>NC_090324.1:48590027-48902114 GCF_040869045.1 Eurosta solidaginis
AATTATTAAATACACATAAATTACTATGTTAACATTTTTCCATTTTGTCCAAATGAAATGTGTGTTTTTATTTTTATTTATTTCAAGCCAAATGAAATGTATCGTATTTATCTTAATATATACATACCTATTTACCACCCCTGTGAATAGCGTAAATGTAAAAAGCAAAGACTTAAACAGTACAAAATGTTACTTAAAAAAAATGTATATTAAACTGACACCTTTATTGATGTTAATGACAAGCAAAGACTGAATTTAAAAAAAATGTTAGTACGTAAGCCATTTTTTGTTTGTTCAAAGACTTAAAAACTACAAAATGTATATTAAACTGAACAGCTTTATTGAACTTAATAATAAGCAAAGACTGAATCAAAAAAAATTTTAATACGCAAGCCACTTTTTATTTGTACATATCGCTCGTTTCATAGAAAATTGATGTAATCCAAAATTTAAATTTTTTGAGATTTTATGATACCCCGAAACAGCCTGCTGGTGCGATTATACTCAGAGATTAGAATACTCCAAAGTTCAAAAATGGCGGTCATAGCTATCTTTGAATCTCATTTTTATAATGGAGCTTTATGAAGAAATAAAACATTGTTTGCGTTTTCCCAAAAAATGTAATTACAAATAATTTCTATCCTATTTTTTCAACTGTCAATAACTTTTGACCGATTCTCATGATTTTTCTTTGAAATTTTCGTTATTACCTTTACTTTTATATAAATTTATAAACAATTGCATAGTTTAAAAAAAAAATTTTTAGTATTTAGTAAAAAAGTATGACTTTTTTTCAAAAATTAATTTCTCAAAAAGGGTTATTTCTTTTTTGTTTAAACTTTTTCAACTTGGGTAAATATCCATTGGCCAAAGCTCGTTGTTTTCGAAATATGAATTTTTGAATATTAATCTTTTTTCCAATATATTAATGCATTACATATCAGCATACAAGGCGATCAATGCCAAATGCTTAAAACTAATTAAAATATCATATTTATTATTCAAAACAATCATTTGTTGTTATTTTTCAGAATTAAAGTGATTTTGTAACACGACATGGCAATAGCTCTTGTGACGGTATTGGAGGTTTAGTGAAATATTTTGTCTCATACATACAATCTCCGTAGTAGAGTCGGGAGCAATGCCGAGCTTCAGCCGCTGCCCCCCGTCTTCTTCCACTCTTTGCCACTAGCAATTGTGTAGATCAGGGAAACAGACTCTTAGTCCCTGCCTCCCTTTGCACCGTTTACCAGCATAGAATATATACTGTAACGAATTTACTGTAACTCCGCTTGCTTCTTACGTTCGTATCGCTAAATTGTCGAATAAATAAATCGAATATTTAATAATGCAAAACGGTCTTTATTAGACTACTTTGAATAACACTTATACTTCACAACTGTTATCGTGTTTAAATCAAACTGCTTGACAACTCAAATCAAACTGGATTACTTCTTACTCGCTTGCCCCGCTTTTATAGTTTACGCTGCATACTTCTAGGCTCTTCGATTTCCAGAACTTACTAGTTGTTTCGGCTACAAAATCGCCAGCCACAACTACGTGCACAAATTATTGCTCTCTATTGTGACAACTCAGATAAGATATATGCATGTGTTTGTAGTGTACAGTCTCCCGCACACACATAAGCGTATAAGTAAATTCATCGGTGTGTGACATCTCATCTCTCGCTGCCTTGTATGTAAATGTTGCTCGTCGGAATGTGTACATATATGTAGACGCAATTATTGATTCGTTTATGTAGATACATAATGATTGAATTATTGATGTGAATTCACGTCACTGCTTAGCATCGGCCTGGAGATGGCAGCACTCCTCAGTTTTGCTAATATTCGTAACATTGCCCTCCACCTAAGTCTGATCGTCCCGATCAGACAAATCTCCCAATCTAAACGCCGCTAGCATCTCCAAATGTACCACCCTTCTACTCCGTGGTTTCCCAGTGGTTTGTATGAGGTAGATAGTATCACTGATCTTCTTCACAACTTTGTACGGGCCTTCCCAACTGCACCGAAAATTGGCTGGAACACCTTTCCGCCGGTGAGGGTTGTTTATCAATTCTCCCTCCAAGAAACCTTCCGAATTTTTGTTTTCGTTGTACCCGCGTTTCATCTTACTACTCATTATTCTTGATCGTTCCCTCGCACTCTGTTGTTTAGCCAATGAACTTCTTCGCAGAGCTTGCACTTGACAGATTGACTTTGCATCATCATTATCGTCTTGATGTTTCACAACAGTAGTGCGCGCTGGCTTGAAACCACCCTTGCATTCTTTCTGAAAAATTCCTTGAGTCGTTTTAGTGCGTCCATTAGGGTTTGTCAATGCCGGTCTTTTTCTCGCAGGTACTTTTAATTTCGCTTTATTTGGCCCATTCGATCCATCAATCTTTTCTTTTGACTTTCGTGGCCTTTGTCGAGTCTTCTCCACCATTACTCGATTACTACTGAACCCTTTCTCCAACTTGAAGTTAAGTGGTATATCCTGGTTCTCATGACGCATTACCCTTCTCTGCATATCGATCTTGATGTCATGGTCAACCAAGAAATCCACTCCCAATATAACTTCATCAACAATCTCCGTCACAACAAATTTGTGTAGGACCATGACCTTCCCAATCAATACTTCACATATCACTTCTCCCTGAACTTGGTTATACTCGCCAGTGACCGTACGCAACTTTGCTCCAGGTAACGGTTTTACTCTCCTGTTGACCAAGTCTGATCGGATCAAGGAATGAGATGCGCCCGTATCTACAGTCAGTATTCGTTCTTTGCCATCCACATTCCCTCTGACGGTAAGACTGCTTGATTTCCTTCCAATTTGCGACACAGTTATCACAGGGCATTCAATAGCTGGATCTAGCTCTCTACCTCTTACTCGCTCTTGCTCATCTCCTCCAGCTTTGCGTTTACGGCCACCCACATTGTTGGAACTATTAAGACCAAGATCGCAATGACGTGCTATGGGACCGGACTTCCCGCATTTGAAGCATTTGATAACTTTTTCACTTCGCTTTTGCGATCCTTTCAGTGCCTCCAATATTGCGTCTACCCACTCTGGCCTTTCTACTTCCACACGGCGTGCTTTGAAAACTGGCTTACACAGAAGCGATCGTACTCTGGAATAGTCTGTAAGATTTCGGCAACTGGTCCTTTCAATGCTACGAAGAGCGCGGCAACTTTATCTTCCACATTCCAGTTGTTCACTGCTGCGGTCTTCTCAAACTGTAGCTTAAAGACCTGAAAAGGAACAGAACCGTCAAAGGATGGTGTCTTTACCTTTGGATTACTCGCTGAAACTGTTGGGCGATTTAATTGCAACTCCTCTATACGACCTCTCAAAGCTTCTGTCTCAGCATCAATTTAGTTCTGGAGCTGCACAATTTTGTATCCTGTGCTTCCAGCTTTGATGTCACCCTTGCTTCCTGTGCTTCCAACTGCGAAGACATTTGCGCCACCTGCAATGATAAGCGCTCCTCTTGTGCTTCCATCTTAGATGTTATACGTATCTCTTGCGACTCCAGTTGGGATGCTATACGTGATTCCAGTTGGGATGTTATATTTGTCTTTTGTTCTTCCAGTTGTGATGACACGTTGGTGGATATTTGTGATGACATTTCGGACATTTGTGCCGATATTGCAGCTAATATCATATTCAAGTCTGTGTTCGCCATTGTCTGCGGTGATTCATTTTTGTCCTCAATTTTTGTTGTTGTCTCGTCGCCACCAGAATGAAAGACATCATCGTCCACATTAATTCCTTCCGACTCCATTACCTCTCGTAGCCGTGTTTGAAGTTCGACCTTATTGCCGGTTGTATTCAATCCACGGTTCTCCAACTCCTTTTTCAGTTGATGGATCCTTAATTCACTTAACTTTGCCATGTCCAAGATGTATTCGCAATCTTCGGAATTTATTCAACAATTCCTCTTCTGACACCAATTGTAACAAATTTACTGCAAATCCTCTTGTTTGCCCTTCTGATAAGTTCGAATCACTAAACTGTTGAATAAATAACTCCAATTTGTAATAATGCAAAACGGTCTTTATTAGACTACTTTGAATAACACTTATACTTCACAACTGTTATCGTGTTTAAATCAAACTGCTTGACAACTCAAATCAAACTGGATTACTTCTTACTCGCTTGCCCCGCTTTTATAGTTTACGCTGCCTACTTCTAGGCTCTTCGATTTCCAGAACTTACTAGTTGTTTCGGCTACAAAATCGCCAGCCACAACTACGTGCACAAATTATTGCTCTCTCTTGTGACAACTCAGATAAGATATATGCATGTGTTTGTAGTTTACAGTCTCCCGCACACACATAAGCGTATAAGTAAATTCATCGGTGTGTGACATCTCATCTCTCGCTGCCTTGTATGTAAATGTTGCTCGTCGGAATGTGTACATATGTGTAGACGCAATTATTGATTCGTTTATGTAGATACATAATGATTGAATTATTGATGTGAATTCACGTCACTGATTAGCATCGGCCTGGAGATGGCAGCACTCCTCAGTTTTGCTAATATTCGTTACAATACGTTTGCGACATCCGCCAATGCAGCTCCTGCCATGGACGGTGCCACTTTCCTAGATGTTCTGGTCTCCGCGACGGCAACCCCACGACGGGTTTCATTGCGCCATGTTGCCAGGTCGCAAACCCCAATCTACCGGGAACCCCAATGCTTGCCCAAGGACGCCCAGTCCCAGGCCACAACAGCAGTTGCGTCCTGGCCTTCCTCAACCCAGGCGTAGTCACCCGTCACTTACTCCCAGAGTGGCAACGTCTCCCCCTATGCACTTCAGAATTCTGCAGTTAAACTGTAATGGATTAACTGGGAAGATCACGGAGATAGTCGATTTCATGAAGCGGCACAACATCCGCACTGCTGAGATTCAAGAGACTAAACTCACAGCAAGATCTGCACTGCAAACCTGTTCTGGGTATAATGTCCACAGAAAAGATCGCATGAGCGGAAATGGAGGCGGCCTCGCGTTTATCATACACCACTTTGTGCAATATCATATATTTGATCCTGGCATCGACCGCAGGGAGAATGTCTTAGAACGTCAATGCCTATCTGTCCGGTCAGGCGATGCAAAATTAGAAATCATCAACATCTACATCCCTCCTGTCACCTGTTGCCCCAGTGGATACCGCCCTGATATCAGCGCCGTACTCAAGGGATATAAACTAACGCATCAGATTGCTTGTGGATGAACACATGCGGGCGAAATGGGAGGAGCACCTAAGAGGTTGTAACCTCTCTACCGGTGTGGGTAAACTTTGGTCCACCGTAAAATCCCTATCGAATCCGTCTAAGCACAATGACAAAATTACCATCGCCTTTGGCGATAAAGTGATGTCGGATGCGAAAAAATGCGCGAGCGCTTTCTGCCGACAATATATAATGCATTCTACGGTCGGCAAAGATAGACGGAGTGCCAACAGATGTGCACATAAACATATATTCAGCGCGTCTCCAATTACCATCACCGCCAGAGAGGTTGAGGACGCCATCGGTCATGCTAAACCATCCAAAGCAGTGGGCCCAGACGGCATAGCCATGCTTAAGGATGCTTAAAAGCCCGGGGAAAGAGGATTTCAAATATTTAGCACATGCCTTCAACCTGTCTCTTTCCACCTTTGTCATTCCCGAAAAATGGAAAATGGCCAAGGTGTTGCAGCTACTAAAGCCTGGGAAACCAGCTAACATAGGAGAGTCATATCGCCTGATATGTCTCCTATCGCCTCTTAGCCAAGACGCTTGAAGCCATTTTGCTCCCCTACTTCAAAGCAAATTTGCAGCTAGCCTGTCATCAGCATGGCTTTATGAAACTCCATAGCACCACCATCGCGCTAAATGCCATCAGCACCCAGAAAAATTGCGGTTTAAATCAAAACCCCCACCATAGAACAGTACTCGTTGCGCTAGGTCTATCAAAAGCTTTTGATACGGCACGTTACTTCAAGACCTGGAAGGGTCTACCCTTCCTTCATGTCTTAAAAGGTGGGCCGCAAATTATCTGTGTGGTCGGTAGGCATCGGTTCAATTTAGAAATCAAACATCAAAACCAAGAAGAATTAAACAAGGGATGCCACAGGGTGATGTTCTATACGCCGATAACTGCACAATAATGGCCACAGGCCCAGGCCCACAGATCGACGAGCTTTGCAATAGAATAAACGACTACCTCTCTGACCTCTCCAGTTTTTTCGCCTCGCGAAACCTGGCATTCTCACCGACTAAATCCTCCGCGACCTTATTTACAACATGGACATCCCAAATGTCGACCATTTCGAACATCAACGTCGATGGCACTACGCTACCGACTGTCCTACATTTTGGTGAGCATGCAGCCGCAATTGTGCCGAAAATCCAGGGCCGTAATAAAATCCTCAAATCCCTTGCTGGCAGTACTTGGGGAAAAGACAAAGAAACGCAAATTACCACATACAAAGCAATTGGCCAGCCGATTGCATGCTACGCGTCCCCTATACGATCGCCAAGCCTAAAAATTACCCACTGGAAGAAGCTACATGCCTGCCAAAATTCTGCTCTCAGAACCGCCACATTAAAAAAAAAATCACAGTTTCTGTATTGGGTCATGAAGCATATTTTCATAAAAAATTAGTCAACACAATAAATAAACTCGAAGCTCGTGTTGAGAGGGTTTCGGAAAATTTATTTGTTTTTTTTATCCTTACAAAAACAAATCGTTTTTTAGTGTAACTTTTTTATTTGACATCCGATTGATATGGCAAAATGTTTACCTTGAGAGCCAATTTCGGTAATAGTCTAGTTGAGGGGTCGACTGCTAATACGCAACCAAAAATATCGAGAGAGGTGTCAATCGACGTGTCTTGATATCAGTATTAATAATCCGAAGGCGAAAAATAAAAATATTAACTCGTTCAAAAGATATTAACGAAAAACCGAAAAAAGACCCTCGGGTACCTCCGAAACGGGGGTCGGATGCATAGTATTTTTGCGCAGAACACCTTTCTGCGTTGGCGGCCTTCGGCCGCGCTTATAAAAAATAACCCTGGGCTACGCCATGCCAAGTCCGGGTGTGTGGTATAACCGTGGCTACCGCCACGGTGATGCTCAATTTTTTTTGGTGGGTACAACACAGCAACAACCTCATGAAAATCGCCAACTTCAACTGCAAATATCTCCGGACAGAGATAAAATATTTCTTTTCCGCCTTCGGATTATTGTTCCTGAGATTAATACGCGTCTTTTGACACCTCTCTCGCTATTTTTGGTAGCGTATTAGCAGTCAAACCCTCAACTAGACTATTACCCCAATTTCTTCTAGTGTCCTTTTGAGTTCGGAAGTCGTTTTCACATAGTTGTGTCAGCTACCGAGTTGTAGGCCCTTAAAATATTATTTTTCTTTCATCAAACAGAGGGATAAAAATATTCACCAAACATAAAAAATATTGGAACTTCTTTGTTTAAAAACTTTGTCAAATAATTCAAAAATAACATTGCCATGAATTTCAAAGCACTTTAATTTGACGAACCAAAAAGATTATTTTAAGGAACAACCCGGTCTATTGCACACTTGCTACTAAGCTACCAAAATGAATCATGTAGTATTGTTCTGTTGTATTGCCAGGAAACTTCACCATGAGGTGTCATGAAGTACTCCATAAATTGTTCACGCACATTTACTGCATTGCTTGCTGGCCTACCTAAAGTACTGCTTGGCCGAATTGATGGGAGCATTCCGCTTTCTCCAAGCTCCATTCGCCAATTACCTTGAACAGCAACACCATTTGGCTCACTATCTACGTCAGATATTCTCATATATACTGATTTGCGGCTTAAAAGAAAATTGTGTAGGACGCAAATGGCCAGAACAATAGCTTTCGCGTATACTGGTTTCACGTCCATTGGCCTTCTCAGAATTCGGTACCGCGATGCACATATTCCGAACACATTTTCAACTACATTTCTGTCTCGAGATAGCCTATAGTTGAAAATTTTGTGCGACATAACTTGTTCACGATAACAAAAAGGTTTCATTATGTACGTTTTCAAAGGAAAAGCGTCGTCAGCAACAATGACAAAAGGCATTTCATTTCCTTCATGTGGAAGTGGCTTCGGTGGTGGAAAATTAATTGTATTTTCAGAAAGTGCAGTAGAAAGTGGACACCTGTGTATTTTGGAATAAGAGTTAATGATTATTTACACTAAATTTCAAGATTTTGTAGCAGAATTACCTTCCAAATACACCACCATCAGATTCACGGCCATATGCTCCAACTTTTACAAACAAAAATTTGTAGTCGGCGTCCACTAGAGCCATGAGAACAATGCTGTTGAATTTTTTATAATTGAAGTACTCAGAGCCGCAGTTTGCAGGTGCCTGAATAGCTACATGCTTCCCATCAAGTGCCCCACAGCAATTACGGAAATTCCACCGCTGTTCAAAACGTTGAGTAATTTCTGTCCATTCTTCATGACTGCTGGGAACCTTGACGAAATATAACCACCATTAATATATGTGTAGATTTCTGACTGATTAAAGAAATCACATGAATACTCACTTCTAAAAAATCGTCTTTCAAAGCTTCATAAATAGCACGACATGTCTCACGTATTGCATGACAGATGGTAGTTTTTCCCAACAGGAAAACAGTCATCAGGCTGGAAAAGCTATCTCCTGTTGCCAAGTAACGTAAAGTTACTGCCAACTTCTCCCCTACCGAGATGGCATCCCGGAACTTCGTATTAGATTTGTAAACGTATGGGGTTATGCGCTCCACAAGAAAGTCAAAGTCCTCCAGAATCATCCTCAAAAAATTGTTACACCATTTTGGATCTAGCACGAACAGCTTAGAACGCAGTGTAGCGTAGAACCCACATGTTCCTCTATCCCGAAGCCCTGGCCTAACCCACCACTGCTTCCGCTTCCTTAGCTGGTGCCGCTTTCTTCTCCATGCCCTTAGGCTTGTCACAAAACAAAGCGTCGCAGCAGCTATCGCCATTTGTTTATTTTTCAGCATTTTTTTGTTAAAATTAATTATTTGATCGACTTTTACAAAATTTAATTCACTCTCGCACTCTACTTTTATTTTTGTCTTTTGTTCAGAAGAATGCAACAGCTGATGGGCTGTCAAAAATATTTACTTAACGTTTGACATCAGTGGTGAAAACTGGATGGCAATCGACTGACACCAGAATTTGATGACAGTCTTTAACACACAATGCTATATCGACTTCATGCCAGTTTTTTATATGTAATGAAAACACATTTGACACCAAATCGCCATGGAGACAGTTAAGTCAGTATTTGATGTCAGTAATTTTGACATAATGAAAACCAGCCTTAACATTGACAATCGGCAAATGCATTGATCGGGGTGATTGACTGATTAGGGTGTGAACAGACAAGGGTTTCATATTCGGCATTCTATTGATGTTGGCTCGCCGCTTGTGTAAGGTCAATGTAATTTATGTCGCCCAATATTGTAATATGATAATGTTTTTATTGTGTGTTCGGTTCAGAAGAAATGTATTGGTATAGAAGTTCATGATACGTATTGCCGCAAATATATTGCTTAGCGGGCATGACGTATAATGCTATACCATCCGCCTTAGAAAAAGAGGATTATATAATTGAGTGAGCAATTGTATAATACTCTTTGTTTGAATTTTTTAATGATGTTACTGTAACTTGACATAATAGTTACAGAGTGTTTGTCCTTTGTGTCTAATCTGCTGACCTTCATACTTTTATTATTTTTACAATGTTTTGTACAATTTTATTCTTTTAAATCCGATTATTTTACTTATTTTACAATTTTCATTTATTTTATTTATTTTACATTTTTCATTTATTTTCTTTATTTTGCATTTTTCATTTATTTTACAGAGCTGGATTTTAAATGTGTCGACCCATCCAAAATCCGCTTTTTAATTTTATTAAATAAGATAGTAAATTGGAGTGTATTTCACTATTTAATGTTTTAAAAAAAGATGTTTTAAATGGGTTTAACTCTATTCTTTTGAATTATTAACTCCTTCATGATACGTAATGCCGCAAATGTATTGCTTAGCGGGCAAGACGCATAATGCTATACCATCCGCCTTAGAAAAAGAGGATTATATAATTGAGTGAGCAATTGTATAAGACTCTTTGTTTGAATTTTTTAATGATGTTACTGAAACTTGACATAATAGTGACAGAGTGCGTGTCCTTTGTGTCTAATCTGCTGACCTTCATACTTTTATTATTTTTACTATGTTTTGTACAATTTTTTTTTTAAATCCGATTATTTTACTTATTTTAGAAATTTCATTTATTTTATTTATTTTACATTTTTCATTTATTTTCTTTATTTTGAATTTTTCATTTATTTTACAGAGTTGGATTTTAAATGTGTCGACCCATCCAAAATCCGCTTTTTAATTTTATTAAATAAGAGAGTAAATCGGAGTGTATTTCACTATTTAATGTTTTAAAAAAATATGTTTTAAATGGGTTTAAGTCTATTCTTATGAATTATTAACTCCTTATCTTTATTGTTCCTATTAGTAGTTTCTTCTCTATGTGGTATTAAAGTAAAATTGTTATATCTTCAATTTTGTTTACCTTATACCTTCCTATTGTCTAGCTTGTGGCTAGCTTCTTCTCTAACTAATACTAGATCACCTATTTTTATTTCTTTACTGGTGCTACTTTTATCATAATTAAGTTTTTGTTTTTCTTTGACTTCTTCTACTAATTTTCTAGCTCTTTTTTGTGCTATTTGAAGTATATATTTTATTTCTTTGTAATATGCTTCGTGGTTATACACTGGGCTTATTTTATTCTCATCAAGGAATTCGTATATTGGTGGATTTTTCTAAATATTAGCTCGTAAGGGCAATACCGGTGTACGGTCGATGGGGTCGTGTTGTAGCAGTAGGCGAAATACCTGAGGTATTCGTCCCAATCATCTTTATCACTGGATATGTATGAACGTACATATTCGTTAAATGTCCTATGACTACGTTCTACAGTGCCTAAAGTTTGGTGATGGTGGGGTGTTGAGGTTTATGCTCAATTCTTAGCACTTTGCATAGTTCTTCGAATAAGCAATTTTTTTATTCGGTTCCCATGTCTGTTAGGATTGTTTTCATGCACCCATAGACCAGAATATTATTGCGTGTTTGCTCTGGACTGGAATTGCTACTAAATATTTGGTGAGATTGCATATGATGATAACTGCTTATTCGTTTCCATTTATCGATTTCGGTAATGGTCCGACCGTATCGATCTATACTATATCGAAAGCCTTCGGAGGTGTCTCCGCTATTGTCATTGGTTCCTTTATATGCTTATTTATTTTGTTTTTCTGACAGTGGATACAGTTCTTTACGTATTTTCTTACGTCGTTTTTCAGGTTTAGCCAGCCATATTTCTGCTTGATTTTATTTGTCATGCGATTTATTCCTGGGTGGCCACCACTAATAGGATCGTCATGATATTTTTGCAGAATTTCCTTAATTTTCCCGGGATTAGTCACATATGTAACCTCTTAGGTTAATGCAATTGTTAGTTTTTTGAGAACCTTATTTCCTATTTCAATAAATTTTCCTACTGCAGTATAATTTCTTTTAAACAATTTGTCCCCTAATGACAACTGTATTTGTACAAGGCCTAAATTGCCGGCTTCTCTTTCGAGCCTGGTAAAGAATTGTCCTAAGTCAATCTTATCCTCAACAATTAGATTGCTTGAATCAAAATGGCTACAAATTTTCTTTCTTTTTTTGAAATAGAATTTCGAAGGATTGAAAACGAGCTCGACTAGTCTTTTTACTTCAAATTTATTTAGCGCTTCATATATTTTGGGGTTCTCTGTGTGACTTTCTTTAATTCTAATGTTATTTTTTACATTTTTAGCTGCTGATCTTGTTGAAACTTGCATTATTTTGCATGCTTCCTTTGACATTTGTTTTAGATTTGTAATATTAATGCGAGACAATGCGTCCGCTACATGATTTTCTTTTCCAGCAATGTACTCCACTTCGAAATCGTACTCTTCTAACTCAAGTCTTATTCTTGTCAATTTAGATGAAGGATTTTTCATCGAAAAAAGATATGTTAAGGGGCGATGGTAAGTTTTAATTAAGAATTTTCTGCCATAAACATATGGTCTGAAAACGGTTATGGCCCAATGGATTGCTGCTAATTCTTTTTCTATGGTAGAAAATACGAAAAGTTTCTTATCTGAACAATCGGTTGTATGAGATACACACTATATATAACACCGATCTATAAAATTTTTTCAGACAACAATGAATGCTCTGTGCGTAAGCATTACGTGAAATTTGAAGCTTCTAGATGTTAAAATGGAGCATAAATTACGAAATGTTTCTTATCTGAACAATCGGTTCTATGAGATATACACTATATATACCACTGATCTATACAATTTTTTCAGACAACAATGAATTCTCTGTTCGTAAGCATTCCGTGAAATTTGAAGCTTTTAGCTGTTAAAATGAGGTAGAAATAACGAAAAGTTTCTTATCTGGTCAACCGGTTGTATGAGATATACACTATATATACCACCGATCTATACAATTTTTTCAGACAACAATGAATGCTCTATACGTAAGCATTTGGTGAATTTGGGAGCTTCTAGCTGTTAAAATGAAGCAGAAATTCCGAAATGTTTCTTATCTGAACAATCGGTTGTGTGAGATATACACTATATATATCACCGATCTATACAATTTTTTAGACAACAATGAATGCTCTATACGTAGGCATTCGGTGAAATCCGAAGCTTCTAGCTGTTAAAATGGAGCAGAAATTACGAAAAGTTTCTTATATGAACAATCGGTGGTATGAGATATACACTATATATACCACTGATCTATACAATTTTTTCAGACAACAACGAATGCTCTATACGTAAGCATTCGGTGAAGTTTGAAGCTTCTAGCTGTTAAAATGAGGCAGAAATTACGAAAAGTGTCTTATCTGAACAATCGGTTGTATGAGATATACACTATATATACCACCGATCTATAAAATTTATTAAGACAACAATGAATGCTCTATACGTAAGCATTTGGTGAATTTGGGAGCTTCTAGCTGTTAAAATGAAGCAGAAATTCCGAAAAGTTTCTTATCTGAACAATAGTTTGTATGAGATATACACTATATATACCACCGATCTATACAATTTTTTAAAATGGAGCAGAAATTACGAAAAGTTTCTTATCTGAACAAACGGTTGTATGAGATATAGAGTATATATGGGCAAGTCCTGGTCGCGACATTTGTACGCATTTAACTCTGGTTTAATTGGAAGCCAAGCAGCGGACATGTTGCAATTTATAATGTTTGTGATACACTGCAAGAAGGCTTTTTTCATAAAATTGTTCGGTACTTTTAACCCTTAACTACTTATATATGTACCGCTCTGTTGTAGATTTGCGAAATTTCAATTTTTTTTAGAAGGTCGGATGTGGTCTAAAGCACGGTTACGGACGCGAAATTTTTTTCTCGATTAATAAATCTTTTACGCGATATACCCCCAAGAAGTCTTAGCTTCTCTTGCAATTTTCTGTGTGCCACCAATTTTTAATCTTTCCTGCAAATTGGTCGATCCTACAAGTTATATGCTGACTGCGTTTAGAAAAACTTTTATAGGTGAAGTATATTTGATGTTGTTGGTGCCGTGACATGCACCTGGGTCCTCGGTATGAAAGGCCAATACCATATATATAATACTCCTATATTGCTAATAGAAAATGCGCGCAATGAGTTTTGAATTCGAAATCAAAAAAAGACAGCCTTCAAAATTTTTGTGTTTGTAGCAGCATAAGTGGGACAAGAAAAAGTTTAAATTTAGGTACATTCGATTATTGAATACAAAAACAAAAACATTTAAACATCAATATATCGGCACTCTGATGTTTGTGAGTGTACCTAGCCAGTATTAGCAATATAGGAGTATTACATACATATATGGCAAATACATTACCTCTATACCACACTGGTCATCTCAATGAATAACATATGGTAAATCGGTTAATTTTATTTTTATTGAAACTCTTATAAATAAATTAACGGAAATTATGTCAAGTGCAGCAATGAAAATACTAATAAGAAATTAAAACTAAATGACGTGCATGTTTTTGTTTTACTGTATTTAATGTTCTTTTTAAAGATAAAGCTGTTCGACCGGCTTCAATATAGTTGGTATCGATTAAAGAAAAGGTGATGGAAATTTTGTATGCCGTAAACATTTGGAACATTTTCCCATAGCTTAGTAAGTTTTGGACAAAAACTCTCGATTTCAGTTCCAGATATATAAACTGGGTTCACTCCGGATATGTTGCTCTGAGCGCATTCGAAAAAGGATAACGCATCCTTAAGAAAAATATTTTTTGTTTTCACGATTTGCCAAACTTTCCTTTTGATGACAGCTCCTATACCATCTACAGCGCCTTTTCCATGTGAAGTGGCGAAGAAATTCCACTCGAAAATTTTGCAGTTAAAGTCACTAGCAAGAACCGGAATACTTGTAATAATAAATTTATTTTTGAACTGTCTCGTACTTTCGTATGAGAATATATAAATTATTTCAATTCCTTTGTGTTCCTTTTTTATGTTACGCATGATCTTTGAAATGAAACAATAAAGATCATATTTATTGTGGTTTAATTTGACACTTATGATTGCAAAGGATTTAGTTTCATCGAAAAGCCAAGCAACACATGTGGAGATAGTGATTTGACTATAACTAAAATGTGCTTCTTGAGTTTCGTTTTGGTAGGACAAGCGATAGTTTTCAACAAAGTAAATTTGCAAGACTACTGTATTTGTTGTTAAATTTGCCTTTCTGCTTTCAAAATACTTCCGTTGGGACCGTTTAATATAACAGTGCAGTTTAAAATCTGGCAATTGAATTTGAAGATCACGTATCAAATCTGCTAGTACGGCAGTAGTTTCATTTACCGGCAAGCGGTCCTACACTTTCCTCCACTGTTTCCATATAACTTCCCTGTTCATACTTTTTAATAAACCTATGGGAGTTATATCATGATTGATATCACGTACCCAATTCGCACACTCATTGGTCATACATTCTTCACTATTCACGTTACAACAAACTGTTGAAAGGAATTCATCCGAGTTCTTAGAAATATGTGATAAAAACTTTACAAACCTTCTAGTAAAAAACTAAAATTAGCGTGTTGCTTAAACACACACATACTATGTGGGAACTTGTTAGCTACCAGGACCTATGAAGGTCGCGATAAAAAAAAATTTCCTGCTTACGTTTTCAGAGGGAAACTCAGTTTTTAATGCTTCGTATGCTTCTCCTAACGTCATAACCATAAAATGTTTTGCAAATATTTCACCTTTCCTCAGCACTGTATCCTTTTTACCAGCAACTTATATGATAATTCCATCTTTTATCAAAACGCTTTTATAAGTTCCAACTGTCTCTGAGGGTGTGATACCTTCTCCCTATTCCCATGACAGCCTTTTTTAATTCGTTTAATTATACTCAGCGTGCTTTGCACACAGAGTATATTAACTTTGATTGGATAACGGTTGGTTGTACAGGTATAAAGGAATCGAGATAGATATAGACTTCCATATATCAAAATCATCAGTATCGAAAAAAAATTTGATTGAGCCATGTCCGTCTGTCCGTCTGCCCGTTAACACGATAACTTGAGTAAGTATTGAGATATCTTCACCAAATTTGATACACGAGCTTATATGGGCCCAGAATAGATTGGTATTGAAAATGGGCGAAATCGGATGATAACCACACCCACTTTTTATATATATAACATTTTGGAAAACACAAAAAACCTGATTATTTAGTAAATAATACACCTATAAAGTTTAAATTTGACGTGTGCACTGATATTGAGACTCTTGATAAAAGTTTGGAACAAAATTTTTAAATGGGCGTGGCACCGCCCACTTTTGATAAAATCAATTTTACAAATATACTTAATCATAAATCAAAAATGGTTAAATATATCGTAACAAAACTCGGCAGAGAGGTTTCCTTTACGATAAGGAATGCTTTGAAGAAAAATTAACGAAACGGTTAAGGACCACGCCCACTTTTATATAAAAGAGTTTTAAAAGGGTCGTTGACGAATAAAATAAGCTATATCTTTGGAAAAAAGTGTTTTATATCAATGGCATTTCATTTCTCAAGTGGATTTATAACAATAAATAGGAAAAACTTCAACTCTAAAATAATGGGCGTGGCACCGCCACTTTTATGACTAAGTAATTTTCTATGTTTCGGGAGCCATAACTCGAAGAAAAATTAACGGATCGTAATAAAATTGGGTACACAAATTTAATCTATAGCAGGAAATATTTCTTGAAAAAAATGGACGAGATGGGTTAAAGACCACGCCCAGTTTTATATAAAAGATTTTTAAAAGTGTCGTAGACGAAAATAATAGGCTATATCTTAGCGATAAAGAGCTTTGTATTAATAGAATTTTACATTGGAAATTGAATTATAACATATAATTTGAAAAAACTAAAATTTTTGAAAATGGGTGTGGCACGGCCCTTTTTATGACTAAGCAATTTTCTATGTTTCTGGAGCCATACTCGAAGAAAAATTAACGGATCGTAATGAAATTGTGTACCCATATTTTCCTTATAGCAGAAATTATTTCTAGTAAAAATGGACGGGACCGGTTAAAGACCACGACAACTTAGATAGAAAACAAGTTTAAAAGGGTCGTAGACTAGAATAATAAGCTATAACTTAGCAAAAGATAGTTTTGAATCAATGATATTTCACTTATGAATTTTTACTGTAAGAGGAAATGGGGAGACATTTTCTTTTAAGCGGTTGGTGCCACGTGTTATATAGAAAAGTAATTTATCTGAAATGAATAGTACAATTTAAGCTCACGCTGAGTATATAATGTTCGGTTACACCCGAACTTAGACACCTTTACTTGTTTTTGTATCACTTAGTTAATCATTTTTGTAATTGTTTCAATTTAATATTTCTATTACTTTATATATTTTACAATTGCCTATTTTTATACCCAGCTGTATTTGTGCACACTTTGATTGGATAACGGTTGGTTGTACAGGTATAAAGAAATCGAGATATATATAGACTTCCATATATCAAAATCATCAGTATCGAAAAATAGAATAGATTGGTATTGAAAATTAGCGAAATCGGATGATAACCACGCCCCCTTTTTATGTATATAATATTTTGGAAAATACAAAAAACCTGATTATTTAGTAAATAATACACCTAGAATGTTGAAATTTGCCATGTGGACTGATATTGAGACTCTTGATAAAAATTTGAAAAACAATTTTAAATGGGCGCGGCACCGCCCACCTGTGATAAAATCAATTTTACAAATATTATTAATCATAAATCAAAAATGGTTAAACCTATCGTAACAAAATTCTGCAGAGAGTTTGCCTTTACTATAAGGAATTCTTTGATGAAAAAATAACGAAATCGTTTAAGGACCACACCCACTTTTATATAAAAGATTTTTAAAAGGGTTGTGGACGAATGAAATAAGTTATATCTTTGCAAAAAAGAGCTTTATATCAATGGTATTTCATTTCCCAAGTGAATTTATAACAACAAATAGGAAAAATTTCAAATTTAAAAAAATGGGCGTGGCACCGCCCCTTTTATGACTAAGCAATTTACTATGTTTCGGGAGCCATAACTCGAACAAAAATGAACATATCGTAATGAAATTGTGTACGCATATTTTCCTTATAGCAGAAAATATTTCTAGTAATAAATAATAGTTTAAAAAAACTAAACAAACACGCTTTTATAGCAAACCGAACTTAAAAATAGAAAATAATTTTCAATTAAAAGGAGTTTATATAACAGTATTAGAAGGTCAAACAATCGTTTATAGTTAATCACATCAAAATAAAATTATAATAAAATGAGCTTAACACCGGCTTATAATGATTGAATTTCAATTATTATGTTTTCTAAGAGAAACTGAAAAGAATGAAACGTTTACTGGCATATTGCGATGGAACCATTTCGAAAACTGCCAACGTAATCATCATCAGGCAATTTTTGTAATGTTATCAAAGGTTTCACCGGGATTCGAACCGTGAATCACATGTTGAAACTGCAGTTGCCTTAACCACTAGGTTATCCTGAAACTAAACTGAACACGCCATTAAACAAACATACATAAATTATAATAAAATTTAAGTTATTAACATAATAATTTAATTCAGAGTAAAAAGCATGGGGTGCATTTGACTACACTTCATATCTGCCCTCTCAGATAGTTGCCAATAGAATGATTGTAACATTCAATATCAAGCAACCCACGCTTTTTACTGTGAATTAAATTGTTCTGTTAATAACTCTAATTTTATTATAATTTTATTTTGAGGTGATTAACTATAAACGATGGTTTGACCTTCTACTACTGTTATATAAACTCTTTTTAATTGAAAATTATTTTCTATTTTTTAGTTCGGTTTGCTATAAAAGCGTGTTTTTTTTAGTTTTTTATACTATTATTTATTTTTAATTTTTTAGTTCAAGTAATTTTATGTTTTGGTTGAGAGTTATGAAACCTCGAAACGCCAGCGGTCCATGGATAAATCCAACCCCACGGCACCGAAAAGGCCAAGACGCAGGAAGGATGGGCGCGGTCTTTCACCGAAATTGCCAAGGGTCGGCAGATTATTGGCATTATAGACGAGAGCAGCGAAGATGGCAGGATCCCGAAACAACAGTGGAAGTGGATCGAGACCGCGCTCGCTACAGTGGCCTTTAAGGTTAAGAAAGACAACCCTGGTCCATCGCCATCTTACACCGATGCAGGGTGGTTCCAGGGCAATGTCCAGCTAATTGCCTGTGCCGACGCCAGGACGGTAAACCTCTATAGGGCCGCCGTCACGCTGTAGGGGCAGTATATCCGGGCGCGCGCCTCAAGGTAGTGGAGGAGCGTGATATCCCCTCACGACCAAGGTCTAGAGCCTGGGTTCCAGTGACGCCAACGACCCAGCTGACATCCTGGAGCTGCTCCAGGAGTACAACCCGCCACAGGTTTGGAAGTCAACCCAGATAAAACCGAGCTTGTCCTCTTCACGAGGAGGTACAAAGTACCAAATCTTACACCGCCAAGTATTGGGGGTACGTTCTTAGCGTTTAGCGATCAAGTCAAGTACATATTTGGGAGTCATTCTGGATAGGAAGCTATTATTGGGTGGCCATATAGTGAAGCCATCCAAAAAGGCAGCAGCAGAGCTGTTCACCTGCAAGAGGGCAATTGGCACCTCCTGGGGATTCTCCCCTAAGGTGACCTACTGTATTTACACAGCCATTGTGCGTCCGATTCTTCTTTATAGCGCCTTGGTCTGGTGGCCTGCTCTAGCTAAAAGAACCTATCTTAAAATGCTTCAAAAGGTGCAACGGAGTTCCGAGCTTTGCATTATCGGGGCTCTCGGCCCCACTCCAGATTCCGTTACATATATACATGGATACATAGATACATAGATAGATACAGGCCAAGCTAATAAAAGCGTGTTAAAAAGGGCGCCAGTATGCTCCTTCGTAGATGTGCCATGCATCCACTTCTATCATTAATAAAGGAATGCGTTTTTCACATTATGTGCAAGGTTTCAAATCTGCGTCCATTTGAGGTGGTCACAAGTTCAATTGACCTTATATCCGTTAACCTTATGTGACCCCACCATCACATTATTGCATTGTCATCGAGCCTTGATACGTGTGCAAAGTTTCAATCAAACTTATGGCCATTGAAAGTGATAATAAGGCCAATTGAGCTTATGGCCGTTGACCTTATGTCACCACACCATCAAATTAATGCATTGTCATCGGTCCTTGATACGTACGCAACGTTTCAAATAATTAATCAGACTTCTAGAAACCTGTAAAATTAAGCTCAAAGATTCCGTTACATAGATACAGGCCAAGCTAATAAAAGCGTGTTAAAAATGGACGGGATCGATTAAAGACCACGGCAACTTAGATATAAAATAAGTTTAAAAGGGTCGTAGACTAAAATAATAAGCTATAACTTGGTAAAAAATAGTTATGAATCAATGATATTTCACTTATCAAGTTTTACTGTAAGAGGAAATGGCGACGCATTTTACTTTTAAACGAGCGGTGCCACGTATTATGTAGAAAAGTAATTTATCTGAAATGAAATGTACAATTGAAGCTCACGCTGAGTATATAATGTTCGTTTACACCCGAACTTAGACACCTTTACTTGTCTTAATTTGATTTATTTTTACAGTCTTGTAGACTTAAATTACATTTATGAGACCTCCCTATATTATTGCTAATTGATTTTTTGTTTTATATCAGTAAATTATCTATTAGTGATGTTCTTGTTGCATAAACTCTTTAAAACTGATTTTTTTCTTAGGTTTTTTGGTAACCTAGCTTCTACTTTTTCATAGCTTTCCCCTTCGTTTGCTTATATGTGTATGCTCGGTTCTTTACATCTATATATATAAAAAGAAGTGTACATTTTGATTGTCACTCCATAACTCGAGAACGGATAGAAAGATTGCCATGCAATTTTTAGGAAAGATAAAGGAAAGAGAGACGATGGTTATTTGTTTTTAAATCCCAAATCGGTTTAGCCATAAGAATATAAAAATCAAATTCTGTGTATGTGTGTATGTTCGCTATGGAAACGTATTTCCCACACTTCAATCATCACCAAATTTTGGTTATAGGTTCCTTCGATCAACGGGAAGCTTTTGGGCTAAAAATAATTTCGATATATAAAAGGGGTGTTGCACCTCCCATACAAATGGTATCTTTTGTACTGCATAACTTTGAAGGTATACATGCCAGAACATTGAAATTCAGTAAGGAGTTATATGAGGTCAATCCCTAACACCACCAAGAAAATGTGGGATTGGGAAAACGAGGCGTGGCACCTCCAATACAAATGGAATATATCATACTGCATATCTCTTGATGTAGTAATGGTAGGATAATGAAAAGTGCTAAGGAGCTATATGACGTTAAGTCCTAACACCACCAGTAAAATGTGGAATGGGGAAAAAGGGGCGTGGCACCTTCCTTGTAAATGGGATTTTTCAGAACTATGGCTGCCGTACAAAATTAAGTTTAACACCTAAAGTTTGACTGCATTGTTGAGTTTGGCTGTTATGCCTTTTGGACGTTTAGTAATCTGCCGCCGTTAAAAAAATTTGTTAGCATCAGCCTATCTACATCTATCTATATACATATATAAAAATCAAATTCTGTGTGTGTGTCCCCTATGAAAGCGTGTTTCCCATACATCAATCATCACCAAATTTTGGCTGTAGGTTCCTTCGATCAGAACGAAAGTTTTTCATATTTCAGAATTAAGAATTTTTAATTTAAATGTTTTTGTTTTTTGGCTATGCGAACGAACTATCTTCGCTCCCAAAAATGATCATGTTAACAAAATCAACGATCGAATTCAAAACCAATTTCTTGGTAAAGTGACGAATATAAATCGATCGACGCAGTTACAGATGAAGATAAAATTGCGAATTATCCAATTGAATTTCTAAACTCTTTAGAACCACCTGGAATGCCTGTGCATATATCAACTTTGAAAATTTGCTCACCAATCATGCTTCTTCGGAATTTAAACCCACCAAAATTTTGCAAATGGACTTTGCGTTTAGAAATTAATACCGAATTTAATCGAAGCAACAATCAGCGGTAAAAGCAAAGGTGAAGATGTGATCATACCACGTATCCCAATCATTCCTACAGATTTTCCATTAAATTTTAAGCGCTTACAGTTTCCTGTACGCCTTGCTTTTGCAAGCACAAGGACAATCGCTTACTATTGCATGCTTAAATTTAGAGAGTCCGTGCTTTTCCCATGACCAGCTATATGTTGCTTTCTCTCGAGTTGGAAAACAAAAAATCGGCTTATCTTTGCACCGAACGAAAAAACCAAAAATATTATGTACCCACTTGCATTACAATAAGATACAATAATAAAATGCCTTAAACGAAAATTTAAACAAATATGCGTACAAAATTCAATTCAATTTACAGAAAAATAAATTAAATTATCAAAAAACAAAACAGAAAAAATAACGCAACATTCATTCTATCTCGGGCGTTACAACGTACGCCTGGTAAAGCTAGTTTTTAATAAAATCTTCTTTCTTTTTTTGACGCACTGTTTGCTGTCGCAAGCGATCCTTCTTACGCTTTTCGTCAAGCCAAACTTTGATTTATTTTTGGTTTTTTCCTTTTCTTTCTTTGGAACCTTTTGATTTCTTTCTACTTCCTTGCGTTTATATTGCTGCCACTTATCGTCATTTTCTTTCATCTTTTGCCACCACTTCTTCACTTCTGTCATTTTTAGAACTCTCTGTCTCCATTGTTGTTTCCATCTAAAAACTTTAATTTACATATCATACATATATATTATTTCTAATTGCTTTTTTTATGTACGGGCCCCCTTTTTCTCTTATTTGGACTCCAAATCCATAAATAAGTTTTGGTTGTAAAGATGGAGATTCAGGCTATTAGCGTACTTTGGGCAATTTCGGTCGTAGTGCTTTTGTTTAGCTATATTTTATTAAAATAATTTGTTAAAAATAAACGATTGTGAGCACACAAAGAAATCTATTTGTACTATAGCACTAATGTGAATATTTGCACTGCATTATCGGCAGTTGCTACCAAATAAAGTCGTAGATATAGGCAATTTAGAGAAAAAATGCCGATCCAGTTTGACGAACTAACTATAAAATAGAAGGATGTAATACACTTGTGAGAAAACGGGTAAAATAAAGAATCCGAAAAAGGCTTTTTTAATGTAACAGTGCTATGTCTAGGGTTATGGAAAAATAAATATTATTTCTAATCCATTCCATATACATATTCAGCTTTCATTTCAAATGAACAAAATTAAAATCTGACCACTTTGAATTTTTAGTTCGTGGTAGACCTTATATGGGATTTGCCCATATAGCGTTATCTTTCTGATTTCAAAAATATAAACGCTTAGGGTTGCCATTTTACAAAATTTTTTTGCCAAATAAAAAACGCAGTGTACCGAAATATTCGAGGTAATTTTTATTTTATAAAATATACTGACATACATAAATATATTTTTCTGACATAATTTTCAATTGTGATATATATCTCATAATCTATATGAGTAGTTTAGGGGTTTGGGTCCATTACACTTTCTTAAGAATTACATAATATTTGAAAAATAAGCATGTAATTTTTTTTAGCTTAGTGTGTAGCCTTTATTCGCTACTGCTTAAAAATTATACTGAAGCCTTTTGTTCATTATCACTCACTGGGGTGGTAGGAAAGATACCGGATTTAAACTAAAAATAGTGCAAAATATTGAAAGATTTGTGTTTTTTAATCAAATAAAGAACAAAAATGTTCGTGCACTAAAAGTATTTTCACCATTAACTACTGAATTATAGTGAAATTATTTTCAGCTCTACTACCACTACAACTCAGTGAGGCTGCTATTTTTCCACTCACTGCCTAAATACTAACGCATTAATGCATAGATTGAGTTGAAATAAAATAATTAAACAAAAAAATGTTTAGTTAAACGGTTTTATTAAAAATAACACTTACATGAAGTAATAATAATACTAAATCTAGAAAATAATTAGGTAGGTCCTAGGTATTAGTCATCACACTCTCATCAATCTAGGGCGTTGATCAGACAATTAAATAAAATCGTTGGGCGCGTGTAATTTCTAAAATGTGAGGCGTAGCATAACCTGATTAAGGTTCAGTTGGTCTTACTTGTGACTCAATAGAAATTTGACGCGTCCAATGCTTTTATTTAATTGTCTGATCAACGCCCTAGATTTATGAGGGTGTGATGACTAGTAACTAGGACCTACCTAATTATTTTCTATCTTTTAATATTATTATTACTTCATGTAAGTATTGTTTTCAATAAAACCGTTTAACTTAAACATTTTTTTTTTATTTTATTTTCAAGTTTTTAGTCTTTATTTAATTGCCTATTATTTCTCATTCTATTTAGTTCATTTACTGCCACATTATTATAAGGACTGTTGCTGTTTGTTGTTGTTACAAGGACTCTTTCCTGACAATTTGTTACAATCTAAGTCCTCAATACATAATCCTTCCAAAGACTTTACTCGACTCGGCGTCACGTATGCTTGTCCCTCCTCGAACTCCAAAGTATTTTGATGTCACTTCTAACGGCCTGTATGTAATATTTTATTTATTTATTTAAGACATCTAGAAAATATACACTTTTCATATAGACTAAGGAGAATAAAAACATTAAATTACAAATTAATTAACGATCCTATTTAATAATAATTTAAAATTACTTTCTGGTAGAGAGAAATCAACATCATGTGCACTTGAGTACGAATTAAATTCTCTTAAGGCTCTTAGAATAGGAGAATTAAAGGCATACATTGTTCTAACTCGATCAATAAAAAAGCTCCGGGCTGGGATATAAAATGAAATGCATTCTAGCAAGGCAGGAGAATCAATAGAAAGTGACAGAATGGTTCTTCTGGGAGTATAACAATTTTAAGTTAATTAGCTGGCATATAGCAGTGTACGAAAGTAACGGATCCATGAACTCAAGAGACCGAAGAGCGATCGTATAAAGGATTTTGAATTCGTTCAATCCTATTGACATGCCAATCAACAAAATAACGTCTTCAGGTAAAGACAGCATATTCTAACTTTGGACGTATCAAACTTGTATAAAATAATTTCAGTGTATAACGGTCCTTGAAATCTGAGCCAAAACAGCGAATAAATGCAAGCTGTTTAGGTCAGAACCTAAATATTGATATCTATTTTACACGGCCAACCCAATGCATAATTCATTTAGTTGCACATATGTATTTATATAAATACACTGTCATGTATTGCTAACACGCATGCATACACCCTCATATAGTCACTCACACATATAAGCAGCATAACACGGGTAACTGAGTTTTCCATCGGATAAATAATATCCCTTGGAAAACCCCCGCACGATCTCCGGTCCGACACAACGGAGATCATTTTCTTGTTTTCTGTTCCATTTCAACCACCGAGGAAGAAAATCGCTGCTGCTGTCACGCCACATCATATAACAAAGGTAAAATATTGTACCAAATTAACATTCAATAAATCAATAATTGTCATCATTACTAATACAACCATTTGCCTTTTATTTCTTTTTCCATATCCACATATATATATTCTCCATGCTACCACGCACCGTGCAAAAATATACATTGGTCCTGTCTCACCGAGAGAAATTTTACAAGCGACCAGAACTTGAACCTACAGTCCACAAAAAAGGGAAATCAAGATCAACACAATAAGACCTTCGAGATATTTAACAACATTTTGGCGAAATCACCACCACAACAAAGCGGCAAAAACAACGCAACAACAAAACTAGGTACGTGGTTACATATTCAAACGCACTGTGACAAATAATTAATTTAAGTGAATTGTGTTCTTACGGCCTTTTGTCTATCAGCTATATCCCCCACCCACGTTTGGGTATAGCTGACACAGCTCAAGGTAACATAGTGCAGTTTTTTTCAAGTAAATTTTCTTTTAATCTATTTTCTGGTTCACATCACCACACTTTCTTTTGGATACTTCAATTTTGTTTATTTTAAACAAAAACAACACTACACTTTATTTTATGTGCTTAAGTACCCAACAAAAAATTCACTGGTACTTGCACGGTGACAAATAATTTTGTTTAAAGTGAATTGTGTTCATACGGCCTTTCGTCTATCAGCTATATCCCCCCACCCGCGGTAAGGTATAGCTGACACAGCTTAAGGTAACATAGTGCAGTTTTTTTTTCAAGCAAATTTTCTTTTAGATTGATACTGCACTCTTTTCTGTTTCACATAACCATACTTCCATTTGGGTACTTCAGTTTTGTTAATTTTTACAACAACAAAAACACACTGTTTTATGTGCATAAGTACCGAATAAAAAATTCACTGGTACTTGTAACATTTGAATTTCTTCTTATATTTTTTTACACTTTCGCTTTCTGTTCACTTTCGCATATTTTCTTTAATTTTGCCCATAAAATCACTAGAGTAGCGACATATTTGCCACAGTCGCTACGCAGTCTAGTTATTTTGTTGAAATATATATAAATACAAACAAATTCATTTATTCCTGTCAAATTTGGGTGGCGAACCCAAACAAAAAAAGCTCATATTAGAAAAATGTTTCTCATTTCTTACGGTGTTAATTAATTTGCGTTTTTGGGTCATATAGGTGGTATTCTACTTTTTTTGCAAATTAAATTTAAAGTACACAATAAATTGCCTTAATTTCTGTATTTATATACAAAAATGGAATACTTCATACAAAAAGCAGAAGCGATCTTGGAATTCGAAACGGATTTCAATGATCAACCCACACCTGACCACTCCATAATCTTCCTCAGTATTCAGCAGGGTGAATTTAAAATTATGTGGGAAAAGCTAAGGGCTGCATATGAAGAAGCTACCTCCTCAACTCAGGGGCTGCAAGCAAAAGAACTTCCTTCAATTAAAAAGAAATACAAATTGTCATACTAATCGTATATACGATGCTTGACTGCAATGGGTAAGTTGTCTGACAAGTTATCAAAGGGCACCCAGGAGACTGAAGCTCCAACCACCCGAACACACAATATGCATCTTCCTCCGTGCGATACAGCTGTGTTTAAGGGTGACTATTTGTCGTGTCCAACATTTCGAGATATGTTCACGGCCATTTACATATCGAACAATGACCTTGCCCCAATTGAGAAATTATTCCACCATAATCAAAAAACTCAAGGGGAGGCCAACGATATTGTAAGCAATGCACATGTTACTAATGAAGGTTTTGATATAGCCTGGATGAGTTTAACTGAAAGGTATGAAAATAAGCGAAGTTTAGTAAAGGCTCAACTCGACACAGTCTTCGGCATAAAACCCATATAGTCTGATTGTGGAAAATCAATAAAGGATTTACAATTAAAATTAAATAATTGTATGACAGCATTAAAGAGTCATCAAATAGATCTGTGGGACGCCTCTTTGTATACCTGTGCGCTGCAAAATTGCCCGAAAGCAGCCTCTCGCTTTGGGAACAGTCTTTGGGGAACAAGACAGAGATAGCTAAATGGGAGGACATGAATAAATTTCTTTGTGACCGATTTCTTGCGTTGGAAAACGTGTCTGGCTATAGAGGCAATAAGACTTCAAAAAGTTTTAAGCCTCATATTACAAAACCAACTCCTGAACCCCAACAAAAAAAGGTTGGCAGCTTCCAAACAAGCGTCAAGAAATTTAATTGTAAAATGTGTCACACAAATGAGCATAAACTACGCAACTGCACGAAATTCCTTAAACTTTCACCTGCTCGTAGAGTCGATTTTATTAAGAGCACTAATAGCTGCCTGAATTGTTTAACGTCTGGACATACTGTGTCGAAATGTATAAGCTCATACACCTGCAGCACTTGTCATTCTCGACACAATACGCTCCTACATATACAAAAAATTCAACAAAAGACAGCAGCGCATGCAATGCATTCGGATGATGATGCCCCATCAACATCAAAACAGGCAAGAGAGAGACAAAATTCAAAGTCCCATAAGAAGCAAGTTTCGAACGTGCAATCTTGTCAAGCGCTTACAACCACAGGTGTACTGCTAGGCATTGCTCGTGTCAACATTAATTACAATAATATCAATTTTTCAGCTAGAGCCCTAATTGACTCTGATTCTGAGTACTCGTTCATAACCGAACGTCTTAAACTTCGAATTAATCAAGTTTCCGGTATTACCAACTCATTCTCTGCACAGATCTAAGAATCCTGTTCAATAGAGTTGCGGTCCCTAATTGACCCATTATACTCTTCGAACGCAACGGTCCTTGTCCTGCCTCAACTAACAGGGTATCTTCCAACGTGCCAGATCAGTGCGATGACAAAGCAACCATTCCCAGATCTCGAGTTGGGAGATAAAAGATTCTTGGTTAATGAGCAAGTGGATCTAGTTCTCTAAGGGGACATTTACCCTCAAATAATTCTGAACGGATTGCAGAAGAATGTGCTTGGTACACGCTCTTAGCACAAGAAACTGTTTTCTGCTGGATACTTACAGGCCGGATAGATGTTCAAGACCAACCAATAGAAATTGTCTCCTATTACAGTGACTTATTATTGGATAAACAATTATCCGCCTTTTGGGAACTCGAAGAAATCCCAAAAAACAAACCACTAAATCCAGACGATCAATACTGCGAGGAATTGTATAGAAATACAACCACAAGAGATAATACAGGGAAATATACTATCTCACTACCATTTAAACGGGAATTTCCATCAAACATCTCTCTAGGACCATCTCTTAAAAGAGCCTGCTCTCTGTTCTTCCGGAACGAGACACGCCTCGCAAAAAATCCTACCCTACAAATGGAGTACAATCGAGTTGTGACCGAATACGAGGAATTAGGACATATGTCAAGGATCAACAGCATCGTGCCACCAGACTCCTCTGACCATTATTTCTTACCTCATCATGCCGTCATCAAGGAAGAAAGTACCTCCACGAAAGTTCGCGTTGTTTTTAACGCATCTAGTCCGACCGCAAACGGAGTAAGTCTGAACGACGTTTTGTATGCAGGTTCTACGCTACAAGCTGACCTAAATATTCTTATACTTCTAGACTTTACAAATATTTCTTCAACAGCGATATCGAGAAAATTTACCGACAAATTATGGTGCAACCTAACCAAACCAAATACCAGCGCTTCCGTACTAGCTCTGAAAGCCTTATCAGCCTTTACGAACTAAAGACTGTGAGATTGGGGATTAACTGTGCTCCTTATATAGCAATAAGGACACTATTACAATTGGCAGAGGACATCGAAGACACCTTTCAAATTACATCCACAATACTAAGAGAATACATGTATGTGGATGATATTCTTGCTGGTGGACACTGCATCCAATCAGCAATTACTGCCAGAGATCAAATATCTCAAGCATTGCAATCAGCCGGCTTTCCACTACGAAAGTGGACAGCCAATTCCGACCAAACTAAAGGATATCCCTAAATAACACCTCTTTAACAAAGATTTCCTGGAATTCGAAGACGCAGGTTCAGTGAAGGCAATAGGAATCAGGTGGAATGCACATAAAGTTGAGTTTTACTTCATCGCAAAACCAACGGAAAATGGCGACAGTTTAACAAAAAGAGCGATCCTATCGGCAATCACTAAACTGTTCGACCCATTAGGATGGCTTGCACCAATAATAGTTGTAGCCAAACAATCATGCAAAACATTTGGCTTGAAGGTTCAAAATGGGATGAAGATGTATCACCAACTATTAGGGAACGTTGGAACACGTTTTTGGAAAAGTATCATGAAATTAATAAAATTCGGATACCGCGATGGACACACTTCTCCCCGCACAACAAAGTGGAAATTCACGGTTTTTGTGACGCATCAGAGAAAGCGTATGCCGCGGCAGTATATCTACGAGTGGAAAACAACGACCAAGTTCTCATAAATTTGCTGTTGGCAAAAACAAAAGTAGCTCCGGTAAAAACCATCTCACTTCCCCCCCTGGAATTATGCGGAGCCGTAATACTCTCCGAAATGATGGAAACAATTGCAACAAATCTCAAGTTAGGGAATCAAAAAACCTACTTATTGACCGATTCAACAATTGTACTGGCATGGATACGAAAACCCCCTTGTTCGTGGTCAATTTTCGTAGCGCACCGTATTACGAAAATCGTCGAAAAGGTTGGAAAGGATAACTGGCGCCATGTGGATTCGGGATCAAATCCAGCCGACTTGGCTAGCAGAGGACTTCCAGCACACGAACTGTTCAGCAATTCGCTGTGGTGGCAGTGACCTTCTTGCTTACAAGAAGACACCTCAAAATGGCCTACACAAGATACAAATTACAAACGGTGATAGGGAAAAAAAGGGTGCAAGCTCATACAATCACGACCAAAATTAATTGTGAAATTCTGGATAGATTTTCGAATCTACCTAGAGCTTTGAGTGTGATATCTTATGTCTTGAGATTTCTCGAAAGAACTCATCCAAAGATAAAAGATTATTTTAATAAAACGTCGTATCTGGTTTCATCAGATGAAATCGAAATCGCTATGCAACCTTAGTTAAGATGTCGCAATAACAGTTTTATCCCACAGAATACAAAAATCTGAAGTCAGGCAAGCTAGTAGATTGTAAAAGCGAAGTGCTTCCTCTTGACCCTTTCTTAGACAAGTGTGGCATTATAAGGACTGGTGGTCGCATCCGCGCGGCTCTAGATCTACCATACAATGCACGCCATCCAATAATCCTACCTTACACATGCAAATTTTCTCGCCATTTAGTTCAGTTTATCCATGAAATCTCTTTACATGGAGAAAATCAACTAATGTTTAGGTTTATTAGGACCCAATACTGGATTCCTAGGGTTAAATATATGATAAAATCCATCATTCACAATTGTAAGGTCTGCACAATCTATAAAAAATGTGTACAAACCCAACTTATGGGTAACTTTCCCAAGGAACGTACCAAAATTTTCAGATCATTTAATAATTCAGGGGTAGATTTTGCAGGACCATTCGACATAAAAAGAATTTCGAAAGGTTATGTCTGTCTGTTTGTCTGCTTTACTACGAAAGCCATACATTTGGAAGCCACAACCCACCTTAGCACCCAATCCTTTCTCGCGGCATTTTCCAGATTTATCGCCAGGCGAGGATGTCCGAAAAATGTCTATTCCGACAATGGGACTAACTTTGTCGGAGCCTCACGATCACTTAGATCTGAGTTTAAGGCATTTATAGCTGATTCGCGTGAGAACGCATTGTCTAAATATGCTCACCAACTTCTGCAATGACATTTCATCCCTACTGCCTGTCCTCATATGGGAGGTCTGTGAGAAGCAGGAGTAAAAAGTTTCAAAAGCCACTTTTGAAAAGTGGCAGGTAGGGATAAATATACCTTAGAGGAATTCACAAACCTACTTTGTCGAATAGAGGCTTGCCTCAACTTGTGACCATTAAGTCCAGCGTCGAACGAATCGACCGACTTAGAACCCTTAACCCTCGGTCATTTCCTGGTAGGCGGACATGTCGCTCCTCCAGAAATAGATTCCAATGAGAATCCTGCCTCCATAGTCAATAGGTGGCATAAATTAAAAGCTTTGCATCAAAACTTTTGCAAAAGATGGAAAAAAGAATATCTCTTATAAATGCAAAAGCGGGTTAAATGGAAACACCCGAAAGCAAACATCAAAATAGGGGATTTCGTCGTCGTGAAAGACGACAATGTAGCTCCAAACGAATGGAGACTTGGAAGAGTGGTCAAACTCCACCCGGGAGCAGACGACCTTGTATGTACGAGTTGTCGACATCACGATTGAAAAAGGCCAAATTACAAGGCCCTTGGCCAAACTTGTTCTACTTTCACCAGCCAATGAAACAAGTGGAGAGGTATCCACCGATGACCAAAACGATCTTTGAATCAGGACATTCCACTTCTTTAGAATAGGTAATGCCATTTCTAATTATCGGCTTACAATTTGAAAACTCAAAAGCAAAAGTCAACAGGGTGCAGATACCAAATCTATGAAAACTATGAACGAAATCCCTGAAAAATAACCTATATCCCCAGCGGAAACATATATAAAATACATGAACTAACTACCAAACTAACTACACGCAAATTACCACGTACAAACGTTCGGTAGCCGCAGGGAAATATATTCTTTTATTCGTTTGGGTTTTTCTTCTTCTTCGTTTAAAAATCCTTCTCAGCCATCGGCTCCTAAATATAAAACGGTTTAATAATGTTTCAGACAAATAACAGTCCAACTACAATAAAGTGGCAAAACTTTGGTTAACACAACCGGCATCATTCATTATCAAATTAATTTATCATGTTAAGGTAAATATCGATTGTTAAGAAATTAAAATCAAGTTGTTGTAATTGGACTAACTACATTAGAAAAACAACGATATATATTACAAATTTTGCTAAGAAGTTCACTAATTTTCTACATAAAAGAAAAAACGAACTTTGATGAAAAACTAAACCGCAAAAAATTCATATTTATACCCATTCGCATGCGGGTATAATTAATAGATATCAAACCGATATAATTAAAACTACTCAATAAGAATACAAATAATGTCTTGCATTCAGTTTTATCCAATGATTCTTAACCATTGCATTAAAACTTAGTGTAGTGTACTTTTACAATACACTAACAAAAAAAGAGATGTGCATTTTCTACGTCAATATGAATAAACAAAACCCATATTCGTAAATTGTGCATTTCTTTTTTCCAATAATAAGTGCAAAGTGAAAAGAAAACAAGAAGTTATTAAAATGATTAATTTAACACAAATTATAAAATTTTAAAACTTGTTTACTTACCATCATCATATTTATTATGTAATGACATTCTTCTTCTTCCAATTGTCATTCTTTCATTCTCTTTCACTTGACACTTCAATTTCGCCGTTTGGTGTTGCCATATCAGCAAAATAAATGAACACCAATTTTCAGTATGCGTGTTCCCGAGGCACATCACAGGAACCATTTCTTTTTTCATCAATATCCAAAATTAAATGATTGATGAATATTTTACTGAATCTTTTTGTAAAGATAACCACGAATGGTATATGAAATACGGAAAACGAGAAAGGTTAAGAATGACTTACAATTAAAAATTATTTAGCAAGAGTTTTTGTTGAATACTACAAAAACTAGCTTGAAATGCGAATCTTTTCTTGGGTGGCAGGAATCTTGTGACAAAAATAGTCACAAAATAAAAATAAAGCTACAAAATTTCGATCATATTCGAAATAAAAAATTTTTCGGTCGTAGTCCGAGTTACAAGTTTTCGGCCTTAGCACAGAAAGTGGAGTGGCCAGCCACATAAAGGCATGTTAGAGGTTCAATATAACTTTACGAAATAACTCAAAATAATTAAAGCGTACGCCACCCAACCAATATTCATTTTAAAATAAAACATTCTATTAAAATTAAAACCAAAAATAACAAAATAAATCCAATCTGGCACGGAGACCCGTCCTTTCCGTCTGGATATAACCTTAAATCTCATAAAGTTAAGATCTGGAACGGAGACTTGGCCTCTTTGTCCAGATGGAAAATAATCTTACAATCGTCGAAATCTGGAACGGAGACGTGTCCTCTTCATCCAGACTACGAAAAACTTTATACTAATAAAGTGCGTTGAATTGTAACTCGTTCTTGTTTTCCGCTTTAATATGTTGCTTCTTTTCTTCCTACAGCGGTCTCTATTATCGATGAAGTATGGGCGCGATCAGCCAACACATATTTTTTTTAAATAAACAAAAAATTAAATCTAGTTTTTAAGTACTACTGTGCGTGACAGTTGAAGCATGGAATTCCTCCCACAGATGTTGCTTGACGCAAGGGGCCGGCATGTTTAGGTCAGAACCTAAATATTTATATATATTTCACACGGCCACCCCAATGCATAATTCATTTAATTGCACATATGTATTTACATAAATACACTGTCATGTATTGCTAACACGCATGCATACACCCTCATATAGTCACTCACACATATAAGCAGCATAACACGGGTAACTGAGTTTTCCATCGGATAAAAAATATCCCTTGGAAAACCCCCGCACGATCTCCGGTCCGACACAACGGAGATCATTTTCTTGTTTTCTGTTCCATTTCAACCAGGAGGAAGAAAGTCGCTGCTGCTGTCATGCCACATCATATTCCAAAGGTAAAATATTGTACAAAATTAACATTCAATAAATCAATTATTGTCATCATTACTAATACAACCATTTGCCTTTTATTTCTTTTTCCATATCCACATATATATATTCTCCGTGCTACCACGCACCGTGCGAGATTGAGTAGGATTAGCAATTATGAAATTTATATAACCAAGAAATAAGAAGTTGAAGTCAAAGACAACACCGAGATCCGAAATTTTTCTAAGGGAGCAAAGTTGTGAGTCCTCCTTCAAATATAATCGGTTACTATTACACCAGGCTACAACGTTATTAAGATCCGCTTTTAACTTAACAGAGTCTAGGTGACTGGTGACAGCGGTAAATATTTTCAGGTCATCAGCATATAAAAGAAACCTTGCGTGTCTAAAGCAACTTGATTTCTCATTTATAAAAATAATAAAGAGCAACGGACCAAAAAAACTACCCTGAGGAACACCAGAGGAGGCAATAAAAGAACGTGATGAAGTATTGTCAACTTTTACTACACAGCTTCTACATGAAAGATATGATCTTATCCACGATAAAAATATGCAGTGAAATCCCAAACTGGCTAGTTTGGATAATAAGAGCGAGTGACTTTATCAAATGCTTTCGAAAAGTCCGTATAGATGGTGTCAACTTGACAACGGTTACCAAAAGCTGATAAACAGAATTCTGAAAATATAGCTGGATTTGTCGTGGTTGATCTTCCTGGCAGGAAACCATGCTGATTAGGTGATATCAAGCCCTTAACGATGTACTCAAATAATTTAGAAACCTTAGATAATTTAGGGATGGGTCTGTAATTGGAAATATTATTATTTTTACCGCTTTTAAAAATAGGGGTAATAGAAGTAATCTTCCAAGCATTGATAAATTCGCCACTATCAAGGGTTTTATTTAAAAGAGGGTAAAAAAAGCTGGGCAATTTTTAAATAAGCAGGCCGATAAACCATCGACATCAGCCTGTGTTGTGTAACTAATATTCATAATGCCATCTATTACGTCATCAATTATTAGGTTCAGAGCACAAAAATTAATAGGAGAGTCAAAGACTGGGCCCTGGTTGTCAGTTTCTTCAATATCAGACACAAAGTTGGAACTGAAAAAGTCTGCAAAAAGATTTGCAGCCTCATAGGAGGTCGAAGCAATGGTTTCTTTATAGAATACCTCAGAAGGAATAATAGAACACGATTTTTTAGATTTAACATAAAGCGAAAAGGCTTTAGGGTTCGTTTTGTTTTCAGTTTCATATTTCTGAACATAATTTTTATGTAGCACCCTACTCATGGTTTTAAACTGCTTCCAGTAATGCAGATATATACCTCTATGAGAAGAAGAGCTCGAAGACTTGAATTTTTTTATAAAATTTGTCTCTTAAATTTTTTAGTTTCTTTAAATCTCTAGTATACCATGTAATTTTATAAGATCTTTTATTACAGATAAGAATCATGCTCTTGCAATTGCTGTTAACTTTAAATTTAACAAGTAAGGAAGGCTAAGTTCGGGTGTAACCGAACATTACATACTCAGCTGAGAGCTTTGGAGACAAAATAAGGGAAAATCACCATTTAGCAAAATGAACCTAGGGTAACCCTGGAATGTGTTTGTATGACATGGGTTTCAAATGGAAGGTATTAAAGAGTATTTTAAAAGGGAGTGGACCATAGTTTTATAGGTGGACGCCATTTCGGGATATCGCCATAAAGGTGGATCAGAGGTGACTCTAGAATGTGTTTGTACGATGTGGGTATCAAATGAAAGGTGTTAATGAGTATTTTAAAAGGGAGTGGGCCTTAGTTCTATAGGTGGAGGCCTCTTCGAGATATCGCCATAAAGGTGGACCAGGGGTGACTCTAGAATGTGTTTGTATGATATGGGTATCAAATGAAAGGTGCTAATGAGTATTTTAAAAGGGAGTGTGCCTTAGTTCTATAGGTGGACGCATTTTCGAGATATCGCCATAAAGGTGGACCACGGGTGACTAGAATGCGTTTGTACGATATGGGTATCAAATGAAAGGTGTGAATGATTTTTTTTTAAACGCAGTGGGCCTTAGTTCTATAGGTGGGCGCCTTTTCGAGATATCGCCATAAGGGTGGACCAGGGTTGACTCTAGAATGTGTTTGTACGATATGGGTATCAAATCAAAGTATTAATGAGTATTTTAAAAGGGAGTGGCCCTTAGTTGTATATGTGAAGGCGTTTTAGAGATATCGATCAAAATGTGGACCAGGGTGAGCCAGAACGTCATCTGTCTGGTAACGCTTATTTATTTATATATGTAATACCACGAATAGTATTCCTGCCTAGATTCCAAGGGCTTTTGACCTCGCCATGCAGAACTTTTTCATTTTCTTCTACTTAATATGATAGGTGTCACACCCATTTTACAAAGTTTTTTCTAAAGTTATATTTTGCGTCAATAAACCAATCCAATTACCATGTTTCATCTGTTTTTTCATATCTGGTATAGAATTATGGAATTTTTTTCATTTTTCGTAATTTTCAATATCGAAAAAGTGGGCGTCATAGTCAGATTTCGGCCATTTTTATACAAAGATAAATTGAGTTCAGATAACTACGTGAACTAAGTTTAGTAAAGATAAATCGAATTTTTGCTCAAGTTATCGTGTTAACAACCGAGCGTAAGGACAGACCGTCGACTGTGTATAAAAACTGGACGTGGCTGCAAACCGATTTCGCCCATTTTCACAGAAAACAGTTATCTTCATAGAATCTATGACCCTACCGAATTTCACAAGGATTGGTATACAAAGATAAATAGAGTTCAGATAACTACGTGAACTTAGTTTAGTAAAGATATATCGAATTTTTGCTCAAGTTATCGTGTTAACAACCGAGCGTAAGGACAGACGGTCGACTGTGTATAAAAACTGGGCGTGGCTTCAACCGATTTCGCCCATTTTCACAGAAAACAGTTATCTTCATAGAATCTATGACCCTACCAAATTTCACAAGGATTGGTAAATTTTTGTTCGACTTATGGCATTAAAAGTATTCTAGACGAATTAAATGAAAAAGGGCGGAGCCACGTCCATTTTGAATTTTTCTTTTATTTTGGTATTTTTTGCACCATATCATTACTGTAGTTGAATTTTGACATAATTTACTTATATACTGTAAAGATATTAAATTTTTTGTTAAAATTTGACTTAAAAAAAAAAAATTTTTAAATGTGGGCGTGTTCGTCATTTCTAATTTTTCTTTAGCATACATATAGTAATAGGAGTTATGCGCCTGCCAAATTTCATCATGATATCTTCAACGACTGCCAAATTACAGCTCGAAAAACTTTTAAATAACCTTCTTTTAAAAGTGGGCTGTGCCACGCCCACTGTCCAAAATTTTACTAATTTTCTATTTTGCGTCATAAGGTCAACGCACCTACCAAGTTTCATTGCTTTATCCGTCTTTGGTAATGAATTATCGCACTTTTTTGGTTTTTCGAAATTTTGGATATCGAAAAAGTGGGCGTGGTTGTAACCTGATTTCGTTTATTTTAAATAGCCCAAGAAACTACATGCCAAATTTCATCAAGATACCTCCAATTTACTCAAGTTATCGTGTTTACGGACGGATGGACGGACGGACATGGCTAAATGAATTTCTTTTTTCGGCCAGATCATTTTGATATATAGAATTCTATATCTATCTCGATTACTTTATGCCGTTACGGATTACCGTTATGCGAACAAAGTTAATATACTCTGTGAGCTCTGCTCAGCTGAGTATAAAAATGTCAAAGCAGTCACGTAAAGATAGTCCATAGAAAAGACAATCCCAGTCTAAAGAGGACATTTCGGAGTTGCAGAATCAAAATCGCAATTTTTAAAACAAAAACTAGTAGAATGGTTATGCTCACAAATATAGTTAAAATTATAAAATTCCAAGCTTAACACTAGCGGAACATGAACTCATTTAATGAAAAATCAACATTATCGCTAATAAATATAAGATCCAAAATTTTTAATAGTCTGTTAATCAAACTATTAACCTGGACAAGATTAAGACAACAAATTATCAATTACATATTACTCAGCGAAACTAGTAACATTATTAGGAAACAAAGAAAAATTATCATTTAGTCTATTGCAGCTTACATTGCACACGTTAAAATCACCAAGATTACAATAATTACTGTTAGAATGCTTAGTAAATAAAGCTAAAATAATATGTAATTGGTTTTCGCGAACTGTATTATTTTAAATAATGTAAGCTAGCTGGCTCAAGGTCTTAAAAATTGTAAAAAACACACAAGTTGTTTTTAATTTTTCTTCCGATATATGATGTTGCTTGGGCATAGTACAAGACCGCCCGAAACAGAGCTACTGCTATAACCAGAGAGGCCAAGCGTAAATTCTGTAATTTTAAGTTGAACCCTTCGCTGTTATCTAAAGATTTATGGCGCAATCTTAGAAACTTGAATGTACATGGAAGACTGAAGTCAGAATGTAGTATTGATCCCAATGTACTAAATGAATATTTTAATAGCGCAAGTAAAAACAGTGAAATTCCTCCGGCCCAAGACTTCACAGTGCAGCAAGACCTGAGTGAGGAGTTCAATTTCGTTGGCGTCACTGAGACAGAAGTTGTTACTTCAGTCATGGCCATTAAGTCCAATGCAGTTGGAGAGGACGGAATTTCCTTAAAATTCGTTAAGCTGGTATTGCCTTTCATCCTGGGAACGCTAACACATGTAATTAATCATATTTTCACTGTTTCATATTTTCCTTCTGCATGGAAAATGGCAATCATTGTCCCTGTTGCGAAGAAGAATACTCCCATTAACCCTTCTGGTTACAGGCCGATAAGTATTTTGCCGACCTTTTGTAAAGTGTGTGAGTCTTTAATGGCCTCTCAAATATTGTCGTTTGTACAAAAACATAATCTTTTGTCTCCTTTACAGTCAGGGTTTAGACCTAAGCATAGGTGTGCTACAGCTATGATAAAAATAATGGACGACATTCGTATAAAATTTGATGATGGAAATCTGACTCTTCTTTGCCTTTTGGATTTTGCCAAGGCATTTGAATTGGTAAGCCATGATCTACTTTGTAAAAAGCTGAAATACTACTTTGCATTTTCTAATAGTGCTGTTAAACTTATGGCCAGCTATCTTACAGGAAGATCTCAAAAGGTAAATGGTAGAGCTGGGTTTTCGTTGTCAAGTGGTGTTGGATCCGGAGTTCCACAGGGGCATATTCTTGGTCCGCTCTTGTTGAGTCTTTTTGTTAATGATGTGTTCTCTGTGTGCTAGTATATCAGTGTGCATGCCTATGCTGATGACATCCATTTGTATTTGTCCAGTCGAATTGGTCTTGTCGAGGATTTGTGCTTTAAAATAAATTGTGATCTTCTAGCCATTTCCGAATGGGGCCGGAAAAATTGTCTCCGTCTAAATGCGTCCAAGTCGTATGTGTTACCTATCAGTAATAGTGCTGTCCATGTTGAAGATATTCCCAAATGTTTTGTTGGTAATAACTGTCTCATATTTACTGACACGATAAATTGGGGTTTTATTATGAATTATTCGCTGAGCTGTTCGAACCAATTAAGGAAAGTTGTAAGCAACGTGTACACTGTTTTGCAAAGGCTAAGAATGCCAGCCTCATTTACACCGTTAGCCACAAGAAAAAATTAGCTGTGCAATTAATTCTACCTCATATTACATATTCCGATCTTGTATATAGTAAGCTGGACTCTGTCTCGTCTCATAAAATTCTAGTTCTGTTCAATAATGTTACCCGCTATGTCTACGGCTTGTGGAAGAATAAATTTCTGGGATGCAGTATCTTAGATTATCTTGCAGCTAGGAACTGTATGCTCCTGTATAAACTTATTAAATTCAAAACTGCTAGCTATCTTTACGAGAAGCTAAAATTCACAAGATCTAATAGGCATCATAATTTAATTATCCCTAAATACTCCTACTTATCTTCTTCGCGGTTGTTCATGCTGTGAGACTATGGAACTCCATTCCTGAATCTATTAAGGCAATCATAAATCGAGGTAACTATATGATCGTTATACAGAATTACTTTGGAACTAATGGGTAAATGTAACTGCGGTTTAGCTCCATCCTATTTCTATTTCTATCTTAGTGTGCTATTCCAAGTCCTTGCTTCTTTGACGTAAAATCTTATTTTCTCCAACAAATACCGTGTTTAATTCTCATACATTCTAATATAAACATACGCAATTAGTTATATATAAATATTTTTAAGTTATTATTTTTTGTAATTCTTGTATTTACCTATAAGTTGATGTACTATAAAAGACTCTGTCTTAACGATACAGCCATTCTTTACTATATAAATAACATTAATTATAACATGTGTACATGCATTATATTTTTACACGTCCGTATACCGTCACGTGTAGTTTTGTAGTGTCCTTTCGATTGCAAGTAAAAGTTTGTAGATGTGCGCGCAGTGATCAGTGTCGCTTTTGTAGTTCAGTCTAATGTCCGTCGGTGTGTTGATTATATGCAGCATTTTCATTGTAAAGCGTTTGGTATAGTTCTCTTGTTGTTAGGGTATGCTTGCTTTCTCAAAATTTGGTGTGTGGCCGCTAGATTTACAGTGGGCCATGAGTGCTGTTTTTTGAATGTGCGAATATTGGCACTGTTTCACGTCAGACTTATGTTGTGCCAGTCTGCTTTTTAATTTGGCCTTAGTTATCCCTACATAAATGCCTCTAGATGGTTCATTGGTTTTACCATTACATGGACTTTTATAGATTACATTGCTTTTTACAACTTCGGGTATCGTGGCCTTCGTTTTATTGAATAAATATTTTAATGTACTCGAAAGTTTGGGGGTAACGTATGGTTTAAATCAGTAACGTATTTGCCTCAATTATCAGAACGCTTCACGAAATTGGATTGCTACAACAAAGAGAAGGTAAAAATCGCCCACAAACCTTCCAGTACATTCAAATATTTATTCAATAAAACGAAGGCCACGATACCCGAAGTTGAAAAATTTAATTCTACCTCATATTACATAATCCGATCTTGTATATAGTAAGCTGGACGCTGTCTCGTCTCATAAAATTCTAGTTAGGTTCAATAATGTTACCCGCTAGGTCTACGGCTTGTGGAAGAATAAACTTCTGGGATGCAGTATCTTAGATTATCTTGCAGCTAGGAACTGTATGTTCCTGTATAAGCTTATTAAATTCAAAACTCCTAGCTACCTTTACGAGAAGCTAAAATTCACAAGATCTAATAGACATCATAATTTAATTCTCCCTAAATACTCCTACTTATCTTCTTCGCAGTAGTTCATGCTGTGAGACTATGGATCTCCATTCCTGAATTTATTAAGGTAATCATAAATCGAGGTAACTATAAGATCGTTATACAGAATTACTTTGGAATTAATGGGTAAATGTAACTGCGGTTTAGCTCCATCCTATTTCTATTTCCCCCTCAGTGTGCTATTACAAGTCCTTACTTCTTTGACGTAAAATCTTATTTTCTGCAAAAAATACCGTGTTTAATTCTCATACATTCTAATATAAACATACGCAATTAGTTTTATATAAATATTTTTAAGTTATTATTTTTTGTAATTCTTGTATTTACCTATAAGTTGATGTACTATAAAAGACTCTGCCTTAACGATACAGCCATTCTTTACAATATAAATAAATAAATAAATAAATAAATAACCTTAAACATATTTCGGCTACTAAACCGTAGTCGTCTTCAGGGAACTACAACCATAAAACAAATTTTATTAGTATTGAATTTTTTTTAACATTAATTATAACATGTGTATACATTATATTTTTACACGTCCGTATACCGTCACGTGGAGTTGTTTACTGTCCTTTCGTTTGCAAGTAAATGTTTGTAGATGTGCGCGCAGTGATCAGTGTCGCTTTTGTAGTTCAGTATAATGTCCGTCGGTGTGTTGATTATATGCAGCATTTTCAATGTAAAGCGTTTGGTATAGTTCTCTTGTTGTTAGAGTATGCTTGTTTTCTCAAAATTTGGTGTGTGGCCGCTAGCTTTACAGTGGGCCATGAGTGCTGTTTTTTGAATGTGCGAATATTGGCACTGTTTCACGTCAGACTTATGTTGTGCCAGTCTGCTTTTTAATTTGGCCTTAGTTATCCCTACATAAATGCCTCTAGATGGTTCATTGGTTTTACCATTACATGGAATTTTATAGGGTACGTTGCTTTTTACAACTTCGGGTATCGTGGCCTTCGTTTTATTGAATAAAGATTTTAATGTACTCGAAAGTTTGGGGGTAACGTATGGTTTAAATCAGTAACGTATTTGCCTCAATTATCAGAACGCTTCACGAAATTGGATTGCTACAACAAAGAGAAGGTAAAAATCGCCCACAAACCTTCCGGTACATTCAAATATTTATTCAATAAAACGAAGGCCACGATACCCGAAGTTGAAAAAAGCAACGTAATCTATAAAATTGCATGTAATGATAAAACCAATGAACCACCTAGCAGCATTTATGTAGGGACAACTAAGGCCAAATTAAAAACCAGGCTGGCACAACATAAGTCTGACGTAAAGAGTGTCAATCTTCTCTCATTCAAAAAACAGCACTCATGGCCCACTGTAAAGCTAGCGGCCACACACCAAATTTTGAGAAAGCAAGCATACTCCAACAACAAAAGAACTATACCATACGCTTTACATTGGAAATGATGCATATAATCAACACACCGACAGACATTAGACTGGACTACAAAAGCGGCACTGACCACTGCGCGCACATCTACAAACTTTTACTTGCAATCGAAAGGACAGTACAAAACTACACGTGACGGTATACGGACGTGTAAAAATATAATGCATGTACACATGTTATAATTAATGTTAAAAAAAAAATTTATATTAATAAAATTTGTTTTATAGTTGTAGTTCCCTAAAGACGACTACCGTTGAGTAGGCGAAATATATCGGAAAAAAAATCAAAACCAACTTGTGTCTTTTTTACAATTTTTAAGACCTTGACGCAGCTAGCTTACATTATTTAAAGCTAAAATATTATAAATATGTGCTTTATAAAGTCCATCAGCACTAGACGGCGGAATATACGATGCACAGATTAAAAGTTGAGTGCTGCCGCAAATTGATACACAAAGTAGATCTAAGAGCGAGTCCCCATTTGCCAAGGGAACCAATGAACATCGATATTTCGTGGAAACTTCAATGAGTACACCTCCACCTCTTGAAGTCTTGGTTTTCGCGAAGTCTCTGTCCTTCCTAAAAACATTGGGATAGGAGAATTCGTTGCTAAAAAAATTTTCGTTGAGCCAGCTCTCAACAGAACCACAATATCATAGTCCGAGTGAGAACTCAAATCCAAGAGTACTTTAGATTTTGTTCTTAAACCAGACACGTTATGAAAATATTGTATTGCATTATTATTTGCAAGTGAAGATTAAATATATTTTAGTTGGTGTCCCTCAGGCCAGTCAGTGCTGTAGGCACGCACACATACACATACTTACATACCATTCATTTGGTGTTATAATTTCTGCAGATTCCTTCTTGAATTGGCGCGTGGCCAAACTGGCTGATTCGTGGATTCAGGAGGCTGCATACCGATCAAATATCTTTGTAACAATAAAACACTCACTTTTGGGTTATTTAAATTGAGCATAAAAATTTGTTGAATTTTTTATTGGGGATTGCAGCCCGAAATTAAATAAAATATTTGTCGGCACAACCGCTCAGTTCAAATCCGAATGTATAATTGAACAAGATGGCCGACCCGTGAACATTTCTCTCATCTCACGGCTCGACCATCGGAACGCCAGCTGATGCAAGGTTGTGTTTTATGTTTGTTGTGAGTGATGATTGGTGAACTTAAGGCCAGTTCACATGTACCATTACATCACTCTCCTTTGACAAAAAAGAAGTCGGCAGGGTGATCAAGTCTGTCGACTTCTTCTTGACCAAAATAGAGTGAAAAATTTAATGAAGAATTTCTCAGTTTATTAGGTAAAATTTTAAGGAAGTTTAGTGTGCATTTTCAAGACACAGTTAGAGTAGCGAAATGATGAACGAATTTAACTTTGATAAATGGATGTTCCTTCCCTTTTAATTTTAAATTCGTTCATTTATGCAAAATAATTTTAAATAAAAGAGATTTAACCCACCATCAAATTGTGTTCCAATGAATTTTAAAGGTTATTAAACTTATTTAATTTAGTTGTTAACCTTATTTAGTATAATTAGTATAGTCTTATACTACTTAAATCGATTTATAAAATGTAGTTGGTTTTTTTTTTTTTTTTGTATTTCAGTAAGCAAGTATTGAGTACAGATTAATATGAAAATTTTTTATGACAAATCTGTTTTTTGTTTTTTTTTTCTAGGTCTTTGTACATGAGTTTAAAGTGTTGGTACATTAATTTCTAGTTTTCCTTAGGAATCTTTTGTTTTGTTCCAATAACGATGAAAAAAAACTTATAAAATAGTTTTAATTTTTATTTTTGTTCTTATGTATAGGGTTATTTACTAGGTAATTCATGAAGTTTGCTTTATATGTAGCAATGTTTATGAGGAAAATTTTAGATTCAAAACATTTCTTTTTTTTTCTTTTTGCCTTTATGCAATGATATTCAATGAAAAACGATTTTAAGTAACTTTTTGTAATCTATTTTTGTGTATTTGTTTTTGGCTTTTTAGTTTCTTTGTCAAGGATTGTTACATTTACGTCATCCACTTGTTTGACTACATGTGGACCCTCGTAAATGCTTGTATGTTTGTTGCGTAGTTCTTTTTGTATTAGAACCATATCGTTTACTTCGATATTTGAAAGGCGTGTGGCGAATTGTAGAGCCTTTTCTACAATTATGGTTCAAAAATTAAACGCAATTTAATTTTAACTGGACTGTATTTATTTGGCAATAGTTTTCGTGCTAACGCACCGCGTGTCAATCTGGTAATAATTTACTTTAATTCTTCTGATTACCGTTTGATACTTTTTTAGTAAAACGGGATGTACATATAGTGTGAAATTCTTTGTATTTAAGCACGTATGTGCGTATGTGCATACAAACCGCTGCCTAGATGCGATGACAATGATTTTTTTATGGCGATGGAGTGAGTGGGCGATGAGAGTATTTGCTATGTAGTGTTAGAGCTCTAGCGAAGACGACGACAACGATGACGATGATGATGATGATGATGACGACGACGTGGACAGCGACAGCGACGGTCACTGTTCAAGCAATGGTGTACGGTAGTTAATGCTTCCCTATTTACATATGTAGCCATGCATGCTGAGAGTGCATTCTAATATGAAAACTTACAGTTCGAACGAAGAATATTTGTAGGCAGTGTTGGCGATGATTTATTTTCAAGAAGGGGCGCGAACATACTCCCGCCCTTGAAAGCTTTTGCTTTCAATGAGTTTCCTTGACTGGTTCTGAGTCAATGGGCAACTTACACACCCGAGATATTGCTCGTTTGTATGTGCCATCTGCAGTTTTGACTTCCACTACTCTTACCATACCGTCGTCCCCAGGAATAGTTTTGGTAATTCTTCCGATTGGCCATTTGAGTGGAGCTGTCGTCTCCTCCCTCAGCAATACCAAATCGTTCACCTTCAAGTTTGCCATGATTGTATTCCACTTTGAGCGCTTCTGTAACTCCTTTATATATCCGTGGTGCCAACGCTGCCAGAACTGTTGTTGTATGTATTGAACGATTTGGTAGCGCTTCAGAGAGCTTATTTTTTCCGATGATATATTAGGCTCTGGTAAGCTAGTTAGCGTCCTGTGTACCAAGAAGTGGCCTGGTGTCAATGGTCGAAGATCATTGGGATCTGACGAAATGGGGGTTAATGGGCGACTATTTACGATTGCCTCTGATTGGCAGACGACGGTATGTAGTTCGTCATTTGATAAGACGTTCAGACCTATAGCGCGACGAAGGTGATGCTTAGCGAGCTTGACGGCGCTTTCCCATAGCCCCCCGAAATGTGGAGACCTTGGAGGTATGAACTTCCAGTCTATGCCCTCGTTTCTGCAAAACTGTTCGACGCATTCGATATGTTCTTTAGCAATGAAAGACTTCAACAAGTCTCTGAGCTCACGATTTGCGCCAACAAAGTTGGTTGCGTTATCGGAGACGATTACACGACACTTTCCGCGGCGGGAAATGAAACGCTTGAGTGCTGCGATGAACGCTGCTGTTGATAGGTCGGGCACTAGCTCAAAGTGCACTGCTTTTGTTGTGAAGCATATAAACACAGCGATGTAGGTTTTGATTGGAGTTCGCCCTTTTATTTGTTGTGTTACTAGAAAGGGTCCACAATAGTCGACCCCTGTTTTCTCGAATGGATATGATGCTGTTATGCGTGAGGCAGGTAGGGAACCCATCATCTGCTCTGAAACAACTGGCCGAAAGCGATAACAAATTACGCAATTATGGATTACTTGCCTGATAATATTTCGACCACCAATTATCCAAAATTGATCCCGAATAATGTTCTGTAGCGTCTGTGCTCCTGCGTGAAGGTTCCTACGATGATGGTGTGTGATTAAAGCGTGAACGAATGGGTGTGAATGTGGTAAGACAATAGGATGTTTGGCATCAAACGGGAGTGTTGAATTTTTCACCCTACCCCCAACTCGTATTATGTTGTTGTGCATGAACGGTGACAGCGCTGCTAATTTTGATGATCTATCCACTGGTTTATTACTTCGAAGTTTGGTATACTCGTTGTGAAAGTATTTTTGCTGAATGCAACGACAAATCATTAGGAGAGTTGAATACATTTCTTCCGGGCTGATTGACGACGGGCGGGTGTTTGTAATAAAACGTTTCACATAAGTGAATATGCGAAGAAACTTGGCATAATTGTTGATGTGCTTGTGTTCGGCTATTATGTCCGTAGACTGGTCTATGAGCAAGACTACCAGCTGTCTGCGTTGTTCTGGCAAATCAGGCGGAATATTGTAGATTGAAGCGGGCCAATTTTCAGATGTCGTCTTGAGAAATGCGGGTCCCTGGAACCATTGTTGATTGTTTCTGACGTCGTCTATTGTTGCCCCGCGAGATACCAGGTCAGCAGGATTAAGCGACGAATGTACGTGATGCCATTTGTAACGCGATGTCAGCTGCTGAATTTTTGAAACTCGGTTGGCTACGAAGACTGTCCACCTAGACGGTTCGCCACGAATCCAACACAAAGCAATTGTTGAGTCTGTCCAACAGTGGATGTAGTCTGCAGTGGTAGGAAAGATGGTTACCACAGACTGAAGTAGTTCTGCGAGAAGCATTGTGGCACATAATTCCAAGCGGGGTAAGCTCACTTCCTTTTTGGGAGCCACCCGAGATTTGGCGCACACCAGCGCAGACACCTTTTCTTGCAATGTGCGAGTGACAATGTAGATTCATGCCCCGTATGCCCTTGTGCTGGCATCTGAAAATGCATGGATTTCAGTAGTAGTGTTAATTGGAACGTACCTTGGAATTTGTATGTTATCGATATGATCTAGTTGTTGTTTAAAGTTTTGCCATTGTGTGTAGACATCCTGTGGAACGCTTTCATCCCAGTCTAATTTAAGCTGCCACAGCTGTTGCATGAGCAGTTTACAGGAGACGATCAACGGACTAAGCAGACCAAGGGGATCGAAAAAGCTTGCTATCTGTGATAATATGGATCTTTTCGTGATCTTCAGCTGCGATGAGCGAGTATTATAAGAAAAGATAAAAACGTCTGGTTTAGGCGACCACTTTAGTCCTAGAGTTTTGACATATACGAAATCACCTAGTTTGACCACTTCCTCCCTGTCTTCTTGAGGTACATTTTCAATGATGCTTATGTGATTCGCTGCAAATTTCCGCAATGGAAACCCACCGCCGCTAAGAAGCGATGTCACTTGGTCCTTTATGGTGATTACTTCATTTATTGTTGATGCACCAGTCATCAAGTTATCAACATAAAAATCCTTAAGTGTTACGGCGGATCCGATTGGGAAGCGGGTGGACTCCTCTTTGGCCAGCTGAAGCAGACATTTCGTTGCTAGGTATGGTGCAGAGCTGGTACCGTACGTTACAGTCTGAAGTTGATATGCTTGTGGCATATTCTCGGGTAGCTCTCTCCAAATAATGCTTTGCCATGGCGCATGTGCTTCATGCACCAGTACTTGGCGGTGCATTTTGGCGATGTCCGCAATGAGCACGTACCTGTGGCTTCGAAACCGAACGAGAATGGTAAATATGTCATCCTGTAGGGTTGGGCCGACGCGAAGAATTTCGTTGAGACTTTTACCCGAAGAAGTTCGACATGATGCGTCGAAGACGACGCGAAGTTTTGTTGTGCTGCTGTCGGCCTTTAGTACGCAATGATGTGGTATAAAGTAGCGTCCAAATGGATTGTTCTCAACGTTAACCATATGGCTCATTGATTTGTACTCATCCATGAACCCGGCATATTGCTTGAATAGAGAGGGGTTTCGTGAAAATTTATATTCTATAGCAACTAACCTTTTGAGTGCGATCTCGTGAGAGCGGCCTAGTATCTCTGGATCTTCTTTGAATGGCAATCGAACAATGAATTTTTTGCTGAAAGGGCATCTTGTGGTTGTTGCTTCAAAAAACTCCTCACAGTACCTTTCCTCTGATGAGAGAAACCTTTGAGATTCATTGTGGCTTTCTAGCGTCCAGAATTTCTCTAGCAAGTGATCCAGCTGAGGTTGGTTGCTAGTGGCGATGAAGGATTTGTAGATTGGCGATGAACTAGTGTTCGATGATCCCACAGTCGATGAGTGTGCAGATGGAGCTACTCCTGACACAATCCATCCGAGTTTGGTTTTTTGGAGCACGGACAAGCCGTCCCGGAGTTTTATCTGCCCTACGAGCAGCAAGTCGAAGAATACGCCTGCTCCAATAAGGCAGTCAATGCCGCTAGGTTTATGAAATCTGTCATCGGCAAGAGTGATGTTGCTTGGCACCTTCCATTCGGTTATATCTATTTTACACGTTGGCTGCTGTGAGGTTATTAATGGCAGAATCACAGCTTCGATACTCCTAGTATATGCTGTATGAAGCGACTTCAGTTCAAGTGAGCATGGGTATTGAGTTTTTGTAGTAGTTGTACCAATTCCCATTACCTCTATGCAGCTTTTGGAGCGAGGCAAGCGTAAGTGTTGTGCGATATGCTCAGTTACGAAGTTCAGCTGTGAGCCAGAGTCTAACAAGACGCGAGCCGTGAGTGAGACGCCCGACGAATTACATAGCTCGACCAGTGCGGTTGCAAGAATGACTTCCCCTTCATATGCAGTGGCTTGTAGAGCTGTTTGGTTGTTGTCCGCCAGCTTGTTGTTGGAGTTATCACCTTCAACAGATGTCCTGTGTAGCAATGTGTGATGACTGACTTTGCAGTGTTGACACCTACGATGAGATGGACAATTACTAAAGCAATGATTCTTACCTAAACAGTTTATGCATAAGTTTAGTCGTTTGACTCTAAGATATCGTTCCACTGGATCAAGCTTCATGAACGAGTCACAGTTGAAGGGGTTATGACTTGGGCTGGCATTACAAAATACACATTTTTTCGCAGCTTGGGCCACGGCGAACGAGAGCTGGTTCTTTTTCTGTAAGGGTTTTTTTGCAAGTGAATCAGACGTGGTAGGGTTTGCCCCGAGCATGTTGAACGTCTGGCAACGGGATTCCAAAAACGTGGCTAAATCTGACCACGTTGGCATTCGTAACTGCGACGACTCAGTGGTACCCCACTTGGACGATACTTCCTCCTCCCATCGCGTTCGTGTGGTTACATCTAATTTTTTCGATACTAAATGCAATAAAATTCCATCGCCAATTTGCTGAGCCGTTGCTAGTGATTGCATCGCCCGAAGGTTTACATTGACGATGTCGATAAAATTACGAAGCATTGGGACATTCGCAGAAGACATTGGTTGGATGTCAAAAATATGTTGCATGTGCGCTTGAAAAATCAACCGACTGTTGTTGAACCGCGCGACGATGAGCTCCAAAGCTACCTTGTAGTTGGCGCTGGTTACCTCAAGTGATTGAATGAGCCGTGATGCCTTGTCAGTCAGGCACGAGCGCAGGTATTGAAACTTTTCAACGTCAGACAGATCCTTATTGTTGTGAACCAGAGTTGAAAATACGTTGTAAAAGTCTAACCAGTCGCTCTGCTCCCCACTGAAACGTGTCAGTTGAAGTTTCGGCAAGTTGGTGCGACTACATTGTCGGCGCTCGGTGGAAATATGGGTGCTGCTGAAGTGCTGGGGACTCTCTAAGGGTTGCAGAGAGGCCATTCGGTCGGTAATTGCTGTCTTTGCTTGAATGTACGATTGTTCGATGATGATGCGATGATCTTCTTCTAGTTGGGACTCATCAAGCTCTTCTAGCTTACCCTGAAGTTCTTCGAACGCATTGTAGTGGCGCTCTACCAATGCTAATTTGATTTCCAATTGGCGTAATGTGTGTGATTGTTCATCAACGCCAGCGTTCCATGATTGCAAGCGTGCCAGTAGATTTGATCGTTGTTCGATTTTCACGCGTAGGCTACGGGCTGCTTCATCGCCACCGCTAATATCGGTAAGTGATGAACCATTTTCTGATTCGCTATCTGATGAACCCATTCCAATATTACGGGTCGATAGAATTGATAATCCGAGCCACATCCGGCTCGAAGGACCTATGGCGAATTGTAGAGCCTTTTCTACAATTATGGTTCAAAAATTAAACGCAATTTAATTTTAACTGGACTGTATTTATTTGGCAATAGTTTTCGTGCTAACGCACCGCGTGTTAATCTGGTAATAATTTTCTTTAATTCTTCTGATTACCGTTTGATACTTTTTTAGTAAAACGGGATGTACATATAGTGTGAAATTCTTTGTATTTAAGCACGTATGTGCGTATGTGCATACAAACCGCTGCCTAGATGCGATGACAATGATGTACGGTAGTTAATGCTTCCCTATTTACATATGTAGCCATGCATGCTGAGAGTGCATTCTAATATGAAAACTTACAGTTAGAACGAAGAATATTTGTAGGCAGTGTTGGCGATGATTTATTTTCAAGAAGGGGCGCGAACAGCGTGTATTTATGTCGTAATACAATTTATTACGTACTTTATGTTTAGTTATGAGCTCTTTTGCTAATGTATGGGACTTTTGCATGCGGTACTTTACTTCTTTTGCGTAATTCTCAATATTATATATTGGATCAATGGTTTCCTTCTTTAGCTCATTTGGTAAAACTGGTTTTCTATTAAATGTTAGTTCAAAGGAAGTGAATTTATTATCGAACACAGTATTGGATGTTGTGTTGTGCAAGAAAGTAAAATAGTTTAAGTATGTATCCCAATCAGAAAATGTATTGTTACGAATATTAGCAAAACATAAGGAGTGCTGCCGTCTCTAAGCTGATGCTAAGCAGTGACGTGAATGCACATCAATAATTCAATCATTATGTATCTACATAAACGAAACAATAACTGCGTCTACATATATGTACCATGTACGTATACGATCAGCGGAGAGTCAATGCACTAACACATGCATATATCTGAGATACTCCTATAAGTATGCAATGAGAAAAACTATAAAATTGTGCAATTGTAGTTACAGCTGAGAAGTTTGAGAGCTCATGGACAATGCTAGTAGATTCTAGAAAATACGAACGAGGAAACCAAAGAGTATAAAAGGCGACAGATGTAGAGGCGCTGGAATTCAGTTTGATTTGAGTTTCGATTAAGACGATATCTAGCGAGCAATAGCAGTATTATTTTCAAAGTCAGCTATCAGTTTGGTGATTAAGCCAGCTAATTGCAAAGTATAATTGTTATTGTGAATTAGCGATACGAACCTAGAAAAAGGGCAAATAAGAGGATTTGCAGGTTTCTTGGCGGGAGATTTGGTACTGTTATACAACCGTCCAAATTTCGATGCAGTTGGGAAAGCCCGTACAAGGTTGTGAAGAAGATCAGTGATACCATCTACTGCATACAAAGCATTGAGAAACCACGGAGTAGAAGAGTGGTACATTTGGCGATGCTAGCAGCGTTTAGATCGAGAGATTTGTCTGATCGGGACGATCAGACTTAGGTGGAGGGCAGTGTTACGAATATTAGCAAAACATAAGGAGTGCTGCCGTCTCTAAGCCGATGTTAAGCAGTGACGTGAATGCACGTCAATAATTCAATCATTATGTATCTACATAAAGAAAACAATAACTGCGTCTACATATATGTACCATGTACGTATACGAGCAGCGGAGAGTCAATGCACTAACACATGCATATATCTGACATACTCCTATAAGTATGCAATGAGAAAAACTATAAAATTGTGCAATTATAGTTACAGCTGAGAAGTTTGAGAGCTCATGGGCAATGCTAGTAGATTCTAGAAAATACGAACGAGGAAACCAAAAAAGTATAAAAGGCGACAGATGTAGAGGCGCTGGAATTCAATTTGATTTGAGTTTCGATTAAGACGATATCTAGCGAGCAATAGCAGTATAATTTTGAAAGTCAGCTATCAGTTTGGTTATTAAGCCAGCTAATTGCATAGTATAAGTGTTATTGTGAATTTAGCGATACGAACCTAGCAAAAGGGCAAATAAGAGGATTTGCAGCAAATTCGTTACAGTATAATTAAGATAAGCCCGTAGGTATTCGTTAAATACCCTATGGTTACGTTCGATTAAGACTACCGTTTCGTGATGATATGCTGTTGAAAAGTCGTGCTTGATATTTAAAAGTTTCATAAGTTCTGCAAGAATTTCATTCTTATACTCGGTACCTAAATCTGACTTGATGGATTTCATAGGTCCATATATCAAAATAAAACTTTCGAAAATTGCTGAAGCTATTGTTTGGGGCTTTTATCTGCCACAGCTATTGTTAGTAGTAGTTGGTTGTAGTAAAGGTCCGATTGTATCAATAACAACTATATTAAATTTTTTACTCGGCGTTGGAGTCAGTACTAGATTTTCTTTGATTTTAGGTTTGACTTTGTTCAACAAACATTGTTGACAATTCTTAACAAATTTGGCAATGTCGCGAGTCATACTTTTCCAATAGTATTTAGTACGAATTTTCGCGGAAAGCTTTTTAACACCGCAGTGACCGCCTGATATGGGGTCATTGTGATAAATTGTCATGATTTTGATTTTTGTATTGTCGTCTATTTTGGTTTCGACTGTGTCTGTAAGAAGTATTTCTAATGTTTTTAAAATTTTATTTCCGCATTTAAAATTGTACAATATTTGAAAAATAGATCATCTTTTGGTCATTCAACTTTTTTAATATGGTGCTTGTTAGCTACTGCTTGTAACTTCAAAGTAACTCTCCTAAGTTTGTTATTTCGTTAGCAATCTCCATATTAAGTAGTTCGATCTTTTTACGACGCATATGCGCGCTGATATGTGTTCTAGAAATTTTATTTTAATCATCGTGAAAAATTATGGATCTGACACGCGGAACTTTTTTAGAGAATTTGTACGCAAATTTGTCGTAAACCTTTACGTTATATGAACTCTCTGTGTCGTTATCACTATTTTGTACGTCTGTGTCGTTTTTTTGTTTTGCCATCGCTCTAGTTTGTACCGCCAAAACGTTTTTTGTTGATTCTTTTATTTCCTTGAAAGTGATACGCGAAAGTTCATCGGCACCAACGTTTGACTTTCCTTTAATGTATTCTATTTCAAAATTGTATTCTGCTAATTCGAGTCGTATTCTCGCTAGTTTCGATGTTAGATCTTTCATACTAAAGAGATATGCAAGTTGCCTATGATCAGATTTAACAAGAAAATGAGTTCCGTAAATATATGGCCTGAAATGCTTAATGGCAAAGTAAATCGCTAGCAGCTATAACTCTGTGATGGGTTTCTTTTGTTCTGCGTTGTTAAATGATTTCGACGCAAAGCATATGGGTAAGTCGTTACCTTCATGGATTTGACTGAGTATAGCACCACAACCTGCTTTGGACGCATCTACTGTACTTATAAACTGTTTTTTGAAATCTGGATATTGTAGCAGATGTGGTGACATTAAAGCTGATTTTAATGTTTGAAATGCGTTTTCACAAACACTGTCCCAAATAAAGTCTCCCTTTTTCCTATTCAATCGATTTAAGGGTGCTGCAGTTTTGTATATTTATTAATTGCTTCAATTTTTGACGAATCTGGCAACAAGCCCTTTCCCGAACACTTGTGACCCAAATGGTTACTTCTGGTCTAAGAAAATGGCATTTATTAGGATTTAATTTACGTTAAATTTCCCACAAGTGCTGAAAACTTGTGATAAATTCTTAATATGATGCGCTTCGCTGCAACCTATGACGATAATGTCGTCAACGTATAAAAATGCTACGTTAGGTGGTATACCAGAAAAAGCTATAGTCATTAATCTTGAGAATGAATTCGGCGCTATGTTCAAGCCAAAAGGTAACACTTTCCATCTAAATGATCCACGTTCGGTACTAAAGGATGTTATATCTCGCAAGTCGGGATGTAACTGTATTTGATGAAAACCGGAAAATAAATCTTGAAAAATACTTCGCTCTGCCAAGGTTATCAAGGATGTCATCCACTCTAGCGAGAGGGAATTTATCGGCGATGAGCTTTTTGTTTACCGCTCGAAAATCTACACACATCCTATATGCTTTTTGCCCATCCGTATCTTTTTTTGGAACTATAATAAGTGGCCTGTTATAGTTGGAATAACTTTCTTCGATTAAATCGTTTTCTAAAAATTTGCTAACCTGCTGGTTTATCTCTTCGCGTTGCGAATGGGGTAAGCGGTAATTTTTTATATACACCGTCATTCAGTCTTAATCTTTTTTCGTATAAATTGTTTAGTGTCATTTTGTCATCGTTAAGGGCAAAAATGTCCGAATATTCTAAACATAGGTCTGATAAATTGCTTGCGGCGTACTTAGGCATTTGGTTTTTTAAAATTCTCTTTAACTCGTTAGTGCGATTATTTTCTTTTGAAGTTTTGTTGATTTTATGAACGTTATAATTAGAAATAGGTTCAGTGCGGATGTTACAATTGTTTATATATTTTATGCTGTTGGTAGTATTTATTACTTTTAGAATAGCGTTACTTGTATCTATGATACATCTTGCTGTAAAAACACCATCTGTGATTTCTTGTGAGTCCACGAAAAGTGGTTCTCTTGATTTGTTTAAATCAAAAATTCGAAAAACTTCGCATCGAGGTGAAATAACGCAAGTATCGTCTTCCGTTCCGTGCAGGATTGGAAGTGATATTTTTCGTTGCCTATACAAAAAGATATACTATTTGAGTTATAGTTGATATTACATTTGCTTTTTTTTAAGAAATCTTTTCCTAGTATTCCCTCTGTCGGAATATTAAAATCATTATTTACCACGTGTAGTGTATGTTTGATGAAAAAATTAGAAAAATGTAGCTTGGTTGTAAAAGTATCTAGCGTAGAAACCGTATCGGAAGTAACTCCCGTTATATTAATTGTATTATTATGATTAACTGATGAAGTTTTGTTGATGCAAGAAATTTTGATTAAGGAGATGTCGGCTTGTGTGTCGACAAGAAATGTGCAAAATTTGTTAGAACCGTTTAGGTTAATTTGGATGAAGTCAGAGAAATTTAAATTTAAACAGTAAATATTTAAAGAATTGGATTTTTGTGAAGAGTCTATTAGTAATCTGTCGCTTCCTCCCTCAGTATTCGCTGCTGAGGAGCTTCAGCGTTTAAAGCCCTGCCATTCGCATTTCTATTTCTGTTGTTGGAAGTACGAGAAGATTTTGACAATATAAGCAGCGTCTACTCATCTGTTGTACAGAGATGCAAGAGAATGTTAAAAAAATAAACAAATGTCATTTAATGTGTGAATAATGTAGTGCAACAAATTGTATTAGTAATTGAACCAAATAATTATTAATGTTAATATTAATGTAAGTAGCAAAATAAGTGTTAAATGACGCATCAGTTTCATGTTTATTGTTAGATATCCTAATGTATAATGTTTAATGTATTTAATTTTATATACTTAACATTAAATAGATCCCCAAAGAAGAAGACGTAAGGTAAACGTCGAAACGCGTCGGGAACAACAAATATACCCTGTTTTAATTTATGGCCACAAATACTCATTTTAGCAAACCAAAAAATCTCTTTGGTTATTTACAGAACCACCGCTATATTCATAAATAATCTCTTTGGTTATTTACGGAACCACCGCTTTATGCAAAAAAATCTCTTATATCCACGGACGCACCGCTTTATTTCAAAAAAAATTTTCATATGTATTGATTTATTATGTAAATTGAATATGATATAGTTAAAAAGGGGTTTTATAAGGTGTATCAGCAATTAGGATGGGATTAATAAGGAATTTGTAAGGAGTGTTATAGCGGATATCACTCTGGAAATTGTGGCTAAATGAACGGTTTAATGAAATATGAATTTGTATTTAAACGCGAAGAAAAAAAGCGTTTAAAATTGAAGAGAAATCTTGTCTGATTTAAACAAAATTATATAAAGTGAAAATGAGAGATGTCGTTGCCGAAGCGAAATTATTAATTTTATATATTCGGTGTTAGAAGTTATTAAATAAAATATCAGAAGTTTCGAAGAGCTTGATGTATTTCCAATTCGTTATTTAAATTAAATTAATTGAAAAGAAGAAATTTCGAGGAAGAAGCGGAATTGGAATGAAGAGTTATTTTGTAGTGTGCGTTAAGGATGCACTGAACCGAGGTAGGGTTTCCTAATTGTATCTGGTAGGGAATAAAAAACGTTAAGATTGAACTTACGAAATTCCAGAAGTGTTGTTTGCAAAAGCCACCTGAAAACATATGAAATTGCCATGCAAAAGAAGGTATCATGCATTAGGATCTTCACATGCAAGTTAATACACGTGATTGCGTTCGAGTTTGTATTGTATGTATATATAATGTAAAATGTACAAGAAATGTGAAAGCGATTTAAAAATTTTGAGTTATTGAACAACCGAAGTATGCGTATACTTATGTGCTTATATATGTATGATACGTAAGGTTTAAAAAGTTTGCATTATTGGAAAACGAAAAAATGTGTATGCTGTATATTTTAAATTTAATTAGTTGAAACGAATTTAATTTGGCAAAATTGAACAATCGATATTGAAAAAACGTGAATCTTTTTAATGAAATGAATTTGGCCATTTCCATGCAAAGATTTACATATGTACCCTACTTTATACATACACTCATACATACAGCTTTTCTGCTAACGCACCTGGCGCTCCGGCGCCGTCCTCCAAGGTGTAGCACCTTTGCCACTATTTGTCGAATGGAATTTGTCCACGTTGTAGCTGCAGTTATAGTAACACAATCTCGCTTGAAATGCATCCAATTATTTCGTATATATTCGCATGTACCCTTATTGCATTGGAATTTGTATTTAAGTTGTATTCGCCTGTGTGTGTGTTGGAATGTGGTGTTTGCAAAGGGAATTAGGGGTCCGTTATTGCGACCCGTTATGTATATAGAATGTGATGTGGGCACGTGGGTTGCCAAATTTTCCACGTTTAAAGAAAATGAATTTATATATTTTTGGGTTTTGTTAATAGCCTTATAAGTTTAACTTTCTGGTTAATTATTGAGCTCAAGGCCGCAGGGATAAATAAAACACCATGTATTTGGTGGCATATAATTTATATAATTGGTCGATATTTCGGTTTCAATCTGAAACCATCATCAGGACTAAAAAAACACAAAATATAAGAACAAACATTAGGCAAACATAAAACTAGGAGGTGGATATTTTACATATAGGCATATTTAATAAACAAATACAACTTACACAAATGAATGTATTTGATCGAACAGATGAATGAACAAAGACAAAACAGGAGAAAAGGTAAACAAAATTAAAGTACAGTAAGTATAAACAAATTTTCTTAAAGCATGTACAGTCAAGTATAAACAAAATTAACAATATATGTAACAACAAACAATAAGAACAAATTTACAAATCATCTTCTTGCTATTTTGTTCTTGTCGCCAAATATGTGGGTAGCGGGATATACGCCGTGGTATGATGAACACTGCTCAACTCACATTGTATGTTGTTGTTGTTTCAGCACTAAATTTCGATAGACGTGCGCACAACCTTCTGTGTCAGATTTATAGTTCATTCGCTTCTCATTAGAGATGTTCATAATATGTAGCATTTCTAAAATAAAACGCTTCTTATAAAATTTTTCCTTGTCCAGAATGACGACATTTTCAAAATCAGGGAAATGTCCAGTATCATTGCAATGGGATGACAAGGCCGTCTTATTGTCCGATACATTATTCCTTAACTTGATGTTAGACCTGTGTCCGGAAATCCTTGTCTTTAATTTTTGTTTAGTTGTCCCAACATATACCTTTTTGCATACGTTGGACCCGTCGCCATTGCATGGAATTTGGTAGATTATGTCGAATCTCTCATATTTCGGGATTCGGTCTTTCGTATTGCTGTAAATTTGTCTCAGTGTGTTGCTATATGAGAAAGAGATTTGATACTTTTCCCGGTCGTATACATTAGATCTTTTCATGCTCTCTGCTATTCCTGGAATATATGTGACAGACTTGTATATTTTTGCATTTCTATTGCTTGTACTTTCTTGCGAGATTGTCTTATAAAAGTTAGGGTCAGATTGTTAACTAGCTCTCTAGGAAATTCATTTTGGCAACCGTGGAAGCCTTGATGATAGCAATGTTTTTCTTGTGATATATTTTATCGCTTATTTTAAGTACTCTCGATATAAAGTCTTCGCGGTGTTCAAAATGGTTCTTTTTTCGTGCTTCGAGTTGTAGTTAATTAGCCTTCCGGACGCAGAAGCTTATACCAGTCGATAAATAACTTATTATCCTTTCTGATTATCATAGTGTCCAAATATGGCAAGAACTCATCTTTTTCTACCTCTGTTGGAAATTGTATGGACTTGTTGTAACTATTGAGCTTCGTGAGCATGTTGTCGATTTCATCCGTTCTGACAACAGCGAAATGGTCATCCGCGTATTTCGTTAACAATCGTGGCTTTCTGATGGCGTCCGTCTCGAATTTCATTAACAATACCTCCATAACAATGTCAGCTATGACCGGGGAGGCTGGAGATCCCATTGGCATTCCAGTTCATTGCTCATATATATTTTCCGTTGAATTTGAAAAACCATTTTCTTTTATAATAAACTTAACAATCGTTAAAAATAGCTCTTTGGATAGTGACGTATGCTCTTTTATGTCGTTCCACTTACAAGCAATGAGGTCGATGGCCACATCTACTGGAATGCTTGGAAACAAGGAAACAAGGAAACGACGTCGAAGGACACTAAGCTTTCATCGTCGTAGATGTATGTACCCTTCACTTTTTCTTAACTCTGCCGCATCTTTGACATTGTATTTCGATGATTTGGTTAAATTTTTGAGCATTTTTACGACATATGTGCATAAATTGTAAGACGGGGAGTCAAATGAAGAACAACTAGGTCGTAGCGGTATAACATTTTTATGTATCTTTGGTAAACCGTAGATTCTCGGTGGGTTAGCATTTTTGCAAGTAAGGAAGTTCCTTTCTTTCATATCTATATACTCATTTTTGAACATCTTGTTCACTATTTCATTGTTCTTATCCTGTAATTTACTTGTCGGATTACGTTTAAGTACTCTGTAGGTGGAGATATTATTGACTATCTTTTGCATCTTTTTATCGTATTCGGTCTTGTTCATTGCTACAGTAACGTTTCCCTTATCTGCATTAAGTATCAGTAGTTCTTCAATGTTTTAAGGAAATTTTTGATTTTTCGTAGAGTGTCCTGTATAAGCTTGTTCCTTAGTGAAGTTCTGCTTTTATTTAAGTGATCTTGTATTAATATCGGGAAGTTATTTCTCTCTATCTCTTGTTTTTCTTTATCTTGTACCGTTTGGATAATATTCTCCCCGTCAGCTATCATATGGTAAAGTGGAAATTTCTTGTTTTCTGTTGGCAAAGCATACTTAGGACCTTGAGAAAGGAGCCACTGAATATCTTGTGGAATGTTTAAGGTTTTAGTGTTTCGGAAGCTTTCCGGTACTACCCTAATGTTTAATTTTTCCCTTTCCTTCTGTCTCAAGCTTTCGTACTTTTTTGTTTGTGTCTTCTTGAATGGTGGGAGGTAAGGGTTTGATTAATCTGTACTAGTCGGGTTTTCACTTTTTTCATCTGTCTTGAAAGCTCATGTTTTATTCTTATGATGACGTTTAAAAGCTTCGTTTTGACTTTATCTATATATGTGGAGACTTCATTGGTGAACTTACGTGGTATTTTGCTATTACTGTGTTTTTGTTGATGATATAGATAATGTTCTTTGTTGCATTATTAATTAAGCTCGGTGTTACTCCACTTCTTTTGCATCTTTCCAAAAATTTTATCGATTCAGCCAATCTTGTGATTTGTTTCATCTTATGTTGGTATTGTTTGATGAGTTTGTTGGTTCGAGTATCATATTTGTGTTTGATGGTTTTGTACACTTTGAAAGTGTTGTTGGTTTCTTGGCGTGCTCTCCGTTTAAACATTTTTGGGTTTTGTTATATATATATATAAGTTTATTTTAGCCTTATAAGTTGTTATGCCTGTGTCCGGAAATCCTTGTCTTTAATTTTTGTGTAGTTGTCCCAACATATACCTTTTTGCATACGTTGGACCCGCCGCAATTGCATGGAATTTGGTCGATTATGTCGGATCTCTCATATTTCGGGATTCGGTCTTTCGTATTGCTGTAAATTTGTCTCAGTGTGTTGCTATATGAGAAAGAGATTTGATACTTTTCCCAGTCGTATAAATTAGATCCCATATGTAAAATATCCACCTGTTATTTTTATGTTTGACTAATGTTTGTTATTATATTTTGTGTTTTTTTAGTCCTGATGATGGTTTCAGATTGAAACCAAATATCGACCAATTATATAAATTATAATACCACAAAATACATGGAGTTTTATTTATCCTTGCGTCCTTGAGCTCAATAATTAACCAGAAATTTAAAATAAACTTATAAGGCTATTGACATTTCTATGAGAAATGAGAAAAACTGAATTAAGCATGAAAACTAATACCAGCAGGATGGCCTAGTGGTTAAAGGCTACTGCAGTTTCACCATGTGATTCACAGTTCGAATCCCGGTGAAACCTTTGATAACATTACAAAATTGCCTGATGATGATTACGTTGGCGGTTTTCGAAATGGGTCCATCGCAATACGCCAGTAAATGTTTCTTTCTTTTCAGTTTCTCTTAGAAAATATAATAATTGAAATTCAATTATTATAAGTCGGTCTTAAGCTAATGAATTCTTAAATATAAGTATAAACTGACACACACCATTAAACAAACATACATAAATATGTACAACTAAGCCCGAGTTTACAAAGCTTCTCATTCGCAACGAAGAAGAACTTTACAAAAACAAATCTACATGGCACACAAATCAATATAGAGACAAAATGTCTCATTTGTGTTGTTAGTGTAGAAATGAGAAAAACTGAATTAAGCATGAAAACAAATACCAGCAGGATGGCCTAGTGGTTAAAGGCTACAGCAGTTTCACCATGTGATTCACGGTTTGAATCCCGGTAAACCTTTGATAACATTACAAAATTGCCTGATGATGATTACGTTGGCGGTTTTCGAAATTGGTCCATCGCAATATGGCAGTAAATGTTTCTTTCTTTTCAGTTTCTCCTAGAAAACATAATAGTTGAAATTCAATTATTATAAGCCGGTGTTAAGCTCGTGAATTCTTAAATATAAGTATAAACTGAACACACCATTATACAAACATACATAAATATGTACAACTGAGCCCGAGTTTACAAAGCTTCTCATTCGCAACGAAGAAGAACTTTACAAAAACAAATCTACATGGCACACAAATCAATATAGAGACAAAATGTCTGAATTGTGTTGTTAGTGTAGAAATGAGAAAAACTAAATTAAGCATGAAAACAAATACCAGCAGGATGGTCTAGTGGTTAAAGGCTACTGCAGTTTCACCATGTGATTCACGGTTCGAATCCCGGTGAAACCTTTGATAACATTACAAAATTGCCTGATGATGATTACGTTGGCGGTTTTTGAAATGGGTCTATCGCAATACGCCAGTAAATGTTTCTTTCTTTTCAGTTTCTCTTAGAAAACATAATAATTGAAATTAAATTATTATAAGCCGGCGTTAAGCTCATGAATTAGAAAATGAATTTAAATATATTAAATAGTTGTGATACTGTGAGGACCCCAAAGCCGAGGGCTTTGTACCCTCACATCATATACATATATACTTATATATTTTCTTAACATGCGTTCTTGTAATATACATGATATTTGAATTTATAACTTTGAAACTATTGTTTATACATTTTAATGAAGTACCCGAAATGTATACATATATTAATGAATTATACTCTAAAATATACATATCCTCTTTTATATTGAATTAATGATTACCAAATTTTAGTACACATTAGACCTGCGCACTTTTGCATGCAAGCAAAATATTTAGATTTCCGCCCACATAAATTTTAAATATAGGATCACCCTATCATGCGTTGAATAGTTGCAAGGGGGGTAGATACGGCCAAAACATAAAAACGCAGCGGTCAATCAACCGTTTGCACACTCAAAACCCAATGCACCCAATTACAAATACAACATACCTAATAACTTAAGTGAACGGAGATCAGCAGCAAGTCGTCGAGAATAAGCGCCGCTACTAATTGGAATTTTGCTATACATACTTACGTACTAGCATACAACACACCAACGCACGCCATACAACAGAAGGCAGAAGCATTGGGCAAAGAAAAACACAATTATAGAATCAGGTGACAACAAACAAATGTACAAACACACAATAATTAAAGCGAATGCTGGAAAGCACGGAATGCAGGCAAATACAAAGGCATTGTATTCAATAAGGAGCATTAAGGTGCGGGGATATTTATGGAAAGAAATATTCACCGGAATAACTGTTGTTTTATATTGTTAATATTATTAGAAATTGTTATTATAAAGTAACCGTTTGCCTGCGTGCAAAAATTAGTATATAAGGGCGACGAATTCGCATTAAAATTGAGAGAGATTAGGAGACAGGCATACGAGTCGGTAGGTTTTATGACTACCGACCAAGAGTACACCTGAAGGTTTTGATTTCATTTGTACTAACGTATATTCGTCTGTAGGCTTTATTACTCAATTCGACCGCAGAGTTGGCCGAAGGTTTAATTACCTCAGTCACCTCTTACAAAGCAAGGGATTAAGCTAGGAGTAGAAATAGAATTTTTATTAAATAAATACCTATAACGTTTTTACATGAAATAAACAGGGTTATTCATTCAGAAGGATCTGTAGGTATCTTTACTTTCAGGAACCCTAGGTGGACTGAGACCAACCCTGGCAAAACCAAAGGAAAAGTCCGTCACAACACATTGTCACGGTCGCCATGTATTGCATCCAATTATTTGCAAGTGAAGATTTTATATATTTTATGTTGCCGCTTGGTATACTTGCTTATGATACTGCGGGGTATAGTTATTTTCATGTTATCTTTTTTTTTTTTGCTTTACCATATATCATAAAAACATACATACATACTTTGTGCTGTTAACTTTTCATTTCCAATATGTATATTTAGAGACTTTTTTGAATTCAAACCTAAGTGCGTAATAATCAAAACAAATATTTTTAAAGCAACGCGGAAGAAGCATTTGAAAAGTGTTAATAAACTTTATTAAAGCAAGCTAAAAAATTTGTTTGATTATTTAAATCGCCACAAAGGCAACATTTTAGTTGGTGTCCCTCAGACCAGTCAGTGCTGTAGGCACGCACACACGCACATACATATATACCATTCATTTGGTGTTATAATTTCTGCAGCTTCCTTCTTGAAGTGGCGCGTGGCCAAACTGGCTGATTCCTGGATTCAGGAGGCTGCATACCGTTCAAATATCATTGTAACAATAAAACACGCACTTTTGGGTTATTTAAATTGAACTTAAAAACTTGTTGAATTTTTTATTGGGAATTGCAGCCCGAAATGAAATACAATTTTTGTCGGCACAACCGCTCAGTTCAAATCCGAATGTATAATTGAACAAGATGGCCGAACCGTGAACATTTCTCTCATCTCACGGCTCGACCATCGGAACGCCATCTGATGCAGGGTTGTGTTTTATGTTTGTTGTGGTGAGTGATGATTGGTGAACTTAAGGCCAGTTCACATGTGCCGTTACAATATATTTTTAAGGGCTTATTACGCATTCTGACAGGAGACTGGGCCGTTATGGTTGTAATGGTGACGCCGCCTCCTTGTTCCAAATATGAGCCAAAACGGACCACAAATACGAGTATTTTTAATATCTTCATCCTTGCCGCATATAGCGAGTTTTTTTTTTCATAAAGTGATTTCTATTTCTGTATGTAATATGTGTTCCAAATATGAGCCAAATCGAAACCAGAATGCAATTTTTTTAATATGGATCCTTGCGCCACCTGGAGGCATTTTTTTCATATGTCCCTTTCTATTCATGTATGTAATATGTGTTCCAAATATGAGCCTAATCGGAGCTCAAATACGATTTTTTTAATATATCGATCCTTGCGCCACCTGGCGGCGGTTTTATTTCATAGGTCGCTTTCTATTCATGTATGTATTGCAACGAATTTACTTGCAATTCCTCTTATTTGCAATCCTCTGCTAAGTTCGAATCACTAAACTGTTGAATAAATAACTCCAACATTGAATGATGGAAAAATGGCTTTTATTAAAGTACTTCACAATAACACTTATACTTTGCTACTCGCTGGCTTAATAACCAAACTGATTAATAACTCAAATGAAACTCTACTATTGGCCGCCAGATCGCGTGCTTAATCAAACTGATTGATAGCTCAACTCAAACTGAATTACTTCTTACTCGCCTGCCCCACTTTTATAGTTTACGCTGCATACTTCTAGGCTCTTCGATTTCCAGAACTTACTAGTTATTTCGGCTACAAAATCGCCAGCCACAACTACGTGCAAAAATTATTGCCCTCCCTTGTGACACTGAGATAAGATATATGCATGTGTTTGTGCATTGCCGCTTCGCTGCTCGTATACGTACATATGTGTAGACGCAATTATTTATTCGTTTATGTAGATACATAATGATTGAATTATTTATGTGAATGTTTGTAGTTTACAGTCTCTCGCACATACATAGGCGTATAAGTAAATGCATCTGTGTGTGACATCTTTCGGCTGCCTTATACATATACGTGTATACATGATTTGATTATTGACGTAAATACTGCTTATCGTGGCCTTGGCATCGCCTTAGTGATGGTATAACTTAGTGATGGTAATATCCGTGACACTGCCCTCCACCTAAGTCTGATCGTCCCGGTCAGACAAATCTCTCGATCTAAACGCTGCTAATCTCTCCAAATGAACCACTTTCATTTTGGTTCGTGGTTTACCGATGGTTTGTATGCGGTACACTACATCGTTGATTCGTTTTACAACTTTGTATGGGCCTTCCCAATTACACTGCAATTTCGGGGACAAACCTTTTTTTCGTTGCGGGTTGTATAACAGCACCAAATCTCCTTCCTGAAACCCTTCCGAATTAATTGCTTTATCGTACCTCGCTTTCATCTTGTCACTCATAATCTTTGCTCGTTGCCTTACCAGATCGTGTATATCTCTCAGCTCTTCTTCTAAGACATCAGTGGATTGCTTGACATTCCTCTCCGCATCGGCATCTATCCCATACTTCAAATCAGCTGGCAGTCGAAGGTCATTGCCAAAAATTACCTTTGCGGGAGTTTGGCCCGTTGTGTCATGTACTGCCGATCGGTAGGCCATCAAGAATAATGATATGTGTGTATCCCAGTCCTTATGGTACTTGTCGACTACTTTCCTTAAATGCTCCTCCAATGTTCTATTGAAACGTTCCACCATACCATCGGACTGAGGATGCAATGCAGTTGTCCGTGTTTTTCGAATTCCCAACTTCTTGCACAGTTCTTGGAACACAGCTGATTCAAAATTCCTGCCTTGGTCAGAATGTAACTCCATTGGTACACCATACCTTGCAACCCATTCGTTTTTAACCACTTCTGCTACTGTTTCTGCTTCTTGGTTTGGGATTGGGTATACCTCTGGCCATTTACTGAAATAATCCATAACCACCAGTACGTATTTGTTTCCGCGGTTGCTAGTAGGAAATGGACCTGCGACATCCATGGCGATCCTTTCAAATGGTGCACCTGAAATATACTGCTTCATCTGGCCACGACTTCGGGTTTTGGGCCCTTTCGCTCTGTTGCATACCTCGCAATTGGCAATCCACTCGGTGACCGACTGACGGCAACCAACCCAATAGAATCTCTGCTTAATTTTCTCGAGTGTCTTCGTGATTCCAAGTTGGCCTCCACTTGGACCATTGTGCAACTCACTGAGCACGTCAGGAATCCTCTTTCTGGGAACAACTATCAGTTTCTTCTTGCATTGACCAACTTCACTCTCCCATACCCGATGCAAGCAACCGGACATCAATTCCAAACTGTTCCACTGTGCCCAATATGACTTCGCAATGGGACTCTCTGCTGACATATCCTCTCTGCTTGGTCTTTCGTTGCGTTCGAGCCCTTGCATAACATGTGACAGATCTGTATCTTCTAGCTGACACTTTCTTAGTTTTTCCTTGTCCCATTCATCCGTACACGTTATAGTCATTAGCCGGACATCTATAATGTCTTCTTTAGCCTCGGCCTTTGAACAGTGCTTGCATTCTAAACTACATGGTCTTCGTGACATTGCATCAGCATTTCCATTGGTACTGCCTTTTCGATGCTCAATGGAAAAGTCATAGCTTTGTAGTCGCTCGATCCACCGTGCCAATTGTCCTTCCGGATTACGGAACTGCAGAAGCCATTTCAACGCTGCGTGATCTGTCCTGACACGGAATCGCTGGCCGTAGAGGTATTTGTGAAAATGTTTAATGCAATCTACCAATGCCAACAGCTCTCTCCGCGTAACACAGTAGTTCCTCTCTGGTTTTCCAATCGAACGGCTGTAATATGCAACTACCGTCTCCTGTCCATCGACCAGTTGTGATAAAACGCCTCCTATAGCATATCCACTCGCATCTGTATCTAGAATAAATGTTGCTCCTGGAATCGGATATGCTAACATTGGGGCAGTGCATAAACGCTCCTTCAATGTTTGGAAAGCGACTTCTTGCTCCTTCTTCCATTCAAAAGCTTTGTTTTTTCTTGTAAGCTCATGGAGGCTATGGGCTACGCTGGAAAAATTTGGTACAAATCGGCGGTAATATGTACACAGCCCAAGAAAACTTCTCAATTCATGTAGGTTCTGTGGTCTTGGCCAATCCTTTACTGCCTCTATCTTTTCATTCGCTGTACAGACACCTTCTGTAGTTACCTTGTGGCCCAAATAATTTACTTCCTTTTTAAACAGTGTACACTTTTTGGGACTTAACTTCAGACCAGCGCCAGCTATTCTCTGGAAAATTTCCTCCAAGTTCTTAAGATGTTCATCAAAACTCTTGCCCAATACGATGATGTCGTCCAGGTACACCAAGCATGTTTTCCAATGTAGTCCTTTCAGTACCTGGTCCATGAGTCTCTCAAAAGTAGCTGGTGCATTACGAAGTCCAAAAGGCATCACTGTAAATTGCCAAAGACCATCACCGACACTGAAGGCTGTTTTCTCTTTATCTTCCTCCTTCACCTCAACTTTCCAGTAGCCGCTTTTCAAGTCCAGTGTGGAAAACCATTTCGTACCAGATAGCGAGTCCAGAGTGTCGTCAATTCTTGGTAACGGGTAGCTATCCTTTTTCGTAACGTCATTCAACTTTCGGTAGTCCACGCAAAACCTCATTTTTCCATCCTTCTTCTTTACAAGTACTACCGGTGAGCTCCATGGACTAGCTGATGGTTCGATGACGCCGCTGTCACTCATTTCTTGTATGATTTGACTCACAACTTCCCGCTTCGCCAGTGGAACACTACGTGGAGCTTGACGGATCGGCCTCGCATCTCCAGTGTCAATTTGATGTTTCACAACATTGGTGCGGCCTGGTTTGGAACCATCCTGGTCAAATATATTCGCGTATTTTATGAGCAGTTGTTTTGCCTTACTCTGATAGGCTTCCTCTAGCCCATGCGTCCATGCCGTGATATCATTTGAAAGATCAGTATTACTAGATGAAACGTATTCCTGGAGCTGTTCACAGTTAATAACTACTTCGGCCTCTTGGCATCTTCCCAAAATAGCTCCTTTGGTCAAATTGACTGGTGACTTGAACTCATTGAGTACTCTTACCGGAATACGTCCATCTTGTTTTGTCATAGCCAGAGTTTTTCCTACAAGTATGTTCAGTGCTGATTTATGTGCTGCTTCGACAACCCACAATTTGTTTGTCCCACAATCTCCATCTACCTTTGCCCAGATGACTGCTTCTGATTTTGGTGGTATTTGCTGACTCTCTTCCACCAGCACTCGTTTACTGCTGTAGCCTCTCTCGTAGCCGAAATTAAGTGGCACATCCATGTTCTTATATCGCATCGTCTTGCTTTGCATATCGATCTTGATGCCTTGGTTGATTAAGAAGTCCACTCCAATTATGATTTCATCAACAATACCTGCCACTATAAAATTGTGAAGTACCGTGACGTTCCCAATTGCTACTTCACATTCTACTTCTCCAATTACCTGGGTGTCCTCTCCCGTGGCTGTACGTAATCTCGCTCCAAGCAATGGTCTTATCTTCTTGTTGACTAAATCTGATCGAATGATGGAATGGGATGCACCCGTATCTACAGTTATTAAACGTTCCTTTCCATCCACATGTCCTCCGACAGTAAGATTGCTTGACCTTCTTCCAATTTGCGAGATAGAGATTATGGGGCATTCAATTGAGGGAGCCAGCTGTCGCCCCTTGCGGCTGACTCGCTTTAGTTTAACGATTGAGTGGATTTGGAGATTTGCTCGTCTCCTTCAGCTCTGCGTTTACGGCCACCCACATTGTTGGAACTATTGGAATTGCTATTGCAATGACGTGCAATGTGACCTGGGTTACCGCACTTGAAACATTTCATAACTCCGGCATTTTTCTGTTGTGATCCCTTCAGAGCTTCCAAATTTGTATCTACCCACTCCGGCCTTTACGATGAGCTTTGTATGCTGGTTTACTCAATAATGACGCCGTTTCCTGAGTCAATGCATGGGATACCGTTTCAGAAAATGTTTGCTTTGGGTTCGCGTATGTGGCTCGCTTCGTTTCGACGTCCCGTATGCCATTTATAAAGCTCTGAATCTTCACTCTTTCCGTGTATTCCACGGGTGCATCCGCATTTGCAAGATGAGCCAATCTTTCAATGTCCGAAGCAAACTCCTGCAAAGTCTCGTTAGCTTTTTGGTAGCGGTTTTGCAATTCTATTTGAAATATCTGTTTCCTGTGTTCGCTTCCGTATCGCCGTTCTACAGCAGCCATCAATGCGTCATAACTGTTCCGTTCGTACTCTGGAATAGTCTGTAAGATTTCGGCAGCTGGTCCTTTCAATGCTACGAAGAGTGCGGCAACTTTATCTTCCACATTCCAGTTGTTCACTGCTGCGGTCTTCTCAAACTGTAGCTTAAAGACCTGGAAAGGAACAGAACCGTTAAAGGATGGTGTGTTTACCTTTGGATTACTCGCTGAAACTGCTGGACGATTTAATTGTAACTGCTGAATCCGATCTTTCAAATCATCCATCTCAGCTTCCATTTTATCTTGTCGTTCACTAAAACCCTCCAACTGCGATGATATGCGATCCTCTTCCGCTTTCAACTGCTGAGCCAACTGAGATATCATATATGTCTTCTGTTCTTCCAGTTGAGATGACATTTGCGACGACATTTCTGAAATACGCGTTTCTTGTGCTTCAATCTTTGATGTTATTCGTATCTCTTGGGATTCCATCTGTGATGACATATACGTTTTCTGTTCTTCCAATTGTGATGACATGTTGGTAGATATTTGTGATGACATTTCGGACATTTGTGCCGATATTGCAACCAATATCATGTTCAGGTCTGTGTTCGCCATTGTCTGCGGTGTTTCATTTTTCTCTTCAATTTTTGTTGTTGTCTCGTCCTCATCAGGATAAAAAACATACTCGTCCACATCAATTCCATCTGCTTCCATTGCATCTCGTAGCCGTGCCTGAAGTTCGAGTTTAACGCCGCTTGTATTCAATCCACGGGCTTCCAACTCCTTCTTTAGTTGCTGGATCTTCAATTTACTGAACCTTACCATGTCCTTGTTGTCCTCTGGAATTTATTCAACAATTCCTCTTCTGACACCAATTGTAACGAATTTACTTGCAATTCCTCTTATTTGCAATCCTCTGCTAAGTTCGAATCACTAAACTGTTGAATAAATAACTCCAACATTGAATGATGGAAAAATGGCCTTTATTAAAGTACTTCACAATAACACTTATACTTTGCTACTCGCTGGCTTAATAACCAAACTGATTAATAACTCAAATGAAACTCTACTATTGGCCGCCAGATCGCGTGCTTAATCAAACTGATTGATAGCTCAACTCAAACTGAATTACTTCTTACTCGCCTGCCCCACTTTTATAGTTTACGCTGCATACTTCTAGGCTCTTCGATTTCCAGAACTTACTAGTTATTTCGGCTACAAAATCGCCAGCCACAACTACGTGCAAAAATTATTGCCCTCTTTTGTGACACTGAGATAAGATATATGCATGTGTTTGTGCATAGCCGCTTCGCTGCTCGTATACGTACATATGTGTAGACGCAATTATTTATTCGTTTATGTAGATACATAATGATTGAATTATTTATGTGAATGTTTGTAGTTTACAGTCTCTCGCACATACGTAGGCGTATAAGTAAATGCATCTGTGTGTGACATCTTTCGGCTGCCTTATATACGTGTATACATGATTTGATTATTGACGTAAATACTGCTTATCGTGGCCTTGGCATCGTCTTAGTGATGGTATAACTTAGTGATGGTAATATCCGTGACAGTATTATGTGTTCTAAATTTGAGCCAAATCGGACTACAAATACGATTTTTTCGGCGAATTTTTTCTTATTATTGCATTGTCATCGGGTTCTGAACCATATTTCAAGTTTCAAGCTTGTAGCTTAGCGGACAGTTACTTAAATTTCAATTACAAAATTCTGTTCGCCCTGGCGTTCAAGTCAAGCTAAATAAAACCATTTAAAAACACAAGTTGGTTGAATTTCGACCACAGGGCATACTAGTATAAATTATTACCAAAAAGAACATAAATTGGATCTGATTCGTTAGAATCTAATATAGTATTTAGAAAATCATACCAAAGACGACTGTAAAAGCCACAAAATAGCTTGTAAAACATTTTAAAAACATCAAGAAAAGCTTTCACAACAATTTTTTTAAGGGCCCATCTCGTGTTTTTTTGGACAAAGCGTTATCCCAGAACTTTCAATAAAAACAATTTGTATTCGATTAAAAAAGCCGCATCTTAAAAATTGTTTCAAAAAATAGAAATGTTTTGAATGTAGGTTGATGTGCAGTACTTTTCGAAATAAATTCATGCAAATTATTTTAGGTTACGGTGGCTTGCAATAGGTAGATCATTTTTCTCAGAATTGATTGCCTTCCGTGATATACCGGTAGCGTGTATCGTGACAATGTCCAGTGATGGTAAGAACTTAATAAACTTTATTAAAAACATATTAACAGTCGCTAAACGGGTCTGAATATAAACAAAAAAAAGATTCGGCGATAGTCCCGAGTTAATCCCGAAAAAAGTTCCGTATTGATCCCGGGACGTTGCCAGGTTTATCTCTAAAACAAACCGGAATAAGTTCCAAAACAATCCCAAATAGGAGGCAACCAATAAATGTTTTGATAAATACGATGTAAATAGCCTGCCCAAATACCTATTTTGGAAGTACACGAGAAAAGGGGCATAAAAGAAGGGTAAAATAGTAGGAAGATAAGAGTATTTAATTTCATAACCTTTCAAAATGTAGAAAGTAGGTTAGGTTACATGATTTTAGTGAAATTTTATGATAAAATCAGTTCGGCTGTGCCGAATATCTAATACCTTTATGGATCTGAACAAAAATCTGAGTAAATTTCAAAAATTATTTAAATCTGAACAATCAGTTGTATGCGATGTATATTATACAAGCTTCTAACTGTTAAAATGATGAAGAAATTATGAAGACTTTCTCTTACGAAAAATCGGTTGCATGCTACATATATATATCGATTCGGTTTAGACAAGTTATTCATCGGGCACCAAAACATTCCCACTCACTGAATTTCATTAAGATATCTATCTGTTCTCCTTTAATGCCTTAACATTTTCGAGATTCGAACCAAAATTTTATTTTCATGAAAGGTATAGTAATGAGACTTAAATTGCTTTATGGAATTATAAAATGTTTGAAGCTTGCCTATTATTTAACGTAAAGAACGCACTTGATATTTTCTCTCATATAAATTATTCGATCTAAGGGGTTTTCACCATATGTTAAGGATAAGTTAATCGCTGGTCCTGAAAACGTCCCTAAGCATATATTTGATTACTTTCGCCAAAATATTTCTCAAGCATTTTGGGATTTGGGTAAAGCAATACAAGGAACGTACGGACTGAGCTGGCATATTTTGCCATACGTTCAGCATATGGCCGCCGCCTCAATAGCAAGTTACATAAGTCTTTCTGCTTTCGCGGCTGAATTTAGCTAGTCACTCAAAAATGACGACCTTGGTTACAGTAATCGGTAAACACTCAACATATTTAACCAAGCTTTCCTTGACGGTGCATCAGTAAAGAGATATGTGGTTGCAAACAAAGTTTAAAATTGTATGTGTTTGTTCCTATTTTTATAATTTTTTGTTATGCACATATTGGTTTGGCGTGAATATAATTTTTATCTCCAAAACCGGTATTGGACCCACTCAGGGAAATTTTTGTCAGTGCAGGTGAACGCTGCTCGTGTCGAAAGATGAGCTCAAAAGTATTACTGATCCAACCCCGGTTCGGTAGTGATCCGCGGTCGCTTTTTGGTTTTTGTTAACATCTTTTGAAAGAAGCAAAATTCTTTTTTGCCGCCTTCAAGTTGTTGGTAGCGAGATCAAAGCGTATGTTTTGACACCTCTTCCGACATTACTGGACATGTATTAGCAGAAGACCACTGAAGTACATTATTTTATTTAGTTTTACAACTTGCTACGTTAATTGGAGAGGGTATTTAAAAATTTGCATTCACAATCATAGACAAACATAAAGGCATGAAGTTTTAACACTTAATTGTATTGAGCTCTTCTTCCGATGGAGAACATTGTGAAGAGAACGCAGGAGAGCCTGCAATTCATATATGAGCACTGCCCACGACATTATACATATTGCAACCAATTTATTGAAATTCTGCTTATTTGCAACCTTGTACTAATGTTCGTATCGCCAAACTGTTGAATAAATAACTCCAATATTCAATAATGCAATCAGCTTTTACTCCTTTTACACTTTCTGCTGTGTCGTTCGCATAATTCTAGGCATTTCTTCTTCTTGAATTTACTACTTGTTTACCAGTTATAAACTCACCAGCTATAAACTACAGATGCACGTTTATAGTTTCTCATATGCGCGTGTATATGTGACTGATACTTCCACCGATGATTGCCTACTTTTTTGAGTATCTCAGATATATGCATGTGTTTGTGCATATCTTTCCGCTTCTTGTGTGTACATATGTATAGACATAATTACTGATTTGTTTATGTAGATACAAGTGACTGCTTAGCATGGGCTTAAAGATCATAGCATGCCTTAGTGTTGCTAATATTCGTCATCCTGCCATCCACCTATGTCTGATCGTCCCGATCAGATAAATTTCCTGATCTAAACGCCGCTAGCATCTTCAAATGAACCACCCTTCTATTTCGTGGTTTCCCACCAATGGTTTGTATGCGGTGGATGGTATCACTGATCTTCTTCACAATTTTGTACGGGCCTTCCCAACTGCACCAAAATTTGGATGGAACACCTTTCCGCCGGTGAGGGTTGTATAGCAGTACCAAATCTCCCTCCCGAAAACCTTCCGAATTATTGTTCTTGTCGTACCTGTTTTTCATCCTAGTACTCATTATCTTGACTCGTTCCCTCACACTCTCTTGTTTGGCCAATGAACTACTTCGTAGAGCTTGCGCTTGACGGATTTGCTTTGCATAATCAGTAGCGTTCCCACGTTTCACAACAGTAGTGCGCCCTGGCTTGAAACTACCCTCGCATTCTTTCTGGGAAATTCTTTCCTTCGTTTTTGTGCGTCCATTTGGTTTTTTCAATGATATTGATTTCCCTTTATTTGGCCCATTCGATCCATAAACTTTTGCCCGATCTACTGCCTTTGATTTTGGTGGTGTTTGTCGAATCTCATACACCAGCGTTTACTGCTGAACACTTTCTCGAAACTGAAGTTGAGTGATACATCCTGGTTCTTATAACGCATGACCCTTCTCTGCATATCGATCCTGACGTCATGGTCAACTAAGAAGTCCACTCCCGATATGAATTCATCAACAATCTCCGCCACAACGAATTTGTGTAGAACCATAACTTTCCCAATTAAGACTTCACAGATCACTTCTCCCCGGACTTGGTTATACTCGCCAGTGACCGTACGCAACCTTGCTCCAGGTAATGGCTTTAGTCTCCTGTTGACCCAATAAGATCGGATCAAGGAATGAGATGCGCCCGTATCTACAGTCAGTACACGTTTTTTGCCATCCACTTTCCCTCTGACGGTAAGACTGCTCGATTTTCTTCCGATTTGCGATACAAATATCACACGACATTCAATAGCTGGAGCTAGTTCTCGATCTCTACATCTGACTAGCTAATGCTCATCCCCTCCAGCTTTGTTATTAAGACTACCAATGCTGTTGAAACCACTCGGATCAAGATCGCAATGACGTGCAATGTGGCCTGGGTTGCCGCACTTGAAACATTTCATAACTCCAGAGTTTTTCTGGTGTGATCCCTTCAGTGCTTCCAAAATTTTGTACACCCAATCTGGCCTTTCTACTTCCACACGATGGGCTTTGAACGCTGGCTTACTCAAAGGTGAGGCAGTTTCCTCAGTCAGTGCATGGGATACCGTTTCAGCAAATGCTGGCTTTGGGTTCGCATATGTAGCTCGTTTCGTTTCAAAATCCCGTATTCCGTTTATAAAGCTCTGAATTTTAAACCTCTCGGTGTATTCCACGGTTGCGTCTGCATTTGCGAGATGAGCCAATCTTTCAACATCCGAAGCAAACTCCTACAAAGTCTCATTCGCTTTTTGGTAGCGGGTTTGCAACACAATTTGATATATATGCTTCCTGTGTTCGCTTCTGTACCTTCGTTCTACGGCAGCCATCAATGCTTCATAACTGTTACGTTCGTACTCTGGGATGGTCCGTAACATCTCAGCAGCTGGTCCTTTTAAAGCCACGGAAAATGCAGAAGCTTTATCTTCGGCATTCCAGTTGTTCGCTGCTGACGTCTTTTCAAATTGGAGCTTAAATACCTGGAAAGGAACAGAACCATCAAACTTTGGGGTTTTACCTTCAGAGTAGACGTTGAAGTGATTGGACTGTTCAATTGTAACTCCTGAATCTGATCTTTCAAAGCATCCAACTCGGCCTCCATTTTATCTTGTCGTTCACTAAAAGCCTCCAGCTGCGATGAGGATTTCGTTTCCTGTGCCCCCAGCTTTGTTGAGATACGCTCTTCTTGTGCTTCGAGCTGTAATGTTATGCGTGTCTCTTGTTCTTTTAATTGTTCTGCAATTTGTGACGTCATGTATGTTTTCTGTTCTTCCGATTGTGGTTCAATCCTTGATGTTATACGGTTTTCCTGTGATTCCAGTTGAGATGACATTTGTGACGACATTTCTTAAATGCGTGCCTCCTGTGCTTCCATCTTGGATGTTACTGTCGATGTTTGTGCAGATATTGCAGCCAAAATCATGTTAAAGTCTGTACTCGTAACTGTCTGCGATGTTTCGTTTTTCTCTTCAATTTTTGTTATTGTATCGTCCCCATCAGGATAAAATACATAATCGTCCACATTAATTCCTTCCTACTCCATAGCGTCTCGTAGGCGTGCCTGATGTTCGTGTTTATTGCCGGTTGTATTCAATCCCCGGCTCTCCAACTCCTTCTTCAGTTGCTGGATCCTCAGTTCACTCAACTTTGCCATGTCCAAGTTGCATTCGCAATCTTCGGAATTTATTCAACAATTCCATTTCTGACACCAATTGTAACGAATTTAGTGAAATTCTGCTTATTTGCAACCTTCTGCTGACGTTCGTATCGTTAAACTGTTGAATAAGTAACTCCAATATTCAATAATGCGAAATGGTCTTTATTAACTACTTTGAAAATACTTCACAATAACACTTATACTTCGCAACTGATAGCATGCTTAAATCAAACTGATTCTGCTTTTGCTCCTTTTATACTTTCTGCTGTGTCGTTCGCATACTTCTAGGCGTTTCTACTTCTTTACCAGCTATAAACTCACCAGCTATAAACTACAGATGCACGTTTATAGCTTCTCATATGCGCGTGTATATGTGAGTGATATTTCCACCGATGATTCCCTACTTTTGTGAGTATCTCAGATATATGCATGTGTTTGTGCATATCTCTCCGCCTTTGTATGTACATAATTATTGATTTGTTTATGTAGATACAAGTGACTGCTTAGTATCGGCTTAGAGATGATAGCATGCCTTAGTGTTGCTAGTATTCGTCACAATATGTATAAGTTGTAATTGATGACTTCAGTGCCAGAATTGGAAAATAAGGTGTATTTTGTCACGTCAGACTTGTCAGCCTTCACGAATAGGTCTCTTCCATGCATTGAGCCTAATTATCTCTATCGGTGCCCTAGTCATGTTCCCATCCAGCACCATGTTTATACCTAAAAATGTCCACATGTCCGTCTCTCGGTACCGACAAAACCTACAAAGGAGGCTATAAAAACGTATTTAAGACAATTATCATTTAAATTACAATACATCTTACCAGCATTTAAAGCATAAAATGTGCAAACTGTCATAAGTTTGAATGATAGAAAAGTCAACAGAAAACGGACTTTGAGAAAAAAAGCGATGCCGTTGTATGTTTCTTTTAGAAAAAACGATTTGTAAAGTTTTACATACAAGTTTTCCTCTGAATAAAAAAGGAGTTTGTAAAGCGAAAACATTATTATGGCGCTGAATAAAAGGTGTACAAATAATTTTTAAATAATAAATACAGACAGTGGTAGTTTAACAAATTCTGCTGCTATTGATGAAAAAATTATGGAAACAGTCGTGAAAAAGCAACTAGTAGCATACCTAGACGATCATAATATAATCATACCAGAGCAATCAGGCTTCAGGAAAGGCCACTCCTGCGAAACAGCATTGAATATGGTAATTGCAGAGTGGAAAGAGGCTGTTGCTGATAAAAAGGTAGTAGTATCCTGCTTCTTAGACTTAAAGAGGGCGTTTGAAACAATCGATCGAAATGAATTGCTGAAGTTAATGGATAAAATTGGGATCAAGGGAAAAGCTTTGGAATGGTTTCGTAGTTACCTCAGTAACAGAAAGCAGAGGACGGTAATTGGAGACGCAGTTTCATCGGTTGTTGATGTTAACATTGGGCTGCCACAAGGCTCAGTACTTGCTCCGATATTGTTTATAATTTACATCAATGATATAAAAACTTGCTTGAGAAATTGTAAAATAAGTCTTTTTGCGGATGATGCATTAGTTAGCATTAGTGACAAAAATGTAGATTGCGCTGTCATGAAAATACAAGAAGACTTAAATAATTTATTTAAGTGGCTATGCAGTAGAAAGCTAAAACTTAATATTGATAAAACTAAGTATATGATATTTAACAAGAACCATAATAACATAATCCAGTCTAGTCTGAAAATAAAAACCAATGCAATTGAAAGAGTAGGTCAAATGAAGTACCTAGGTGTAATAATTGATGAGAAACTAAGTTTCACAGAACACATGAATCATTTAGAGAAAAAAATTGCACAGAAAATAGGATTTATGTATCGAACATGTAAGCATATTAGCCAACATCATAAAATATTAGTATATAGATCAATTGTAGAACCACATTTTATTTACTGCCCATCAATACTACTAGTAACAAATGGTACGTTAATTAATAAGCTCCAAATACAGCAAAACAAAGCAATGCGTTTGATACTAAAATGCTCTTATAGAACATCAAAAAGTATTATGCTTCCTATGTTAAATTGGCTTAGTATTAAGCAATTAATCTGTTATTACGCTTTGAAGTTTATACATTACATAACACAGGGAATATTACCAAATTATCTGAGTGATAGGATACAGTACAATTATGAGATCCATAACTATGGAACTAGGAGTAGCAGATATTTAAGACTGCCCAAAGTAAGAACCCAGTTCGCAAAAAAGACCTTAGAATACGTAGGCTATAAAATGTATAATGAACTACCAGCAGAGATAAAAGACTGTGAAAACATTGTTAAGTTTAAAGAAAAACTATTTCTATATTGTAAAAATTTAAATATTTAATACTAGTTAAACAATAAATTTATTCATTTCTTTTTAATGAAATAGTTTTAAGAAACAATTATGAATTTTGTAAATTGTACTATACAATGAATTAGGCTTTTTTGGCCGTAATAAATAAAATAAATAATTAAAAAAAAAAGTGGTGAATGTGACCTACCAGAGTATTGTGAAGCTTGCTTCATACTATTTTTCGCTCTGCAACATCTCTATCTTAAATTTGTCTCTGGAGAAACTGCTTACATCCGTCATATCCATATCATTCCATCATGATACATACTATGCATGCAATAAATTTTCTAACTTTTTTATGAGAAAGTAGTACTGCGTATACCCTATGTGTGTGCTAAATGTCCACACCTTTCGTTCTCGAGCTGTCTCTTATTATAAGAACCTCTACAGCGTCTACCCCCCAGGAAACACGTCGAAAACTTGCTCTGCGATTAATTTCACCTCATTTTACATACAGAAATAGTCTATTGCATATTTGACCCACAATCTGTAAGCAAGGTGAATGTAGCTTTTAATAATGTAACGGGGCGTGTTTATGGCATAAGTGTTTACAGAACTGATCTGCGCGCCATAGTTCAATTGAGACAGACTTACTTCACACATATTATTGCTCTCCATCGTTCAGTCGTTAGCGAGATAGTAACGAATAAACACTGCGCACGGCTGTCGCACAGAATCCCATTGAGAAATATTATGATGGGGAAACGCAACTTTTGAGGCGGAATTTTCATAACTAACTCATGGTCTAAACATGTTAAGGGTGGTTTTTAGATTTGTTATAGGAAATGAATGAAATTTTTTTTTATTTATTTGAACAAAACTTGCAGCAGGTTGATTCAGAACTTACTTTTTTTCTGTGCCAACAAAAACTTGGACTTATTCTCTGCAAAAAATACAATAGAATGTTTAAATTAAAGTAACTTAGCAAAATAGTCAAAAAATTAACATGAATGTATATTTATGTTTTTTTTTTAAGTCAGCCACATATTTTTTAAATACTTTGCACTTCCCTGATTGCGGCACCCATATAAGTTTAAGAGATATGGTGTTTTTAGCTAGTGATCACTATTTTCGCCCTATTTGCCAAGCCGCTTTGACAATCCAAGTTTCATGTGCATTTACATACAAAAATGTCGGTTACCCTTCGAAGCGACTACAACTTGATGAATTAAGGACCTTGGGAATGTTTCAAAATATTTTTGGATCAAAAATCAAAATTTCCAAAGAGTTTGATAAAACTGTTTTTAATGCATGCACGTTGCCATTTTAACTTTATTTTCCTCCGGGAATGCTTATGTTCTAGCTCTCACCAAAACACTTGCATTTAAATTTTTGCCGACCAATGCATTACAGTTATATATAAATCACCAAATTTAACGGGGCGTGTTTATGGCATAAGTCTTTATAGCAGACGTCGGAAGAATGAAAATGCAGATACGTTAGTGAGAGCGCGATGGTCGCGCACATCATTTGATGCATCGTTTTGCGTTGTACATTCGCTATTAGCACGCAACAAGACAAATCCTTTATTATTATTATTTTTTTTCAAGTTTTCCAATTCTACTCAGTGAAATAATGATTTGTCCTAAGACACATTTGTTTAATGAAAATTCTTGTTTACAAAATATGTGCTTCTAATATACATATGAACAACATTCGTTAACATTGCGAGCGACACACACAATCAATGTTACTAGCAAAGATGACTTGATACGAAACTCTCTAATTTTTTGCGCGCTCACGAGGGATTTATCTCAAATTTGAGCTGGCAACAATCACAGATAAATCCCTCGCGCCAGCTGAAATGAAAAACGGGCCAACAGTTTCGGTAAACTTTAGTTTGACCTAAAACTGTAGAACAGCTTTCAAAAATTATGGGAAAAAGGATAAAAATACTTGTTTTAGTGTAAATATTATTAGTACGAAGGCGGAGGGTAAATATTATTTCCCATTCAAAAGTTATCACTAAAAAGTGGTTTTGTAAATATGAAGTCCCGATGCAACCAGTCCATTTTGACCACACAACCTGGAACGTCAGACATGTAGGATAAACCCTATCCATTAAATGATGTTAACTATTGTATCATAGGTGCGATATACTGAAATTTCAAAAGAATATATGGTTTTCACTGTGAGTTAAATGCGTTACAATATTTGATTAATTTAATCAAAATGTAAATTTTACTTAGATTTGTTTATATTTAACTCTAACTAGTCGTATTATTGTAAAACAAGTTTATAGAAATGAATATTTTACGACTATCATTTTATTAAATGATTGAAACTATAATCGCCGAAATGTATGTCAAAAATCCCCATATTCAGATCTATTAATTTTTGTTTGGAGTGGCATCATTGACAAATGTTATAAAAAATGTGCATTTTGACAACGCTCTCTCGAAACAAAGAGTTGCAAATCAATTCATCTATGGTTACTGGGCCAAATGCTCAGCGACTACTAAACTAAAGAGAATAAGATTACGTGCGTATTGAGTGAGAACAATTGTTTCACTATTTGCCGACGTCTGCTTTATAGTAATGTATAAATCACAATGGCGCGACTATAATCTATGCTAGCATCATACCTTGACCGCAAGAAACTTAATTTTTATATATAAGCTCCAAGAATAGGACTGATTACATTCAACACGACGTCTACAGACCACAACCGTAGCCAAGCATTGGCGGCGGCCTGATTACATTGAACGCGGAAGCCACAAATATAAATTATAGCAAACAGTAGCGAAAAAAAAAATTTATTATGTTTAAAAAATGCCCTAAAGAATAATATTATATTTAACTATCTGTTATTTACTTCTATTTTAGTTGTTATTGAAAAGATAAGAAGAACGCCCTCACTATCGCTACCAGAAAATAGAAATAAGTTAAATCTCGCTACAACGGCATTCGTGATTGTAACGCAATTGTAACGAATTTAGTGAAATTCTGCTTATTTGCAACCTTCTGCTGACGTTCGTATCGTTAAACTGTTGAATAAATAACTCCAATATTCAATAATGCGAAATGGTCTTTATTAGACTACTTTGAAAATACTTCACAATAACACTTATACTTCGCAACTGATAGCGTGCTTAAATCAAACTGATTCTGCTTTTGCTCCTTTTGTACTTTCTGCAGTGTCGTTCGCATACTTCTAGGCGTTTCTTCTTCTAGAATTTACTACTTCTTTACCAGCTATAAACTACAGATGCACGTTTATAGCTTCTCATATGCGCGTGTATATGTGAGTGATATTTCCAGCGATAATTGCCTACTTTTGTGAGTATCTCAGATATATGCATGTGTTTGTGCATATATCTCCGCCTTTGTATGTATATTTGTGTAGACATAATGATAGATTTGTTTTTGTAGATACAAGTGACTGCTTAGTATCGGCTTAGAGATGATAGCATGCCTTAGTGTTGCTACTATTCGTCACAATATGTATAAGTTGTAATTGATGACTTCAGTGCCAGAATTGGAAAATAAGGTGTATTTTGTCACGTCAGACTTGTCAGCCGTCAAGAATAGGTCTCTTCCATGCATTGAGCCTAATTATCTCTATCGGTGCCCTAGTCATGTTCCCATCCAGCACCATGTTTATACCTAAAATGTCCACATGTCCGTCTCTCGGTACCAACAAAACCTACAAAGGAAGCTGTAAAAACGTAGTTAAGACAATTATCATTTAAATTACAGTATATCTTACCAGCATTTAAAGCATAAAATGTGCAAACTGTCATAAGTTTGAATGATAGAAAAGTCAACAGAAAACGGACTTTGAGAAAAAAAGCGATGCCGTTGTATGTTTCTTTTAGAAAAAACGATTTGTAAAGTTTTACATACAAGTTTTCCTCTGAATAAAAAAGGAGTTTTGTAAAGCGAAAACATTATTATGGCGCTGAATAAAAGGTGTACAAATAATTTTTAAATAATAAATACAGACAGTGGTAGTTTAACTAATTCTGCTGTGGTAAGTGATGAATGTGACCTACCAGAATATTGTGAAGCTTGGTCCATACTATTTTTCGCCCTGCAACATCTCTATCTTAAATTTGTCTGTGGAGAAACTGCTTACATCCGTCATATCCATATCATTCCATCATGATACATACTATGCATGCAATAAATTTTCTAACTTTTTTATGAGAAAGTAGTACTGCGTATACCCTATGTGTGTGCTAAATGAGCACACCTTTCGTTCTCGAGCTGTCTCTTATTATAAGAACCTCTACAGCGTCTACCTCACAGGAAACACGTCGAAAACTTGCTCTGCGATTAATTTTACCTCATTTTACATACAGAAATAGTCTATTGCATATTTGACCCACAATCTGTAAGCAAGGTGAATGTAGCTTTTAATAATGTAACGGGGCGTGTTTATGGCATAAGTGTTTACAGAACTGATCTGCGCGCCATAGTTCAATTGAGACAGACTTACTTCACACATATTATTGCTCTCCATCGTTCAGTCGTTAGCGAGATAGTAACGAATAAACACTGCGCACGGCTGTCGCACAGAATCCCATTGAGAAATATTATGATGGGGAAACGCAACTTTTGAGGCGGAATTTTCATAACTAACTCATGGTCTAAACATGTTAAGGGTGGTTTTTAGATTTGTTATAGGAAATCAATGAAATTTTGTTTATTTATTTGAACAAAACTTGCAGCAGGTTGATTCAGAACTCACTTTTTTTCTGTGCCAACAAAAACTTGGACTTATTCTCTGCAAAAAATACAATATAGTGTTTAAATTAATACAATAGAATAAAAAATTAACATGAATGTATATTTATGTTTTTTTTTTTTTTTAAGTCAGCCACATATTTTTTAAATACTTTGCACTCCCTTGATTGTTGCACCCATATAAGTTTTAGAGATATGGTGTTTTTAGCTAGTGATCACTATTTTCGCCCTATTTGCCAAGCCGCTTTGACAATCCAAGTTTCATGTGCATTTACATACAAAAATGTCGGTTACCCTTCGAAGCGACTACAACTTGATGAATTAAGGACCTTGGGAATGTTTAAAAATATTTTTGGATCAAAAATCAAATTTTCCAAAGAGTTTGATAAAACTGTTTTTAATACATGCACGTTGCCATTTTAACTTTATTTTCCTCCGGGAATGCTTATGTTCTAGCTCTCACCAAAACACTTGCATTTAAATTTTTGCCGACCAATGCATTACAGTTATATATAAATCACCAAATTTAACGGGGCGTGTTTATGGCATAAGTCTTTATAGCAGACGTCGGAAGAATGAAAATGCAGATACGTTAGTGAGAGCGCGTTGGTCGCGCACATCATTTGATGCATCGTTTTGCGTTGTGCATTCGCTATTAGCAAGCAACAAGACAAATCCTTTATTATTATTATTTTTTTCAAGTTTTCCAATTCTACTCAGATGATTTGTCCTAAGACACATTTGTTTAATGAAAATTCTTGTTTACAAAATATGTGCTTCTAATATACATATGAACAACATTCGTTAACATTGCGAGCGACACACACAATCAATGTTACTGGCAAAGATGACTTGACACAAAACTCTCTAATTTTTTGCGCTCTCACGAGGGATTTATCTTAAATTTGAGCTGGCAACAATCACAGATAAATCCCTCGCGCCAGCTGAAATGAAAAACGGGCCAACAATTTCGGTAAACTTTAGTTTGACCTACAACTGTAGAATAGCTTTCAAAAATTATGGGAAAAAGGTTAAAAATACTTGTTTTAGTGTAAATATTATTAGTTCGAAGGCGGAGGGTAAATATTATTTCCCATTCAAAAGTTATCACTAAAAAGAGGTTTTGTAAATATGAAGTCCCGATGCAACCAGTCCATTTTGACCACAGAACCTGGAACGTCAGACATGTAGGATAAACCCTATCCATTAAATGATGATAAATATTGTATCATAGGTCCGATATACTGAAATTTCAAAAGAATATATGGTTTTCACTGTGAGTTAAATGCGTTACAATATTTGATTAATTTAATCAAAGTGTAAATTTTACTTAGATTTGTTTATATTTAACTCTAACTAGTCGTATTATTGTAAAACAAGTTTATAGAAATGAATATTTTACGACTATCATTTTATTAAATTGAAACTATAATCGCCGAAATGTATGTCAAAAATCCCCATATTCAGATCTATTAATTTTTGTTTGGAGTGGCATCATTGACAAATGTTATAAAAAATGTGCATTTTGACAACGCTCTCTCGAAACAAAGAGTTGCAAATCCATTCATCTATGGTTACTGCGCCAAATGCTCAGCGACTATTAAACTAAAGAGAATAAGATTACGTGTGTATTGAGTGAGAACAATTGTTTCACTATTTGCCGACGTCTGCTTTATAGTATGTATAAATCACAATGGCGCGACTATAATCTATGCTAGCATCATACCTTGGCCGCAAGAAACTTAATTTTTATATATAAGCTCCAAGAATAGGACTGATTACATTCAACACGACGTCTACAGACCACAACCGTAGCCAAGCATTGGCGGTGGCCTGATTACATTGAACGCGGAAGCCACAAATATAAATTATAGCAAACAGTAGCGAAAAAAAAATAATTATGTTTAAAAAATGCCTTAAAAAAATAATATTATATTTAACTATCTGTTATTTACATCTATTTTAGTTGTTATTGAAAAAATAAGAAGAACGCCCTCACTATCGCTACCAGAAAATAGAAATAAGTTAAATCTCGCTACAACGGCATTCGTGATTGATTATCGTGCTGCTCTGTCGCGGAAAACATAACGACTCTTATAAGAATATGTCAAAAATAGTTTCACAGATGTTTGTGGCCGTCGTCGTCAATGTAATCAGGCCTAATGGAAAACTCATACATATATATGAATGCATGAAACACTTCAACTACCCAGCAAACACAGTTTCTAAGGTTAGAGTAATATTGTGATTTTACATTAGAATTCTCATGTAGCTCTCTAGTTCGATTACAAATATACATTCATTTTTAAAATAAGTAAGTGAAAATCAATAAAAAAAAAGTTAAAGAGGAAATAGGAACAAACTGTTGACATGCTATTTTACTGGCAATATGAAGAAAACATGTCGTCATCCATACCTCAAATCAACTAGCTAAATACTTGAGGAATAAATGGCAGCAAAAACTTTGTTTATGCTTACCCAACAAACATTTAAGTTAGAGAACCATTAGAAAATGAATTGATTTCTAATGGATTTCTCTAAGGTAGAAGGTTAGAGAACAATGCTAAATTGTCGCGAATTGTAGCATTCTCAACAAAACAGAGACTTTATTCTCGATATCGAGAAAAGGGTTAGATTTCTAATATATATATTGTATATCATATATAATTGTATTTCATTGCGTTTAAACTGAAAATCCACATTAGAAACCAATTAGAAATTGAAGCTATAATTCGACTTTTCTCGATATCGAGATCAAAGTCCCATTTTGGTGAGAATGCTATAATTCCCGACAGTTGCGTATAGCCTCTTCTTACCTTCTAGATTAGAGAAATACATTAGAACTCGATTCGTTTTCTAATCGTTCTCTACCAAAAAAGTTTGTTGGGTGACGGCACGTTTTCTTATAATCACAGGGAAACAGCTAGTCTACAGTTTACTCCATCTCCTTTATTTTCACTTACTAATTTTAATTACAAATGAAAAACTGATTTTGCCAATACCAATATGTTCGAACAATTTTTCACGATTTTTATTTCTTTTGTATAATAGAAACGAATAGTGATTATATCATACAAATAATCGATAACTGTGGCAACATCGCATTTCCAGTGTTTCTCAAATCGTCCTCTAATCGAATTCAAACCTAGTTTTCTATTGGAGAACTACATTAGAATTCGAATGTAAAATCACCTTATTTCATTTCTCTAACGTAGAAACTGTGTTTGCCGTGAGGATTCGAATTATTATAAGAAGCATTTGAACTACGTATATTCATATTAAATATTGTAACGAATGTTAGCAGCACTGAGCGATGCTATCGTCTCTAAGCCGAGGTAACCAGCGACGTGAATGCACATCAATAATTCCATCATTATGTATCTACATAAACGAATAAATAATTGCGTCTACACATATGTACGTATACGAACATCGGAGCGGCAATGCACAAATACATGCATATATCTTATCTGAGTTGTCACAAGAGAGAGCAATAATTTGTGCACGAAGTTGTGGCTTGCGATTTTGTAGCTGAACTAACTAGTAACTTCTGGAAATCGAAGAGCCTAGAAGTATGCAGCGTAAACTATAAAAGCGGGGCAGGCGAGTAAGAAGAATTCAGTTTGATTTGAGATTTGGATTAAGCGCTATCTAGCGAGCTATAGCAGTATTATTTTGAATAGTAGAGTTTCATTTGAGCTGTCAATCAGTTTGGTTATTTAGTAAGCTATTCGTTGCAAAGTACAAGTGTTATTGCAAAGTACTTGAATAAAGGCCATTTTGCATTATTACATATTGGAGTTATTTATTCAACAGTTTAGCGATACGAACCTAGCAGAGGGTTGCAAATAAGAGGATTTGCAAGTAAATTCGTAACAATTGGTGTCAGAAGAGGAATTGTTGAATAAATTCCAGAGGACAACAAGGACATGGCAAAGTTCAGTGAATTGAAGATCCAGCAACTAAAGAAGGAGTTGGAGAGCCGTGGATTGAATACAAGCGGCGTTAAACTTGAACTTCAGGCACGGCTACGAGAGGCAATGGAAGCGGAAGGAATTGATGTGGAAGAGTATGACTTTCATCTTGATGGCGAGGAAGTAACAAAAATTGAAGAGAAAAACGAAACATCGCAGACAGTTACGAGCACAGACTTCAACATGATTTTGGCTGCAATATCTGCTCAAACATCGACAATGTCATCACAGATGGAATCCCAAGAGACACGAATAACATCGAAAATTGAAGCACAAGAAACGCGTATGTCAGAAATGTCGACACAGATTACATCGAAGATTGAAGCACAAGAAACGCGTATGGCAGAAATGTCGTCGCAAATGTCATCTCAACTGGAAGAACAGAAGACATATATGGCATCGAAACTGGAAGAACAGAGGACATATATGATATCTCAGTTTGCTCAGCAGTTGAAAGCGCAAGAGGATCGCATATAATCGCAGTTGGAGGGTTTTAGTGAACGACAAGATAAAATGGAAGCTGAGATGGATGCTTTGAAAGATCGGATTCAGCAGTTACAATTAAATCGTCCAGCAGTTTCAGCGAGTAATCCAAAGGTAAAAACACCATCCTTTGACGGTTCTGTTCCTTTCCAGGTCTTTAAGCTACAGTTTGAGAAGACCGCAGCAGTGAACAACTGGAATGTGGAAGATAAAGTTGCCGCACTCTTCGTAGCATTGAAAGGACCAGCTGCCGAAATCTTACAGACTATTCCAGAGTACGAACGGAACAGTTATGACGCATTGATGGCTGCTGTAGAACGGCGATACGGAAGCGAACACAGGAAACAGATATTTCAAATAGAATTGCAAAACCGCTACCAAAAAGCTAACGCGACTTTGCAGGAGTTTGCTTAGGACATTGAAAGATTGGCTCATCTTGCAAATGCGGATGCACCCGTGGAATACACGGAAAGAGTGAAGATTCAGAGTTTCATAAATGCCATACGGGACGTCGAAACAAAGCGAGCTACATACGCAAACCCAAAGCCAACATTCGCAGGAACGGTGTCACAAGCTCTGATTCAGGAAACAGCGTCGCTTCTGTGTAAGCCAGTTTTCAAAGCACGCCGTGTGGAAGTAGAAAGGCCAGAGTGGGTAGACACAATTTTGGAAGCACTGAAGGGATCTCAACAGAAGAATGCCAGAGTTATTAAATGTTTCAAGTGCGGCAACCCAGGTCACATTGCACGTCATTGCGATCTTGGTCCTAATAGTTCCAACAATGTGGGTGGCCGTAAACGCAAAGCTGGGGGAAATGAGCAAGAGCGTGTCGAATGTAAAGAACGGAAGCTTGCCCCGGCTATTGAATGTCCCGTGATATCTGTGTCGCAAATTGGAAGGAAATCAAGCAGTCTTACCGTCAGAGGGAATGTGGATGGTAAAGAACGTGTACTGACTGTAGATACGGGCGCATCTCATTCCTTGATCCGATCTGACTTGGTCAACAGGAGAGTAAAACCGTTACTTGGAGCAAAGTTGCGTACGGTCACTGGCGAGTATAACCAAGTTCAGGGAGAAGTGATATGTGAAGTATTGATTGGGAAGGTCATGGTTCTACACAAATTTGTTGTGGCGGAGATTGTTGATGAAGTTATATTGGGAGTGGATTTCTTGGTTGACCATGACATCAGAGAAGAAGAGAAGGGTGATGCGTTATGAGAACCAAGATGTGCCACTTAACTTTACTTTGGAAAAAGGGTTCAGCAGTAATCGGGTACTGGTGGAAAAGACTCGACGAAGGCCACGAAATTCAAAGGTAAAGGTTGATGGAACAAATGGGCCAAACAAATCAAAACCGAAGGTACCTGTGAGAGAAACACTGGCATTGAAAAGCCCTAACGGACGTACTAAAACGAAGAAAGAATGTAAGGGTGGTTTCAAGCCAAGGCACACTACTGTTGTGAAGCGTCGGAACGATACCGATTATGCAAAGCAAATCCGTCCAGCGCAAGCTCTGCGAAGTAGTTCTTCATTGGCCGAGCAACAGAGTGCGAGGGAACGATAGAGGAGAATGAGTAGTAAGATGAAACACAGGTACGACAAGGAAAATAATTCGCAAGGTTTCCGGGAGGGAAATTTGGTACTGTTATACAACCCTCACCGGCGGAAAGGGGTTCCATCCAAATTTCGGTGCAGTTGGGAAGGCCCGTACAAGGTTGTGAAGAAGATAAGTGATATCATCTACCGCAAGCAATTGGGAAATCACGAAATAGAAGAGTTGTACATTTGGCGATGCTAGCAGCGTTTAGATTGAGAGATTTATCTGATCGGGACGATCAGACTTAGGTGGAGGGCAGTGTAACGAATGCTAACAGCACTGAGCGATGCTATCGTCTCTAAGCCGATGGTAACCAGCGACGTGAATGCACATCAATAATTCAATCATTACGTATCTACATAAACGAATAAATAATTGCGTCTACACATATGTACGTATACGAACATCGGATCGGCAATGCACAAATACATGCATATATCTTATCTGAGTTGTCACAAGAGAGAGCAATAATTTGTGCACGTAGTTGTGGCTGGCGATTTTGTAGCCGAACTAACTAGTAACTTCTGGAAATCGAAGAGCCTAGAAGTATGCAGCGTAAACTATAAAAGCGGGGCAGGCGAGTAAGAAGAATTCAGTTTGATTTGAGATTTGGATTAAGCGCTATCTAGCGAGCTATAGCAGTATTATTTTGAATAGTAGAGTTTCATTTGAGCTGTCAATCAGTTTGGTTATTAAGTAAGCTATTCGTTGCAAAGTACAAGTGTTATTGCAAAGTACTTGAATAAAGGCCATTTTGAATTATTACATATTGGAGTTATTTATTCAACAGTTTAGCGATACGAACTTAGCAGAGGGTTGCAAATAAGAGGATTTGCAGCAAATTCGTAACAATATTTAAGATTATAAGCCAATTAAAGTATTTGAAGTAATATGTAAAACAATGAAAATTGAATTGATATTACATAATTGAAAGGAGGCTGCAACACTTGCTGAAACGACAACAGACGTCCCAATCCATTTGGGAGAAATTAAATGAAGGCAGGAGCTGCATATGATCCATCAAGCAGGAAAGGCGTGGACAAAAACGCGGGGCTGCAAAATTTCTAAGATCATGTGCAAAACATACGATATTAGACTCACAAAGTGGCTCATATCTCTGAAGAGAGAATACTTAAAGCTCACGATGGGCATACCAACTGGACACTGCCGTCACATGCTAATAATGTAGGTCTCGTCAGTAACAGCAGGTGTAGGAAGTATGAGGTGCTGAAATAACTAACAATTATAGCAACTATCCATCAATTATAACAACGCCACATACACATGCGTATACATAGATAACACTTTCATCCTAAAAGTCGACTACGATTTATCTTGATGATGTTAACCCCATTAACGTTATTTGTTTTTATAATAACTGTGTTTTTTTCACATCTATATACGTTTACGCTTAAACTTTATATGGACTGCTAAGCAACAAACTTTAAAACACCTTACATTGCTACGCATAAAATTAGTACTACTAAATTTCAGAACGCTTTATACTCAGATGTAACTGAAATATGTGTCTATGTTTCACCCTCTGCACTAATTCTGTGTATTCTATGCGCGTCCACAACTGATTCAGCTATATGTTATACACAGAAATACAACGGAGGGATGTGTCTCCGCTTTTCGGTACACTCTGTGCTGTAGCTATTTGTTTAACCACTGCAGCTAGATGGATCTCCTAAGCATTATCTAAGCGAGTATAGGCGTTGCCATTGTCCAAGCTAACAAAGAAAAACGCGCAATGGAAATGGTTGTCAGAGGAACAAAGTGCGTTCTATAATTTAAAAGACTACTTTCGTCTCCGCCAATACTAAAAAAGTGGATCAAACAAAACCTTTCGTCTTAAAAACGGATGCCAGCGATTATGCGCTCGCAGCTGTTCTACTGCAGGGGGAGAATGAAGAACACCCCATAGGATATGCGAGCCGCCTATTGCTTCCAGCAGAAAGGAACTATTCTACGACAGAAAGAGAAGCACTCGCGGTAGTTTGGACTCTACAGAAATTTCGTGGCTATATAGAAGGTGCAGAAATTAAAGTTTTAACAGACCAACAGCGACTCAAATGGCTATTGACCTTACAAGCTCCTTTTTTTTTTTTTTTTGCGGGGAGGCTGAAAAATGCGTAATGCACCATAATTGCTGCCGTCGCAGCAACCGTGTGTCCGTAGACTAAAAAACAGCCCCGTTCTGGAACCGTCGCGGCAGGAAAACAAAACGTTGTGGCGGATATGCTGTCACGTCCACCCTGCCACCCCTGAGCAGCTAAAAGATGATGATTTGAAAGACATTAGTCAATCATTTGAAAATGATGACGAGAACGTATCTAGACATATAAAACAAGTATATATAATGGTAAACTCACAAGAAGACTTTGAAAACGGCCAACTTGTGGTACCAAAAAATCTACGGGAGCAAATTTTAGTGAAGGTTCATGCTGATCCAACCGCAGGATATTATGGTATTGATCGTACAACAGAGATGCGTACAGCCGCAGAAAAACTTGCGCTAAAACTATGTTAAATGAAGTTATAATGAGGTTTGGTGTACCAAGGCGCGTCCATGCCGAAAATGGAAGTCAGTTTATTTCAGCTGTAAGGCAAAAATTAGCATACTGCCCAGTGATACAGCATCCTGTACCATCCAGAAGCTAATCCTGTTGAACTAAAAAACAGGGGTCTAAAAACTCAACTCACAGATGTTTACCATCAATACGGTTCGCCATGAACACGGCTAAATGTGAAAGCACTGGTTTCTCAGCAGCATACCTTACGTTTGGAAGAGAGCTAAGAAGCCCACTCGAAGCACATTATGACTTGAAACAAATAATTGGGTCAGAAAACTTCGTGCCACAAATAACGCCACATTTAACGAAACTGGCTAACACACTTAAACTAGCAGTGGAAGCACAAGAAAAGCTTCAAGATAGATATGTTGATACTAAACGCCGATCCCAACTATCATTTAATGTTTTAGATATGGTTCTCGTTAAAACCCACATACACAGCAAATCAAGTGAAAAAGTAACGTCGAAATGTTAGTTTTTAATAAGCTGATGCGGTCTGATGTGCGCTAGTGCAAGAAAAAAAGATACACTTTTTCTCCACTTAACTCCCTAGGTTTCGCCAATCTCCTTGGCATCCTCAGGGGCAGGATCTTTATTTTATAAGACACAAACAAAGATAATACACAAGAGACAATATCATAAAAACATGTATAAGTGTCACTTACATTGAAAAGTTGGAAAAAATGTATAATCTAAAAACATTAAACAATAACAAAAAATTTTTTAAATTTGAGTCACATAACATAATTTATCTGTACCATCAATGTCAGGTACATTTGTCAGACTGATTTGTTATCATAAACATAACAAATATGCTGCCGCGATTTCGTCGCTATCTTCCTTTTTGTTTATTGTTTTTTCTCTGTTTTTCAAAATATGTAGGCTCTCCAGTGTATATCTTGTTCTCTCTCTTTTCTCTGTGTATAAAATTCTGGCGTTTTGTATATCAGCTGTATGCGCATGTGTCAGTATATGTTGCGCAAGAGCTGTACCGCTTTTGTTTCTTCTTATATCAGGTTCGTGTTCTTGAAATTCGCCAAAAGTAGGGATGGGTCATATCGTATCATAGCCAAGAAAGGCTCGAGCTGCTACGTTATTGCACCAAATGATAACCCAAATGACCCAATTTGGAACGCATTATGCAACAGCACTGACTCCATATGAAGGTCCAAATGTAAATCCGAAATACATTCATTGAAAACGTGGTCGTCCACAACCAACGCATACACCTGAACACAATACAACAAGCGTGGAAACACAACTGCCTATGCGATACAACAACAATGCATCCGATATCCACAGTAACAATGCAAATGCACCAACAAGAGTTCGGCGTCCACGTAAATAAATGATACCGTAAATGCTGACTGCATCATCGCGACGATTTCTGCGTCAGAGGGGGAGGATGTAACGGTTGTGTCCACAGCAGAAAAATTATAGCAACTATCCATCAATTATAACAACCACACATACACATTCACATGCGTATGCATAGATAACACTTTCATCTTAAAAGTCGACTACGATTTATCTTGACGATGTTAACCCATTAACGTTATTGGTTTTTATGATGTTAAATGTTCTAATTGTTGTTAAACTCAATTATTTATAAATGATGGTAGAGAGATCACTCTAAATTTAACGGATATGTGTTAGTAATATGTACTCTTATAACTTTAAACGACCAATTATTGTATATTTGTAAAACCGAACGATCACGGGAACGGCTCAACCGATTTAAATGAAACTTAGCACAGAGATAGTGTATCACCTTTTAAGACTTTCTACCCAGGTGTTGCCTATCAGAATATTTCTCAAGGTGGCCACCTATTCGAAATAAAAAAAAAAATTACATGAGATATCTTCTCTGCTTGTCAATGAATCATTATAATTTTAAGAATGACTTAACTTCAATCTGTAATATTTGTCATACACATTTTAATCTTAACATAATAATATTTATATTATATTATTATATTATTTTATTGTATGAAATTTTATCGGTCCTAGCAAGCCAAGATTAGTGGGGTTGCTGATTTGCATCACTTTTAAGATATGATGTATCCGATATCTCTATTTTATTGTTTCCCCAGGTATATATATTTTGATAATTTTGCTGTTGTACTATAAAAGAATAACTCTTATTGTACTAATGTTTAATTAATAAATAAATATACATATATATATGCCGATATGGGTATCAAACGAAAGGTATTTCACTCCGCAATACAATAGGGACATTTTTGAGTAGGGTTGCCATTTAGGGTTGCCACCTATTCGAAATTAAAAAAAATTGCATGAGATATGCCGATATGAGTATCAAACGAAAGGTATTTCACTCCGCATTACAATAGGAACATTTTTGAGTAGGGTTGCCATTTAGGGTTGCCACCTTTTCGAAATTATGCATGAGATATGCCGATATGGGTATCAAACGAAAAGTATTTCACTCCGCATTACAATAGGGACATTTTTGAGTAGAGTTGCCATTTAGGGTTGCCACCTATTCGAAATTTAAAAAAAATTGCATGAGATATGCCGATATGGGTATCAAACGAAAGGTACTTCACTCCGCATTACAATAGGGAAATTTTTAAGTAGGGTTGCCATTTAGGGTTGCCGACTATTCGAAATTAAAAAAAAATTGCATGAGATATGCCGATATGGGTATCAAGCTAAAGGTATTTCACTCCGCATTGCAATAGGGACATTTTTGAGTAGGGAGACGAAATAGTACTCTACTTACTCATATTCTGTTAAAGCTTTAAAGGAGAACATTAAAGTTAAAAATCTTCGTAAAAAAATCTTACTTATGATTCGACTTAAGTTTCTTAATTTCACACACGCTAATAAAATTGAAAGGCAATATCAAGGCACTGTGGCAAATTCTAGAAAAATATATTTAAATGTATATTTTAGGCAAATATGAAATGAATAATTGCAATTTCTCACATATTACTATTAGAAAGATTTCTCACCATAGCAAAAAGATATCTCACCATGGTATTTTGCTACCGTTGAACACTAGAGGCATATGTTCAATTTGAAAGCGACGTCTAACCATTTAACTACTTACCAACAGATGGTGAAATGACAGTTATCGTTCGTGAAATTTACAAGTTTTTGGAATGTAATAAAATTGTGAGGCTTTCATAGTATATATCTAAAAAAATGTTTGAAATTAATAATTCGGCGCGTGAAGATACTCGAGAAACGTTGCCGAGCAAAGCTCGGTCGCCCACGTACTATTTTTAATACTACTAATTTTAGGTTTACTAAAATGTTCTCAATCTCTCAATTTTACGATTGTATATAACTGTAATTCTTTTCATTTCTATACATTTAATTTATGATATTTATAGACCTACTCAAATGTAATTTGGATCATTAACATAACGACTATTGAAGAGGACACATCGCCCTAAAAATATTTAAAGCGTCTTACTTTTTTTGGTGCCGAGTTTGGTTTTACTTAGACAGAAGTAGACAGTATGGACTCTTGTGGCTAGTTTGTCTAAGCACGGATGTACTAATGCATGTAAGGAAAACCCTCTTCCCTACAGTATTATATTAAAATTCACATTAGAAAGCAACTAGAACTCGCTGTGAGAATTCGGTAAGAACTCTAGCTCGATATCGAAAGCAAAGTCCCCTTTTTGTCGAGAATGCTGTAATTCCGACTGTTGCGAGTCGTACTCTTACCTTCTACCTTAAGCACGGTACCCACGTCATAACAAAACGCTCAAGAATTTTTGTCCCCCTTGTAAGCCAAAACTTAAGTTGTTTTATTTGAAAATATGTATTTTCGGTTATTATTATTCACATTCTTTACAAAAGTTTCTTCACGAAGCAGTCTTCATGCATCAATTTTGCAGTACAAGCATTTCTTAAATATTAAATATTTCTTGTGATAGCGCTCTTTAGAGACATACGTTAACACTCGGTTCGTTTCCTAATCGTACTCGAACATACATGTTTATTGGCTTACCAAATCTCTCAGGGGCTCAATACCTTGATAATACCTATACGACACTACTTTATTTGTTCTGTATTTTTCTTGTATTTTCTTTTATATTTTTTGTCGCCCTCCCTCCTAATACATTTTCAGTACTGGTGTAAGTATGTAGATTTTATTTCAGATAAAATAATTAATAAATTTTTTTTAGTTAAACGGTTTTATTGAAAACAATGCTTATATGAAGCAATAATAATATTAAAAAATGAAATTTAATTATAACAAGTAAGGAAGGCTAAGTTCGGTTGTAACCAAACATTACATATACAGCTGAGACCTTAGCTGCGTTGTTTTCGTAGGGTTTCGTAGATGGTTTAGAAGTGTTTTTTAATTCCATATTACATATATTTGGAAATATCGACCAAATTGTAGACCAAGGGTGATGTTTTATGAACGATTTTCTTCATCCTTTGTCAAATACGGGAAAATCACCATGCAGGAAAATGAACCATGGCTAAATGGATTTCTTTTTTCGCCCATAGTATAATTACAAATGAAAAACGGGTTTTGCAAATACCAATATGTTCGAACAATTTTTCACGATTTTTATTTCTTTTTTATAACACTAAGGACTAGTGATTATGTCATACAAATAATCGATAACTGTGGCAACATCGCATTTCCAGTGCTTCTCAAATTTTTCTCTAATCGAATTCAAACTTAGTTTTCTATTAGAGAACTACATTACAATTCTAATGTAAAATCACTTTATTTCATTTCTCTAACGTAGAAACTGTGTTTGCCATGAGGTTTCGAATTATCATAAGAAGCATTTGAACTACATATATTCATATTAAATATTTAAGATTATAAGCCAATTAAAGTATTTGAAGTAATATGTAAAACAGTGAAAATTTAATTGATATTACATAATTGAAAGATGGTTCCAACACTTGCCGAAACGACAAAAGACGTCACAATCCGTTTTGGAGAAATTATATAAAGAAAGGAGCTGCATATGGTCCATCAAGCAGGAAAGGCGTGGACAAAAGCGCGGTGCTGCAAAATTTCTAAGATCATGTGCAAAGCATACGATATTAGACCCACAAATTGACTCATATCTCTGAAGAGAGAATAATTAAAGCTCATAATGGGCATACCAACTGGACACTGCCGTCATATGCTAATAAGGTAGATCTCGCCAGTAAAAGCAGGTGTAGGAAGTGCGAGGTGCAGGAATAAATGGTTGAGCGTATTCTGTGTTCGTGTCCTGCGCTCCCCAGATCAAATCTCCAGTTATAAGGGGCGGCACAGTTGCACAGATCTCGAGGCAACAACTAAGTTAATTCCAAAAAATGTCTAATATTTGCCAAGAGAACGGAGTTATTCTATAACACAAGTATTGTGGTTCTTCCGTTTGGTCTTCAAACAAATTCTGGTAACACTATGGACACATTCAGTCTATGTGAAGTCTTTATTGACCGGCCAGGCCAACCTAACCTAATCCAAATTTATTGAATTCAAATATGTTTCAGTTTAAAATTCACTAGAAAGCAATTAGAACTCGCTGTAAGGATTCGGTTAGAATTCTAGCTCGATATCGAAAACAAAGTCCCGTTTTTGTCGAGAATGCTATAATTCCGACAGTTTCGAGAATCGTACTCTTACCTTCTACCTTAAGCACGGTATCCACATCATAAGAAAACGCCCAAGAATTTTTTCCCCCTTGTAAGCCAAAATTGAAGTTGTGTTATTTGAACATGTGTATTTTCGCTTATTATATTCACATTCTTTACAAAAGTTCCTTCACGATTGTGAGGGTACAAAACCCTCGGTTTACATATTTTTTTCATTTTTCTTACATACATGTTATACAAGAATTTAATCTAACTCTGAATTTAACATTTATACAATTTTATGACATGAATTATATTTTTATGAATTACACGTCAAAACACATACATGCGGTTGCATATTGAATTATTATTTACTAAATTGAAGGACAAACCAGACTTGCGCACTTTTGCACGCAAGCAAAATATTTAAATTTTTCGCCCACATAAATTTCAAATATAGGAACCCTGGACGGACTGGGCATACCTCAACAGGAATAAGTCCGTCACATATGGCTAACCGAGGGTTTTGTACCCTCACAACATATACCTATTTTTCCATTTTTCTTACATACATGTTATACAAGAAATGAATCTAACTCTGAATTTAACATTTATACATTTTTATGACATGAATTATGTCTTTATGAATTACACGTCAAAACACATACATGCGGTTGCATATTGAATTATTATTTACTAAATTGAAGGACAAACCAGACTTGCGCACTTTTGCACGCAAGCAAAATATTTACATTTTCCGCCCACATAAATTTCAAATATAGGTCACCCTAACATACACTCAAACATTTGGAAGGAAAGTGGAAATGCACAAAACATAAAATTGTGGCGGTCAACCAACCCTTTGCGCATACAATGCACTCAGCCACAAATACAACATACATAACAATTTGGATAAACAAAGATCAGCAGTAAAAGTCGCCAAACTAAGCGCCGCTACTAATTGGGACTTTTCTCTACATACTTACGTACAAGCATTCGACACACCAACGTACGCCCTAAGCAGAAGCCGAAACCATCCAAACGAGGCCAACGCACCATCAAAAACTAGTGACAGCGAACACACGCATAAACACAAATGATCGAATTCGATAGGTAAAGCAAACACTGGAAAACACGGCAGGCATACAACAAGCGCACGTACGAGATTTGGCACATTGTTCGCTATGTATATTAGGGCTCCCTAAAATTGGGATATGAAATGCCGGGATAGCGGATCGTCATACATGATCGAAAATATGCATATATGTATATATACCGATGTACTACCATAGGTATGATAATGGAAAGAGGGAAAATGCATGTTAGCATGTAAGCGTATGTATGTACCAATAGAATACAGTGAAAGTAGCGTTAAACCAGAATTCGATTTTTGCATTTCCAACTTTTATAATTGTTATTGTAAAATTACTGACTGCCTGCGTGCAGTCCTACATAATTTTATAACTGAGGAATTATTACAATGAATTGTTTTTAGGATATAACTGTCCACCGGCGTACAAAATCGTATATAAGGGCGGCAAATTAGCTTGTAAGATCAGAAGCTAGGAGATAGGCATACGAGTCAGTGGGCTTCTACCACTGACCAACACGACCTGAAAGTTTCTACTTCATTTCGTGAATTATTTTATATTAAGTAGGAGGTTTCTACTCCAACTGACGGAGAGCTAGCAGAGGGGTTCTACCTCAGCTACTCTTATTTAGACAGGGACAAAGAATAAGAGTAGCTCTTAAGGGCATTGAATTTTTTAAATAAACTTTATAACGTTTTTCAAAACTCCTTTGTCTATTTATTTTCATCGGAATAGGTTCTCCCACCAAATATAGGAACCCTGTACGGACTGGGCATACCTCAGCAGGAATAAGTCCGTCACATATGGCGCCCGAGCAGGCTTAAATAAAATCAAGGAAATCATCAAGGCTTTACATAAAGGAAGGTAACAAGGATATACGGAAAGCGAAACAACGAAGGCTAAGCACACAAACTAACAAGGAAAGGATACGCAAATAAGAAAATGGTAAAGGTATCATGGGTATATTATCTGACCCGAGAGGAGCTGGTAAGTTACCACTCGGAGTCCGAGCTGGATGATACGGGAACGGTAGACGAACAAAGGAAGCGATTGGCGGCGTTCGTACAGGCAGAAAAGGACAACGAGAAATGGCGTGACCGGCTTACAGAACTACCTCTACAACATGCAAGGACGACATCTAATCTAAAAAAACTACAGCAAGTAGGCGGTCGACATCTCCAAGCGCTACGGGAACGGATGACGAGAATATAACCGGCGCACCCATCCAACACGAGGTCCCACAACCACCACTATATGCGATGCAACAGCCAAGCACATACGCAACCACTATGGACCGGGTAAGAAAATGGGGTTTGAAATACGACTGGGGCAAGGATCCTCTAGGTTCATAGAACGCGTGGAAGAACTGGCAGAAGGATACGAAATAAACGTTAACTCGATACCACGAGCATTGCCGGAGCTACTCAAAGACTAAGCGTTGGTTTGGTACCGAAATAACAACCGGAGTTGGAAAGAGTGGGACTCATTCAAGAAAGATTTCCTAAAATTTTTCCTCAGCTCCAGATATTTTGAACAGTTGGACGACGAGATACGCGCACGCATGCAAAGACCAGGAGAGAAGTTCAAGGATTATGTACTAGCACTACAAGGGGCTGATGCGGCATGCCGCCTACACCGAAGACAAAAAGCTAAACCGCATATACAGGAACTCCCGCAGAGAAATCCAGCTGTATGTTAAAAGAGGCGAGATCAGCAGCCTGGAAGAATTGGTAAGTTTGATAGAAGATTATGAAAATATTACCCCTGACAGAGATCCGATGCAACCAACGGCAAGACCATTTGTACCAAGGCACCCAGAAGAACGTTACCAATATATACAGGCAGAGGAGCGAGAACAGAATACAGTGAAACTACAATCCCAGAAATCAGACCCGGCACCAAGATACATCGATACAAACACGGCGTGCAGACGATGCGGAGGAGGCGGCCATGTCGCATACGGTTTCCGTAGCGCTCGCATCGAATTCTGCTGGAAATGCGGAAAAGTAGGCACACTCACACGAAATTGTTGTAGACGAACGCAGGAAAACGGCCAGAGACCTCATTGGCACCTAGGAGTGGGGTCTCCCCAAACGCAACCTCGGGAAAACTAAACACGTTAAGACATACAAAGGGCCGGATCTTGGCGAATATTACGGTGAATGGCGAAAAGGTAGTAGCAGCAATCGATACAGGGGCGACGCGATGCTTTGTAAGTGGAACAATGGCAAGAAGGCTGAAGACAGGTATATTCAAGGCGATAGAAACGCGAGTGATACTGGGAGATGACAAACCTAAGACGATCATAGAAGCGGTAGATGTAGAAGTGAGAATGAGTAACCAAGTGCTGCGAAATGAAATGCTAATCCTACCAGGACTAGTCGACGAAGTGGTGCTTGGAACGGATTAGCTGGCGAAGGTGAACATGGAGATGAGATGCGGAGAACAAACGCTAACCTTGAACACAAACAATCAGGAGGAGCATGCGGTCACTTGTACAACAATGATCGAAAGTAGAAATGAAAGTAGTCACAAAGATAATAGCCCAAAAGTTGCGAACACAGACGAGTCGGTGAGTAAATTTCTCAACAAAGAATTACAGGTGTTCCAGGAAATCTCAGGTGTATCCAACTTGGCCACGCACAAGATAGTGATGAGAGACGACCGCCCCATAAAACAAAGATAATACCCGAAGAATCCCAAGATGCAAGAGATTATTAATAAGGAAATCGATGAGCTTATCGAGAAAGGTTGCATTGAACCTTCTAGAAGCCCGCACAGCGCACCAATATTTTTGGGAAGGAAGAAAAATGGTAAGTGGAGACTGTGCGTAGATTACCGCCAACTAAACGCAAGGTCAGTACCAGACGCATACCCGTTACCCCGTATCCAACGCATCCTGGATAGATTGAGATGTGCTCGGTTTATCAGCAGCCTCGATTTAAAAAACGGATATTGGCAAATCCCCATGGAAGAAAACAGCAAACAATACACCGCATTCACTATACCCAGAAGTGGGCTATATCAATAGAAAGTAATGCCGTTCGGTCTACACTCAGCCCCAGCAACTTTCCAGAGAGCACTCGATCACGTTATAGTACCAGAGTTGGAACCTTACGCATTCGCATATATAGATGACATCATCATTACGAGCAAAACATTGGAAGAACACATAAGGCACCTGACGGAAGTATTTCAACGTCTACGAAGAGCAAACCTTAAGATAAACCCGGAAAAATGTGAGTTTTTTAAGAAAAGTTTAAGGTATCTAGGTCATGGCGTTAGCGAGGAAGGCATTCACATGGACCCGGACAAGATAGCAGCCATCAAAGAGTTGACACCGCCAAACAATTTACGCGAACTTCGAAGATTCCTAGGAGTGGTATTGTGGTACAGGATATTCGTCTCAGACTTTTCACAAGTTTCACACCCGTTGACGTCAATGCTAAGGAAAGGAAGGAAGTGGAAGTGGTCGGAAGAGCAGCAGTCGGAATTAGAAGTATTAAAAGCCGCACTCACCCAAGCACCTGTACTAGCTTGCCCAAATTTTTCGAAGAAGTTTTGCCTACAGACGGATGCAAGCGAATTTGGCCTCGGAGCAGTGCTCACTCAAGAATCAGACAGCGGAGAACGAGTGATTGCTTATGCGAGTCGCCAACTTAACCAGGCAGAAACAAATTACTCCCCGACAGAGAAGGAATGTTTGGCAATAGTTTGGGCGATTAGGAAGATGAGAAGGATACACGTTCACGGTAATCACAGACCACCTAGCTCTAAAATGGTTAAACGCAATAGACAGTCCGACGGGATGGATTGCTAGATGGGAACTTGAATTAAAACAATACTCATTCGACGTACAGTACCGGAAAGGAAAGCTAAACGTGGTGGCAGCTGCACTTTCGAGACAGCCGATGGACGAGCAACTAACCACGTTGACGGAAGATCAAAGCAAAGACGAGTGCTAGTGGCTGAAAACGAAGATGGCAGAGGTGAGAAAGGCTCCGGAGAAATTCACAGACTATATCACCGAGGACGGAAAGCTATACAGGAGAATAGAGAGACAAGTTGATGGTGAAGACGCAGTACCATGGAAGCTATGTGTACAGAGCCCACAGAGACGCAGAGTGCTGGCGGAAATTCATTACACACCAAGCGGAGGACACATGGGCGTTCGAAAATCGATTGCACGAGCGACGACACGATATCACTGGCCCGGAATGCTCAGAGACGTAAGGAAATACGTACAGCAATGTCATGGATGTAAGGTCTACAAACCTAGTCAACAACAGGCCGCGGCTAAGATTTTAACTAAAATTTCAGAAGAACCGTGGGCAACAGTGTGTGCAGACTTTGTTGGTCCAATACCCCGCTCAAAACATGGTAATACAATGGCATTAGTTTTCGTTTACAGATTTTCAAAATGGGTGGAGATTATGGCAATTAGAAAGGCAACAACAGAGAGCGTAATACGAGGATTTAGAGAGAGAATCTTGGCATGATTTGGCATCCCAAAGGTATTAATCACAGACAACGGAGCGCAGTTCGTAAGCAAACGTTTTAAGAAGTATTTGGAAGAGCTTGGCGTAAAATACCAGCTGACAGCACCATACACACCGCAGGAGAATCCGACAGAAAGAGCGAACCGCAACATCAAGAGGTTGATAACACAGTTTTCAGGGAATGAGCAGAGAACATGGGACGAGCTAATACCAGAGATAACACTCGCATTAAACACAAGCGTATGTGAATCGACCGGGTACAGTCCAGAATATGTAGTACAAGGCAGAGAACCAAGGATTCCCAATAGCCTTTACGACGAGCACACATTCGGTACAGGTGAGAGAGTAGCTAATCCAGTGGAGAAATCATTGAAGATGAAGGAGATATTCGAGATGGTACGACGGGAGCAAGAGCGAGCATCAGCAGAGGAAGCAAAGCATTATAATTTAAGAAGAAGGCAATGGCGACCGGCTATAGGCGACCTAGTGCTGGTAAAGGAGCATCAGCTATCAAAAACGGTGGATAACTTTGCAGCCAAACTAGCGCCCAGGTACAGTGGACCCCACCGGGTAACCAACTTTGTATCAGCGATGATCGTAGAGCTAGACAAAGTTTTCAGAGGAAGGAGGAGGACAGCCCACTTAAGTGAGCTGAAAGCATACCACGCAACCAACGCCACTGACAACAACGAATACAGGAAGCAAAGGGACGAACAGAGCAACAAGAAGAACGATAGTGAAGATCAAATCCCGTCAACTTCGTCCAATCGAACAGCAAACAATATTTCCGGGGCACAACAACAGAGAGAGAATAGCGAGGTATCCATCTGTGGTACGCTCACACGAGTCAGCGAAGAAACCGAGAGACAATACGAACAGGACTAAAGTACGAGCCAGCAGCTGGTAGCATACAGAAACGGTCAAGCGCAAAGCATTACGGAGAATCAGCTACGATCATTTCAAAAATTTAGGTACAGGTCGCTCGAGAAACCCAAGTACAGATCGCCAGGGAACCGATACATGGAACAAGATTAGATAGGGAGGCAGTTCGCTATAGCAGCCTCAACAAACACAACGATAACAGCGAAATATTAAGCCGTATGGACAGCGAGTTCAACGGCAGCCTCAACGACAACAACAGCGACATATTGAGCCTGATGGCCAGCGGCGGCAGTGACGACGAAGGCAGCATGGGCGACCAATTCGGCGTACGGATCACGCGCACCTGCATAGTGACCGTAAGCTTCGCTGCGGTAGGTGAGGGGGGAGTTTGAGGACCCCAAAACCGAGGGTTTTGTACCCTCACAACATATACCTATTTTTCCATTTTTCTTACATACATGTTATACAAGAATTGAATCTAACTCTGAATTTAACATTTATACATTTTATGACATAAATTATATATTTATGAATTACACGTCAAAACGCATACATGCGGTTGCATATTGAATTATTATTTACTAAATTGAAGGACAAACCAGACTTGCGCACTTTTGCACGCAAGCCCACATAAATTTCAAATATAGGTCACCCTAACATACACTCAAATATTTGGAAGGAAAGTGGAAATGCACAAAACATAAAATTGTGCCGGTCAACCAACCCTTTGCGCATCCAATGCACTCAGCCACAAATACAACATACATAATAATTTGGATAAACAAAGATCAGCAGTAAAAGTCGCCAAACTAAGCGCCGCTACTAATTGGGACTTTTCTCTACATACTTACGTACAAGCATACGACACACCAACGCACGCCCTAAGCAGAAGCCGAAAGCATCCAAACGAGGCCAACACACCATCAAAACCAATGACAGCGAACACACGCATAAACACAAATGATGGAATTCGATAGGTAAATAAAACACTGGAAAACACGGCAGGCATACAACAAGCGTACGTACGAGATTTGGCACATTGTTCGCTATGTATATTAGGGCTCCCTAAAATTGGGATATGAAATGCCGGGATAGCGGATCGTCATACATGATCGAAAATATGCATATATGTATATATACCGATGTACCACGATATGTATGATAATGGAAAGAGGGAAGACGCATGTTAGCATGTAAGCGTATGTATGTACCAATAGAATACAGCGAAAGTAGTGTAAACTAGAATTCGATTTTTGCATTTCCAACTTTTATAATTGTTATTGTAAAATTACTGACTGCCTGCGTGCAGTCCTACATAATTTTATAACTGAGGAATTATTACAATGAATTGTTTTTAGGAAATAACTGTCCACCGGCGTACAAAATCGTATATAAGAGCGGCAAATTAACTTGTAAGATCAGAAGCTAGGAGATAGGCATACGAGTCAGTGGGCTTCTACCACTGACCAACACGACCTGAAGGTTTCTACTTCATTTCGTGAATTATTTTATATTCAGTAGGAGGTTTCTACTCCAACTGACGGAGAGCTAGCAGAGGGGTTCTACCTCAGGTACTCTTATTTAGACAGGGACAAAGAATAGGAGTAGCTCTTAAGGGCATTGAATTTTTTAAATAAACTTTATAACGTTTTTCAGAACTCCTTCGTCTATTTACTTTCATCGGAATAGGTTCTCCCACCCAATATAGGAATCCTGGACGGACTGGGCATACTTCAGCAGAAATAAGTCCGTAACACGATGCAGTCTGCATGCATCAATTGTGTAAGCCGATATTAAAATTGTTTTATTTGAAAACATGTATTTTCGCTTTAATAAAAAACATGTTTTCAGATTAAAAATTTTCAAGTTTTCCTTACAAGAGGAAAGTTACAAAATTTCTTGAGCGTTTTCTTGTGATCTGGATACCGCGCTTTTGAGACACACGTTAACACTCGGTTGGTTTCCTAATCGTACTCGAACATAAATGTTTATTGGGTTACCAAATCTCCGAGGCCCAATACCTTTATAATATCTATATGACACTATTTTATTTTCTGTGTATTTTTCTTGTATTTTCTCTTATATTTTTTGTCGCCCTCCCTCCTAATACGGCTTCAGTAAACTATATTTCAAATAAAATAATTTTAAAATATTTAAGTTAAACGGTTTAATTGAAAACAATACTTAAATAAAATAAATAAATAAATGTAAGGCGAGATAACCTCCGAAAATATCTAAGGCCAAGCTTCTCTTTTAATTTGCATCGTGCTCCTTTTTTTATACTCAGTTGAGCAGAGCTCACAGAGTATATTAACTTTGATTGGATAACGGTTGGTTGTACAGGCATAAAGGAATCGAGATAGATATAGACTTCCATATATTAAAATCATCAGGATCGAAAAAAAATTTGATTGAGCCATGTCCGTCCGTCCGTCCGTCTGTCCGTTAACACGATAACTTGAGTAAGTTTTGAGGTATCTTGATGAAATTTGGTATGTAGGGTCCTGAGAACTCATCTCAGATCGCCATTTAAAATGAACGATATCGGACTATAACCACGCCCACTTTTTCGATATAGAAAATTTCGAAAAACGGAGAAAGTGCGATAATTCATTACCAAAGGCGGATAAAGCGATGAAACTTGGTAGGTGAGTTGAACTTATGACGCAGAATAGAAAATGAGTAAAATTTTTGACAATGGGCGTGGCACTGCCCACTTTTAAAAGAAGCCACGCCCAGTTTTTATACACAGTCGACCGTCTCTCTTCCCGCTCGGCCGTTAACACGATAACTTGAGCAAAAATCGATATATCTTTACTAAACTCAGGTCACGTACTTACCTGAACTCACTTTATATTGGTGTAAAAAATGGCCGAAATCCGACTATGACCACGCCCACTTTTTCGATATCGAAAATTACTAAAAATGAAAAAAATGCCATAATAATATACCAAATACGAAAAAGGGGATGAAACATGGTAATTGGATTGGTCTATTGACGCAAAATATAACTTTAGAAAAAAACTTTGTAAAATGGGTGTGACACCTACCATATTAAGTAGAAGAAAATGAAAAAGTTTTGCAGGGCGAAATCAAAAGCCCTTGGAATCTTGGAAGGATGACTGGTCGTGGTACTACATATATAAATAAATTAGCGGTACCCGACAGATGATGTACTGGGTCACCCTGGTCCACATTTTGGTCAATATCTCGAAAACGCCTTCACATATACAACTACCACAACTCCCTTTTAAAACCCTCATTAATACCTTTAATTTGATACCCATATCGTACAAACACATTATAGAGTCACCTCTGGTCCACCTTTATGGCGATATCTCGAAAAGGCGTCCACCTATAGAACTAAGGCCCACTCCCTTTTAAAATACTTATTAACACCTTTCATTTGATACCCATATCGTACAAACAAATTCTAGAGTCAGCCCTGGTCCACCTTTATGGCGATATCTCGAAAAGGCGTCCACCCATAGAACTAAGGCCCACTCCGTTTTAAAATACCCGTCAACACCTTTCGTTTGATATCCATATTGTACAAACGCATTCTAGAGTCACCCCTAGTCCACGTTTATGGCGATATCTCGAAAAGGCGTCCACTTATAGATTTAAGGCCCACTCCCTTTTAAAATACTTATTAACACCTTTCAATTGATACCCATATCGTATAAAAAAATTCTAGAGTCCCCCCTGGTCCACCTTTATGGCGATATCTCGAAAAGGCGTCCACGTATAGAACTAAGGCCCACGCCCTTTTAAAATACTCATTAACACTTTTCTGATACCCATATCGTACAAACAAATTCTATAGTCACCCTAGTCCACCTTTATGGCGATATCTCGAAAAGGCGTCCACCTATAGAACTAAGGCCCACGCCCTTTTAAAATACTCATTAACACCTTTCATTTGATACCCATATCGTACAAACAAATTCTAGAGTCGCCCCTGGTCCACCTTTATGGCGATATCTATAGAACTAAGACCACTCCATTTTAAAATACTCACTAACACCTTTCATTTGACACCCATATCTTACAAAAAAGATATCTTACAAAAAAACTGTGGCCCACTCATCTTAAAATACTCTTTAATACCTTATATTTGATACACATGTCATAAAAACATATTCCAGGGTTACTCTAGGTTCATTTTACTACGAAGTGATTTTCCCTTATTTTGTCTCCATAGCTCTCAACTGAGTATGTAATGTTCGATTACACCCGAACTTAGCCTTCCTTACTTGTTTTCTTACAAATTGGTGAGATGGGACCTACTTGTTTTATGCCGACTCCGAACGGCATCTGCAAGGCAGATGAGTTTTCACGGTAAAGCTTTTCATGGCAGACATACACTCGGAGTGCTTGCCAAACACTGCCGGGGGGCGACCCCGCTTAGACAAATTTTCTTCTAGTTGGCAAAACTTGTTTCTAAAATTTTTGATGTTGCTTTTCCCGGGGCGTGAACACAGAATCTTCGGTAAGGTAGGCGGAGCACGCTACCATCACACCACGGCGGCCGCCCACGCCAACGCTTTTATTTAATTGTCTGATCAACGCCATAGCTTGATGAGGAGTATGATGACTAACACCTACCTAATTATTTTCTAGATTTTAGTATTATCATTACTTCATGTAGGTATAGTTTTCAATAAAACCGTTTAACTTAAAAATTGCTTTTTTAATTATTCTATTTTCAAGTTTTTAGTCTTTATTTAACTGCCTATTATTTCTCATTCTATTTAGTTCATTTAGATACTCATTATTACAAGGACTCTTTCCAGAGAATTTGTTACAATCTAAGTGCTCAATGCAAAATCCTTCCAAAGACTTTACTCGACTCAGCGCCACGTATGCTTGTCCCTCCTGGAACTCCAATATATTTTAATGTCACTTCTACCGGACTGTATACAGGGCCGTAGAGAGAAAACCGGCCCCTATAAAAAATCTACTAACACATTTGATTAATTTGAATTAATGACGTCTCATTCACGAATCATTATTGATGGATTACATAAAAAAAAAATTTGTTTGCCACATCTACTAAATGATTTTTGGACTAAGAGCTGAAAATAAAATTAAAACAGAATATTTACTATTTATACGGTTTTAATGTAACGTAGAAATAAAATTCTCTTTAACAGCCACTTATTGTTTCAAATAATCTTTCCTAGTTTTTTGGTAACATTTTAGTACATTTTTGATAAATATAATGATGATTATAAACTTTAGTTATTCAATATAGAAGGTTCGGATATCAAAGAGTGGCTTTTCTTCCTTTTTTCGTTGCAAAATTTTTTATACAATATCAAAATTTAACTGTCTTGCCAAAATGGATTCAACACAAAGCGTGGCAAGTCCTGAAACTCGCTCTTGAGATGAACACGATCTATGAAGGTTTTTGATTCTTGCAAGGACGCTGAAAGAACGTTCTGCACTAACTACAGTGACAGGTATAGTGAAAAAGATACTTAAAGCAACACAAATGTTGGGAAAATTGTATACAAATTTTGAACATATGTAGATGGCATTTAGCAATGCCAATGGTGACAGACCTTTATCAAAATTTGCTTCGTAAATGTGTTTCAAGTGGATTATTTCGCATTCTTATTTTTGAGACGCGTCCGACTTTTATTTTTCGACAAATTTTGCTGCACTCGCCCGAACCGTAGTTTCATACATGTCTTCAAATTGCAACAAAAAGGAAAACGTCTCGTTCAAATTTCTCAAAGCTGCAAATCGTCCAGTAATGCCAGTGATTACCGAATCGACGATCACCAACAATGTATTGCTTTTAAAATCAGACTCTGGATCTTTAGTAATCATCTCATTTCCATTATCTTCAAAACGCCTTTTGGGTTTTCTCTTCCGAATTTCAGGAAACTTTGGCGAGATGTTTAATTGAATAGCAACTGTTTTGCATTCGTTTAAAATTGTTGTGCAAATCAGCTAATAAGGCATCTAGATGTCGGGGTGCCCCCCATAAATTCAGAAAACAAAAATTCAGAAACACATTTTTTCAGAAAACATTTTCAGAAAAACACGTGACTGGCACTGTTAAATAATTTTTTCAAAATTGTTATGTCAGGATGAATATATATGTTAATAAAATAAATAAATATGTAATACTCCTATATTGCTAGTACAAACTGATAAAAAAAACTCAGAAGTCAAATCTCAGAAGTGAAACTTCAGAAGTCAAGTTTCACAAGGTAAAATTCAGAAGTTAAAATTCAGAAAGTAATCAGACGGCAGAAAAACATAAAATTTTTCTCAAAATTCAGAAACTTTTATTTATTTGGAAGGAATTATGTATAAAGAAAAAGTAGTAAAATCTAAAATTCTAAATTGTGTGCAATAGCAAGCATGTAATTAATTAAATTAATTTATTTTTTTCAAATGAATTTACAATATTAAAAAAAGAAGTCTTTATATTTTATCTTGCGTTTCCGATATGGCTCGCCTCCACCTGAAAATTGCTGCAGTTCATACCGCTAATATCTGTAATATTTGGTATAATAGCTTTTCACATGGTTTACGCTTAAACTTTATATGGACTGCTAAGCGACAAACTTTAAATACACCTCTGAAATTGCGACGCATAAAATTAGTACTACTAAATTTCAATACGCATTATACTCAGATGTAACTGAAATATGTGTCTATGTTTCACCCTCTGCACTAATTCTATTTATTTTATGCGCGTCCACTATTTATCACATGAAATACAACAGAGGGTTGTATCTCTGTTTTTCGGTACACCCTGTGCTATAGCTAGTTATTTAACCACTGCCGCTAGATGGTTCTCCTAAGCAATGGGTCTCTAAGCGAGGATAGGCGTTTTTTTCACGCGCAAACGAAACGTATACGCGGGTAAAAACACCGCAAATAATTGGTGGTGGTTTTGGTGTAGTGTCTTCGAAGATCTGTTGATTTCCATTATTACCATCTGACTCATCTTGTAAACCGGCAAACATGTTTGTGCTGCTGGAATTGCTGATTATTTTATTGTTGTTGTTGTTATTTGGAATATTGTTAATATTTTCTGCTAAGTTTTTATTTTTGGCTGTCTTAGTTCTCTTATGAGCATTAGTGGGAGAGTCTAACTGGCGTCTTGTCACAGTTGCCATTCCACTTTGCTGTCATTTTCGTTGCTCATATCAAAGTCCTCAGTAGCAGAATTATCATTATTTGTGCTCAAAGATGTCATATTGATTGAGTTGCCTTGTAACGCAGCATTTAGGTTTGTTGTTTGTGCTGAGTATTGTTTAATCAAAGCAATTAACTCATTAACTATGTCAGTTGATCTCTGCACAGTGTGACCTTGCTCTGAAGGTGAGCGTTGGTCATCCATTTGTTCACGTGTTAATTTTTATTGTGATAGTTTTATTAACAAAACTTCACTTTGGAATAATAGCACTATTGAACTTAAATATGTTAAGCTTTAAATAGCTATTGTCTATTGTTTTTTATATTTAAGTATTTATTTGTTTATTGTTGTAACCATAATTATTTCGAAACCCTTAAAGTTTCTGATCCACATGTGCACTTGCTCACTCTCTCAACGCGACTGAACTAGTGATGATAATCCTAGTACATTTGTATTTTTTTGGTACATTTCGCTTCCCGAAAGTACGTTGGTACTACATTGACACATTTGGTAAAATATAGCACTACACTTCAAGTCATTTGAATAGCAGCTCTGAATGTACAAAAAAATTAAAACTTTTTCGAAGAAAATATATAGTTAAGTTGTTTTGTTGCCGAGCACAATTTGCCATTTGCAATTATGGATCATTTATTGCTTATGGAAAATAGCTTAACTGATTCTAAAATTGTGAACAAATTTTGCATCAATAGAATTAAAGCAAAGAAAATAATAAATCAAATAACAGGGCCAGATAATTATAAATCCATAATTACATTTCGTCAGAAGAATTATTACTAACTAATAATAGTTGAAACTACTGATATATGTATATCAAAAAATTTGGCAGTTTCGATTCGAATTTTTGATAAAAGTGCATTGAAAGATTTTTAGAAATGATACCTTTGACCGATAGTAGCACGGAGTATATTTTGCAGGACCATTCAATACCATTTGAAAAAATGATTGGTTTAACTGCCGACAATTACTCGGTTTTGATGGCAGCAAAAAGCGGAGTGCAAGCAAGGCTGAAGCAAGTTGTTTCAAATCTGTGTGTTAACCCTAGAACACTAAACCTCTTTTTTTACTATTTAATACTAAACCTCGCCTGTGAGGCTACTTTTTCAAAAATTAACAAATTTTCATGATTAAACAAAATTTTTTATTTAAATTAAAGTGTTTTATTGAAGAATACATTTATTTAATAAGAAAATAACGCGAATTCATTTATTTTTTTTTAAATATTTCATCAAAAAAAAAAAGGGATAATTTTTAAAACTAAAAAAAAATATTATTCCAATTCATAAACTTAAAAAAAATTCAATCCTTATACGTATTTGTACATACTTTCATAAAAAGTACAAAGTTATATTATATCATATATATTTGACTTTGTACATAAAAATTAAATCAGGTATTTTTTTTTACATCATATTCATAACAATTTGGTGATCTATGATCTAGGCAATATGCATATAGCGCAATAGTAACTACTCATACGTTTTTTGGTGGCAAAACTTACAGATGGATCTCTTTCCTTTTTTTATTTCAGGTTCTGTGTTAGCCTGTTGGCCTTCAGAAGAGGGGAAACACATATTTATGGCTTCACGAGTTCGTTTCTGCATGGTAGGTCTTTCATTGAGTCTAATAGTGCACCACTCGTGGCATAAATACTTGCTCAGCTGTTTCATAAAATCTCTTCTAGTCATGTGCTTTCTTTTAAGTTCTTCGCAGTTGGAAACATAGAGAATATAGCTGTTCAACACGGTCATGTTTATCATGCCGTAGAACATGCACAGCGGCCAACGCCTAGTTTTACGGCTGCAACTTGTGTGACCACACATCTGATCAAACGTGTCTACAGCACCTTTTGTTGTATTGTAAGACTCTATGATAGCTGGCTTTTTAGATACAGAGTCAACTGTAGGGCTATTGTGCATTGTTGAAATTAAAAGTACAGTCTTATGCGATTTTGGTTTGTAGCTTACCAGAGTCAGCTTATCATGAAATCCAAACATTGATGTTCCTACTCGTGTTGATGGCGTATGTTTAAATTCTTCTGGAATTTATTTTTTATTATTTCTGATAGTGCCAATTAAAGTTAGGTTGTAAGGTTTAGCAAGCAGTTTTTCAGCTAATGGTATAGATTTAACCAATTATCTGCAGTTAAATTGCGATGTGTTCCATGAATGGTTTTTGTCAGTAGCTTACAGTAGTATGAACCTAATGAAGCTCCAGCAGGTACATCTACGCTTTTTCCCAAATATGGAGAAGCGTCGAACATATACTTGGTTCTGACATCGCACACCATACTTCGCTGGTTTATTTGGTATATACATTCTAAACGGGCATCTTCCTCTAAATGCTAGTAGCTGCTCGTCTATCGTTATATATGAACCAGGTTTATAAAGATCTCTACACTGCTTAATGAATACTTTCCCAAATATTGCGGAACGGGGCAAATTTATCAGATTTTTTTCTCGCTTCTCGAGTTCTGCGATCGTCAGAATGAAAACAATTAATGAGAAATGCGAAGCGGTCCAAACTCATTGTTGCTATGTTTTGGTATCCACACAGCGAAGAATAAAAAAGCTCTTTGATTGGGGGGTGGTTGTTCTTCAACGCCCCACTCAAAATAAGAATTCCAGTAAAGCACGAAGTTCTTCTTTTCTAGTCACCGAGGTGGTAGTAGTTTGATTTTTGTACTTACTGCCTTGTCTACAATGTCTTCGTTAGTGCGAATAAGTATTTCTTCAATCACGTATGAGGTAAACAATTTCTCAAAACACTTCAGGGGTGTTATACTATTTTTACCTTCTCCTTTTGAAGTTGGCATAACATGAATATTGTTCATAGCTGGAGTTCTGTACGAACTTCTTTGGGATGTAGACGGCAAGGTCGACCAAATAAAATTATTTTACCTCTTATAACAGAAGTAGAAGGATTGATTACAAGTGATTCAGAAGCCTCCGTGCGATATATCAACAGTTACAGCCGGCTGGACACAGACATCAAGATGATTGCCTGCGACGATGTTATCCATATCATTCTCTAAATCAGCAATGCAAACCGAATCATCTATAATGTCATCTGAATCAACCTCTACTTCACATTGTTCTCATTTTCACTGCCATCTATCGACAGTTCTTCCAGCCACTTTTGTATTTGGGATTCGGGAACACACATCTCCAAAAATTTAAAAAAAACTGTTTAAATCCTAGTAATATCCTCAAAATTGGACTCACAATTAAAGAGAAACTCGCAAAAATAATTACCTTTAACACTAAACCTCGCCTCTCATGCGACAAGCATGTGTATATAACGGTAAACAAAAAGTCACAGAGCGACGAACGTATACTTACATGCTCATACAGCAATCAACTTAGTTCACACGAAACCACGGGTTGATATTTCCATCTAATCGTGAAATATCATGAAAACAAATAATCGAGTCACCTCAGAGGCCGGGTTTAATGTTCTAGGGTTAATGGATGTGTTTGTCACATTTTAAATTTAGCTTCAATGGCCGCTTGTGGTGCATTTCCCAACAAAATTGATATCTTTTTAAAAGACGTAAACTATCATTTTTGTAACAGCCCCTTTAGGAGGGCAGACTTTCAGAGTTTTCAAGAACATTTCGGTACAGAAAGATATGTTATACTAAAGTACGCCTTTCTAGGCAAGCAGTCATAGATAGAATTCTTGAGCAATGGAATGCCCTCAAGTATTATTTAAATCTTTACGTATTTGAAAATAAAAGCAGTAATCAAAATATTAATCTTATATCTGAAGTTGTCTTATATTTAAAATAATTCAGACGAAAATCACTTAACCCCAGATGAAGTTTACTACGGTGTTATTGTGGATATTATTCTATCAAACAACATTTTCTAAAAAGATGACGTACACATATTTAAGAGTTGTGCTAAACAATTTTATATACAATAATGACTTTTTCCGGTTAATTTATTTATAGAATTAAATTTTGGTTAGGCTTTTTTGACCAATGTATTTTATATGCAAAATAAAAACTTTATTTCATCTTTCTACCCGACGTTTCGCTAGTCTCTCTAGCTTCTTCAGGGGATATCTGTTTATTTAGGAAAAACAACAAAAACATTAAAGCATGTGGTAAAAACCGAAATGAAAACTAATATTACATCACATGAAATAAAGTTTTTATTTTGCATCTAAAATACATTGGTCAAAAAAGCCTAACCAAAATTTAATTTTATATATAATTTTGTAGTAATTTATTAAAGAAAGTAAATTTGAATGATAAAACTTTGTTATGGGCTGCAAAGCTTTCACCATAAATTATTTTAAGCGGTGAAACAAATAGTATTGTGCCTTTATTATGGACTTGTTTCCGAAATCTGCATTTGATAAAATAGAGAAAATTAATTCTGAATTTAGAGCTTTAGCAGAGCATGAGAGCTTTAAAAAATTCAAGAACGTAAATACATGCAGCTTTTGGGAGGAATTAGGATCAATTAAAAATGAATTAAATACGCAAATGCTTTCCAATATTTTTAAAATAGTTCAAGGCACATTGTCGATTGCACATTCATTCACAAACATTGAAAGTAAAGGAAAGAACAAAATTTAATTAAAACTAAGTGTAGAAATATACTTAAGATAAACACAGTTTCGAATTTAATAAAAACTAAAGGCTTGATGAAATTAGCTAACAGTAGTTGTCATAATATAGATACGAAAAAACTCAAAGAAGAACAACTGTTAATGGAGTGATTGAAACGAGAGTTATTAGTATAGATGTAGGCGCAAATTTGTCAACTTTTATACCTGAATCTAAATCTTTATACCTAAAATGTTTTTATGAAATGTTTTTGCATCTGCTAATTTTTTTAAATATTAATTTTATGTTCCTTACTGGTGCTAAATAAAGAAATGTTTTTATATATGTATATAATTGTACGCTTCAATCGATAAACTTCTTTTATTATTTTTACTGGAAAAGTATTTCTTCATAATTCATATTTCCCTGTTATACTACCTTTAATTTGTGTTAGAAAGTTTCCTGACTAAAAACAGTTTTTCGATAAAGAAGCAGAATATAACTCTAGTTTGTTTCAAATTCGCATCCGAAGAATTTTGGTACATTTTTGGATGATTTGATATATTTTTTTCCTCGTTTGGTACAAAATGAAAAAATCTATTTATCATCCCTGGACTGAACAACAAATACGATTTTTTTTTGAATATCTCGATCCTTGCGCCACCTAGCGGCGATTTTTTTTCATAGGTCGCTTTCTATTCATGTGTGTATTTTTTGTCGCAAATATAAAACAAATCGGACCACAATACGAAAAAGAAATAACGCTCGAGACAGATGAATCTAAATTTGGTATAGGATGTTGTCTCATGCCATGCAAAATGGCCCATTTCATTTTCTTCACGCAGTCTTACCGACGCTGAAGTTAACTACGCTCAGGTGGAGAATGAATTTTTAGCCATTTGATATGCTTGTCGCAAACTTCATTTTTATATTTATGGTCGGAAGGATACAATTAAGACGGATGACAAACCCCTAGTTTCCATAATTAAAAAAAGAATTTTGCAAAATTCCTTCCACTAGATTTGAACGCATCAAACTAAGTTTAATTAAATACGACCTTAATTAAATTCATGTTCCAGGAAAGTTTTTATATATTACTGATATTTTGTCTCGTTATTTTGATGACGACAATAACGTCCCTGATATTGGGGACGTTAATGAGTTCGTCCATTCATTAAACATAACCGACGAACGCCTAGATAGTTTTCGAAACGAAATCGATAGAGATGAGCATTTACCACAACTGAATAATGTTTTAATAAATGGCTGGCCTCAGAAAAAAGTTTTGGAAGTATCGTAACGATCTGTTTTTACAAGATGGTATAAGTATAAGAACTTGAATAGTAGGGTTACCGTTCCACCAAATTTGCGGAAAATCATATTATCACAGCAACACTTGTCTCAGTTGGGTATTGAGAAAACGAAAAAGCGTGCTCGCGAATTAGTGTACTGGCCAGGAATTGATGATGCGATTGAAAAAATGATAACAAAATGCGACTTATGCCAACGAAATCGGTCATCAAATGTTAAGGAGTCTATGATACCCGACATCTTTCCAAATCAAGCTTTTAATAAGATAGGCTTCGATGCTTGTCAACTTGAATCAAAAAACTATTTATTAATAGCTGATTACTATTCGCGATATTTAGACATAGCTCCATTGGAAATGAAAACAGCAGCTGATTGTATCAATGCACTATGAACATGCTTCACAGTACACGGATTACCAGTAGAAATAATTTCATATAATATGCCTTTCAATTCATATGAGTTTAAACGATCTTGTGATCAATTGAATGTCCATATTTATTAGAAAGGATTCGGTTTAATGTTCCTTAACGGTTTCTTCGTAATGTGTCTCCTTTCTATGGAGTTAATACGAGAACGCTATATGCTCGTAATGCTCCCGTAAATCGTGCTTTAAGGGAGTTTAATTCACTAAGTGATGCTATCACTTTCGATTTTTCGATGACAATTAATGCTTTTTTCGCGATGCTTAACTCAGCCCTATAAGTGGTTCAATTTATAAACAAAATTAGTATGTAACCTATAAATTAGTTAAGTACATAGTCTGTAAGGATTGTATTCCAAAGGCTCATAATTAAATAAAGAATAAAGAATAAATTAACGACAACAAGCCCTGGATATTCGCTAAGGCTTTGCTGAGCGCTTGAGTATCGTAATACGCCGCTTAAAGATGTTGATGCTTTGCCAATGGAACTTTTAATTTTCACAGACAGTTGATAGGGGAGTTGATATTTAGCAGCGACGGCGAACACACGAATTTGTCCATCATCGCGTAATACCATTCGGGCACAAATATTCTTACATACATTTTAAAATAACTAAACGTTGTCAATACAACATATATTCACTTTAATAAATTCTAAATATATAAGTAATTATCATATCAAAATAAATCGACGTTTACATAATGAGCAGAAAATCCCGTACTCTTGTACCAATGAAAAGGATTTCATTTCAACCAAAATCACTCCTAAAATATGTAATAACATAAATGCAAAAAATTACAGATCGAAAAGGTACTACGATCGTTCTGCTTCGCAAAAATAATCATTTGGAAAGGGAGAGAAGATATGGTATAAGCACAATAAAAAAGGCTGGTTAAAAGCTAAAATGATCGACACATATAATAGTTTAGAAATAAGCATCAAATGAGCCGTTCCTTGCTTTTAAGTTTATAAATGTAAGGTTATAAATAAATTGCTAAAATAAAGCTTTTTATAAATATTTTTTTTTAGTTTTTATTTCAATCAATTATTTCAATAATTTATACGCATAATACATATGCACACGTATATAATTTCCTAATCTCATACATACTACATTAAATCAAGTTTAGCTGCAAATCTAACGCATTCTTTGAGAATTTAAGAAGCGGTTTAAATGCAGCCATTCTCTTTCATATACAAACGTTTATGAAAATAATTTTAAAATTTCCAATTTGAAAAAAGTTGACAAATAAATTTTTCGTGTTTTTTGTAAACATTTAAAATTTACTTTTACATTTAAAATATTAATAAACATTTACCCTCTACGCTTACAAAATGTTTTCTGAAAAAAACATTAAAATATATTTAATACTGAAAACGCTTATATATCGTTTAACACATCAAGTTTACTTTAAGATACTTTTAAAAACATATACCGAAATGCTGTTGGATAGTTTTAATAGATGCAACTTTAAAACGGAATAACACAAATATTTTATTGGGCTGTTTGGTTGAAAAATTAGCAAAATCTTTTCTTCTAGATTTCAAAAATTTGGCACAAATTCATATGAAAACAACTTCAAAATTTTTGGTAAATCTATAAAAATAAATGCTTATATGTATGGACTAGAAGGTTTAATGTGGTCAAATTAATCGTTCCCGAGATGGTCGGTGGTGCTTGTGGTTTTGATGAACGCATTAAACTTTTCTTTATAACTCGGCGGCCGCCGTGGTGTGATGGTAACGTGCTCCGCCATCCACACCGAAGATCCTGGGTTCACGCCCCGGGCAAAGCAACATCAAAATTTTAGAAGAAAATTTTTCTAAGCTCGCCCATCGGCAGTGTTTGGCAAGCATTCCGAGTGTATTTCTGCCATGAAAAGCTCTCAGTGAAAACACATCTGCCTTGCAGATGCCGTTCGGGATAAAAGAAGTAGGTCCCGTCCCGCCAATTTGTGGGAAAAAATCAACAGGAGTAAAAAGCAAATTGGAAGAGAAGCTCGGCCTAAAATCTCTTTGGAGGTTAATACGACTTACATTTATTTATTTATTTTATAACTCGTGATTTTTTATTTATAAATTTTTTTTTTTGGCATACTTTTGTGTGACCACTTTCAATTTCGGCTTTTGTTTTTAAAAACTAAAAAACTTAAAAAAGTGAGCCGTCGGACTATCATTGATACTGTTATTTCCGTGTGATAAACACAACAGGAATAAGGCGGATAAGTCACTCCAAATTAATTTCTTCCAGCCTACTATCCAGCCTATTTCAAAAATTGGTAATCAAAAATGTTATGAATAATTTAAAATAGTCGACAAAAAGTTCACCGCTTTGAATATAGCGGTGCGAAAAACCCTTGATGAACCGGCTTGAACCGTCATGACGGCCGTAATATTTATGTTACGGCGAACTTCACAGTCTTCTTAGATTCAGTAAAACCAAGCCAAGCAGGGCGAGCGCTTTCACCAGGACCTCCGCACCATGGAGGAGCTATATAAAGGACATTGGAACGCATATATTTCAACTGATTACTGTTAGCCCATTCAGAGTAGTGATCCTGAAGAAAATCATAAAAGATAATCTCTTAAAAGAAAACTGAACTCACTTTTATTCATAACAATAAAGTTTATTTATTGAAAAAAGAAAAATATTAAAAAAAAAATTTATTATTAAAATAAGGATAAAAAGTACTTTAACAATCATGCATAAAATATTATGGAAGAGAACCTGTTCATACTTCTTTAAAATATTAAGAAGAAAATTTTTATTCATAACCAACACTTTAAAATTTTGAAGAACTGTCGAATAAACACGTTGAGTGAATGTAGCAAAAAAATGTGTGCTCAGTAATGTGTTCCCAACTGTTGATCAAAACTATTCAACGGTGCCTTAATAAGTTGTGTTTGATTAAAACTCCCCTTATAAAATACATTTTTATCGATTATACGGGCTCAGGGGACGTTTAGCATCATGCTTGAAACTTTTGTACTTTGTGTGCGTGTCAAGTGTATTGAGATTGCCTGCAAACGTTCAAGTATAAAATCCCCCTCATATAAGCAGTTTGCAAATAGATGCGCTAAGCAAGAACGGCAGATCGAGCGACACTAACGCCATCTGACATAAAAAAGCAGCCGTGTTCCAACTTTTGTTGCAAGCAACGCATAAGAAGAAGAATTTGATATTTGATTTGGCCAAGGGTGCTTTGACACTTTACAAGTGAAATTATTTTTCCCACTTGTTGGTACTTTTCTAAAATTTTTCGCAGTTAAAAACAGAAATTTAACAAATGAATAGAACACAAAATATGTGAGAAAATATTTTTCTTTTATAGCTAGAATGTTTGTAACAGTGCTTCGCGAAATTTTGTATGTGAATGTGCAAGGCGAAATAAACTTCAATTGCAACGTCCGAAGTTTTATGTGTATTAGTCGTGCACGAACTTTTTTTGAAGCTGTAGCTCATTTGTTTGAACGAGTTAAAATTTTATTTATACCTCGTGACAGCGTCCTCAGGTTTTGCTCATTTTTGGCATACTTTTTTGTGATCACTTTTACTTTCGGCTTTTGTTTTCAAAATCTAAAAAACTTTAAAAAGTAATCTGAATTATTTTCTTTTTTCAATAAATAAATTTTATTGTTATGAATAACAGCGAGTTAAATTTTCTTTTAAGTGATTATCTTTTATGAGTTCCTTCAGGAGCACTACTCTGAATGCTCTAACAGTAATCACTTGACATATTTCCGTTCCAATGTCCTTGAAATCGCTCCTCCATAGTGCGGAGGTCCTGGTGAAAACGCTCGCCCTGTGGGGCTTGGTTTCCCCGAAACTAAGAAGACTGTGAAGTTCGCCGTAACGTAATATAGCAGCAGGGAAATAAATATTACGGCCGTCATGACGGTTCAGACCAGTTCATCAACGGCTTTTCGCACGGCAATGCTCAAAGCGGTGAACTTTTTATGACTATTTTAAATTATTCATTACATTTTTAATTACCAATTTTTTAAGTATGTCTTTTCTTATAAAAAATAACGAGGAAACTAAAAAAGCATGAAAAACTGCAAAATTTAATATCGAGGATCGCGCGAGTTATGTATAATGCCAATAACCCCCCAATTACCAATAAATCGTCAACTTATGTAAGTGCAGACTCAGCACAACACGATATCGACAAATTCATATTAATAACAAAATAAATAAAAGTAACTTCCGGCCCAATTCAAAATTATAGTCATTGCAAAATTTAAGTAAACAATTCCGGTTAATTAGTAGTAAGCATTTTCACCATTGCTTTAAATAAACAATTAGTAGTAAGCATTTTAACCATTGTGCATTTACGCTTTCTTTTAATTTGAATAAAGAAAGGAATTCAGTTTGGTTTTGAAGTCTCTTGAGTTAAGTCTAGTTCTCGGTTGTTATTTTATTTAAGCCGTTGCCTTTGGTATTTTTTAAAAAACCCGCTTGCCGCAACTACGACGAAATTGGCGCAATCGGTAATCCTTTATATATATATAAGGGTCGTGATACGAACAACTAAAAAGTGGCAGTGCAGTTACATACAGTAGTATAGTGACCACCCACAAAATAACACAATTAAAAAGTGGGAGTGCAGTTTCGTACAGTGGTATAGTGACCACCCACAAAAGAACACACAAAAAAGTGGCAGTGTAGTGACATACAGTCGTATAGTGACCACCCACAAAAGAACACAACTAAAAAGTGGCAGTGCAGTGACATACAGTCGTATAGTGACCACCCACAAAAGAATACAACTAAAAAAGTGGTAGTGTAGTGTGCATATAAGTAAATATAGCCACCACCCACAGCTAGATAGTAACAAAAAAATAAAACAAAAAGTGGTAGTGCAGTGTACATATAATACATATAGCCACCACCCACAAATCAGCAGCAAAGCGGCAACAAATTGGCTTCAGGAAGACAAAGAGAACACGACGAACGAAGGAATATGACGGAAAATCAGGCTCAAATGGCACCAGTAGATCTGGTCGAGGAACTGGCCAGACGGAAACAACAGTTGGAGGCGCTGAGGGCAGCATACCTGGAGCTGCAATACAGAGCGGACCATACGAGGACGGACCGGGTGTCGAAGAACATCGCCCAGATACCAATTTTCACCGGGCGAGGCGATGTATCAGTAAACTCTTTCTTCTCGGGCACAGAATACCTGCTGTCAACAATAGACAACGAAAACGAGAAGAAGGAGGCGACGAGGATGATCTTCTACCGGACCATACAGGGCGAAGCGAAAAACGTAGTAATAAATATCCCTCGCAACTGATAAAAGAAGTGTTAAAGATGAGATGCAAGCCCGACACGGAGCCTCACGAGATCTATAAACGGATTACAGCCCTTAAGGGGAACTCGGTAAGTGAACTGGCTGTTGAAATTCAAAATATTAAATATAAAGCCGATGAGCTTATAGTATAATATAGGGGAGGACAGGGAATAGATATCACTAACATAGATAGTCTCTTAGTAAACACAACGAAGGAAATGACACAGGGCACGTTGCCAGACAAAATATATGAATGTAGGGAATTAGGCCAAATTATATCCATAATGAATCCAAGAAGATTCGAGGATACTTGTATCCGATCCGAATATAGAAAAATATATAGAAGGGAAGAAAGGTATAGAGAGTGGCCAAAGAAAAACTATAACCAAACGCCACAAGTTCCAAATAAAAACACAGACCAAGGCGAGAGAAGCTCTGGTAATTTTAGAAATAATCAAAGAAACTCAGCACAAGTAAGGCAAAATCAACAAGGGCATACCAAAATAGGGAAAATGTGTCATTACAAAGGAGGCAGAATCCTCAAAATTATTACCAAAATAATAACTACAGAAGTAGTTCAGATCAACTTCAGAGGTACCCAAAGGTAGGAAACCCTAGGCCAAATTCCGATCAAAATCGCGGTAATCAACCTAGGCAAGACCGAGCGGAACCGATGGAGATTGATAATATAGAAAAAATTCGGGCAAACCAAGAAGAAAGAAAAGAAGAATTCAATAATTGTGAATATTATAGGACCCAATTTAATGAAAATCCAGATGAAGAGGAGCAAAATTTTTTCGAGGGACCAGCTCGGACTCTCTTCCCACCATAACGTTTACATTGCGGAACAAGAAATATTTTGCTCTGATTGATACTGGAGCAAGTATAAGTTTAATCGATAGTGATATAAACGATTACAAAAAAATGTTGCTGAAGAATCCAATCGAATTTAGTACAATAACTAAAAATGATATAATTAAATATGAAGTATTGACGGAAGCCCCAACGGAATTTAATCTTCCGAATTATGCAAGAGTTAAGTGGAAAGTAACTCCATTAAAAGGCAGAAATATATAATTTTATAATAGGCATCGATCTACTCAATTGTTTTAACACAATAAACAATTTAGTTGATGGATGTACAACACTTAATGAAAAAACAACTTATTTTGAAAGTAACCCTTATAAAAATCTTAAAATTCATACGTCAGAAGTAAACAAGTTTGACTGGAGCAGAATAAGACTTGACCACTTAAACAAGGAAGAAAGAGAGGAGGTTGAAAAAATAATAAAAAGGTTTAAAAACTTATTTTTTAAAGAAGGTGACCAGCTAACTAGAACGACGAAGGTTGTGCATGAAATTAGGACGACGACAGACGGACAGATTAACAGCAAATTATATCGATATCCCCCACAACATGAGGCAGATGTGAGAAAACAAATAAAAGAAATGGAAGAACAAAGAATTATAAGAAAAAGTAGCTCACGATATTCTAGCCCATTAATTGTTGTACCCAAAAAAAAGGATAATTCTGCAGAAAGAAACTACAGGATAGTTATAGACGACAGAAAATTGAATGAGGCGACAATAGACGATAAATACACCCTACCAAATATAGACTGTATTTTGGATAAGCTAGGAAAATCTTAATACTTTACAACACTTGATCTAGCCAAAGGGTATCAACAGATTCTAATTAGAGAACAGGATAGGGGAAAACGCATGCGCCACACCTCATGGCTTATACGAATTTATAAGAATGCCATTCGGACTAAAAAAATGCACCGGCTACATTTCAACGGTTAATGAACGAAACATTACGGTACTTTATTAATAAAACATGTGTAGTGTATCTTGACGATATTTTAATATTTAGTACATCCCTTCAAGAGCACGTAAAAACAATAATAGAAATATTCAAAGCAAGAAAAAGCAAATTTAAAGATCCAAATCGATAAATGTAACTTTATGAAGAAGGAGACAGAGTTCTTGGGTCATATCTTAACAGAGGAAGGATTAAAACCAAATCACGATAAAATTAAAGTGATAGAATCATTAAAATTGCCCAGAACAGAAAAAACAAATAAAAAGTTTTTTAGGCATTACAGGTTATTACCGCAAGTTCATAGAGGACTACGCGAAGATAGCTCAGCCTATAACAAAATATTTAAAAAAGAATGTTAAAATTAACTTAAAGGATCCAACCTACGTAGAAGCATTTGAAAAATTAAAAACATTAATAAGTACGCATCCAGATTCAAGGTATCCTAATTTTGACAAGCCATTCACACTTACAACTGACGCATCGAATTATGCAATTGGTGCTGTCCTATCACAAGAAGGACAGCCTGTGTGCTTCATATCTAGAACACTGAATAACCATGAGAAAAATTATTCTGCTACAGATAATTAGCTATTCTCTGGAGCGTAAACTATTTGAGGAGACCTTATCTCTATGGAAAAAAGTTTAAAATTGTTACAGATCACCAACCAATTAAATTCCTTCACACCAAATACAAAGTTAAGGACATGTCACCTAGGCATCAGAGATGGCTTTTCAAACTAGGAGAATATGATTTCAATATAGAATATTTGAAAGGAAAGGAAAACCAGGTAGCAGATTTTCTGAGTAGATTGGAAAATAGTGCAGATGATGCGGAAGAGGAAAAAGTAGATAAAGATGTTAACGAAAGTAGTGGCTTGGATTTTGATTTACAGTCAAGCAAATATGAAGCAAATAACATAGAAGATAATGAAACGTTAGCAAAAATGCACTCAGCAGAAGAAAATTTACAGGACAATTTCTTTATTAAGGATGAAATTGTAAATAAGTATAAAATGCAAATAATTTTGACTAACAATAAAGTTAAAGAAGCAATGGGAAAATAATAATTTTCATGGCAGAAAGTGATTTTGATGTAATGGGCGAAATATTTGGGAAATACATTACAAAAGGCAATGTAGGTATATACTCAGAGCTATCAGACTCAAGTTATAACATAGTTCAACAAAAATTGAGAGAATTGTTTTCTAATAATAGGCAGTTAAAATTTACAAAATGTACAATGAGGGCACACGACATAGAAACCGAAGTCGAGGCAATAAAACAAATTTCTCTTTACCATGTAAGGGAAAGCATGCATTCGGGCATAGGGGAAACATACAATAAAATAAGAATTAAAATCTATTACCCAAAGCTAATGGAATTAGTGCAAATGGTAATCAATCAATGCGATATATGTAAAGGAGTAAAATATGACCGGTGTCCTATTAAAAACCAATTTCATTGCACCGAGACACCATCGGACATAAATGAAATAATACACATAGATACATACGTTATGAAAAGGTTTCATTTTTATACTCAGTTGAGCAGAGCTCACAGAGTATATTAAGTTTGATTGGATAACGGTTGGTTCTACAGGTATAAAGGAATCGAGATAGATATAGACTTCCATATATCAAAATCATCAGGATCAAAAAAAAATTTGATTGAGCCAGGTCCGTCCGTCCGTCCGTCCGTTAACACGATAACTTGAGTAAATTTTGAGGTATCTTGATGAAATTTGGTATGTAGGTTTCTGAGCACTCATCTCAGATCGCTATTTAAAATGAACGATATCGGACTATAACCACGCCCCACGAAAATTTCGAAAAACCGAAAAAGTGCAATAATTTATTACCAAAGACAGATAAAGCGATGAAACTTGGTAGGTGAGTTGAACTTATGACGAAGAATAGAAAATTAGTAAAATTTTGGACAATGGGCGGGGCACCGCCCACTCTTAAAATTTTTGCAAGCTGTAATTTGGCATTCGTTGAAGATATCATGATGAAATTTGGCAGGAACGTTACTCCTATTACTATATGTATGCTTAATAAAAATTAACAAAATCGGAGAAGGACCACGCCCACTTTAAAAACAAAATTGTTTAAAAGTAAAATTTTACCAAAAAATTTAATATCTTTACAGTATATAAGTAAATTATGTCAACATTCAACTCTAGTAATGATATGGTGCAACAAAATACAAAAAATAAAGAAAATTTCAAAATGGGCGTGGCTTCGCCCTTTTTCATTTAGTTTGTCTAGGATACTTTTAATGCCATAAGTCGAACAAAAATTTACCAATCCTTTTGAAATTTGGTAGGGGCGTATATTTTATGACGCTAACTCTCTGACTCTGAAGCCACGCCCAGTTTTTATACACAGTCGTCCGTCTGTCCTTCCGCATGACCCTTAACACTTCAGCAAAAATCGACATATCTTTACTGAACTTAGTTCACGTACTTATCTGAACTCACTTTATCTTGGTATAAAAAATGAACGAAATCCGACTAGGACCACGCCCACTTTTTCGATATCGAAAATTACGAAAAATGAAAAAAATGCCATAATTTTATACCAAATATCATAATACTATACCAAATACGAAAAAAGGGATGAACATGGATTGGGTTATTGACGCGAAATATAACTTTAGAAAAAACTTTGTAAAATGGTTGTGAAACCTACCATATTAAGTAAAGAAAATGAAAAAGTGCTGCAGGGCGAAATAAAACACCCTTGAAATCTTGACAGGTATTTCATATATAAATAAATTAGCGGTATCCAACAGATGATGTTCTGGGTCACCCTGATCCACATTTTGGTCGATATATGGAAAACGACTTCACATATACAACTACCACGACTCCCTTTTAAAACTCTCATTAATAACTTTTATTTTGATACCAATATCGTACAAACACATTCTAGAGTCACCCCTGGTCCACCTTTATGGCGATATCTCGAAAAGGCGACCACCTATACAACTACCACCACTCCCTTTTAAAACCCTCATTAATACCTTTAATTTGATACACATATCGTACAAACACATTCTAGAGTCACCCCTGGTCCACCCTTATGGCGATATTTCGAAACGGCTTCCACCAATAGAACTAAGGCCCACTCCCTTTTAAAATACTCATTAATACCTTTAATTTGATACCCATGTCGTACAAACAAATTCTAGGGTCACCCCTGGTCCACCTTTATGGCGATATATCGAAACGGCGTCCACATATGGAACTAAGGATTACTCCCTTTTAAAATACTCATTAACACCTTTCATTTGATACTCATATCGTACAAAAAAATTCTAGAGTCAACCCTGATCCACCTTTATGGCGATATCCCTAAATGGCTTCCACCTATATAACTATGGCCCACTCCCTCATAAAATACTCTTTAATGCCTTTCATTTCATACACATGTCATACAAACACATTCATTTTCCTACGTGGTTATTTTCCCTTATGTTGTCACCATAGCTCTCAACTGAGTATGTAATGTTCGGTTGCATCCGAACTTAACCTTCCTTACTTGTTTAACGGTAATAGACAAGTTCTCTAAATTTGGGGCAGCGTATTCCCTGAATGACAGAAACCACATATCGATGATCGAACAATTAGAAAACCATTTTTCGAAAATAGGAAAACCAAACAAAATAATTGCGGATAATGAATTCAGGACAACACATCTTAAAGAATTTTTAGACCAAGAAGGAGTCCAAATTCATCTAACCAAACCAAACAGTCATACAGTTAATGCAGATATAGAAAGATTGCATAACTCTATCGCGTAAATTTTTAGAGTTATATATTCTTCAAATAAAAATGTGCCAATCAAACAAATAATGCAAAGAGCTGTTAGAAGTTACAATAATAGGTATTACTCTACTATTAAAAGTATGCCCATAGATGTACAAAATGGAAAATTTAGTAAAATAAAAATTAAAGAAAATATGGAGCAAAATAAAAAAAGAGTTATAGAAAAACTAAATAAAAAAGGGAGGTTTATACCGAAAACAGGAAGGAAGGATTTATAAAGAATTACATGGCAGTGAGGCATAAGGAGCAGCCAAAATATAGAAAGAAGATCTTAGAAGGCATACACCCATGCAAAATTAAAGACCGCTTAAATTTTCAGATAATGACGATACTGTTATTGATAATACAATAGACATAAAAAACCATCTCTTACAGACAGGAGAAAAAATCAATAAACAGGTATAAATAATATTTGGAAATAGTATTAGAACAGTTAAATAATGTTACTAATAGCGACAGGATAATATTAGAAAAGGAATTTAATATGATACAAAAAATTATCGATGAAGAATATGAGCGAAGTTTATATTTAGAACAATTAACAAAGATACAATTGTTAAAGGCTAGAATCGAACAAATACTAGATAGCATCTAGTATTAATATTATAGCATCCAAATATAATATTATGCATCCCAGCATATCAACAAGCGATGAAATAGTTAGATATGATATTGATTACAATAAATTAAAATATTTACAATCCGGAACAGCATATTTCAATAACATATATTTAGTTCTTAGTATAAAAATTCCCATTACTTTTGTAAATGTTAAAATTAGATATCTCATACCAATACCTAACAAAAATTATAACGAAATAGATAGTGAAATTGAAAAAAATTTTAAATACGATAATCAAATTTTTAAATTTGAAGAAAATAAACAATTGAAAAAAATTAAAACAAGCTCACATTGCACATTAACCTCAAACTGTCAATTCTCTAAAAATAAAGAGCTAGAAATAATAGAAATATATTTAGATACAATTCTTGTTAAAAATGCACAAAATTTTTTAATTAATCAAATATGCTCAAAAAATGAAGTTATACTTAACAAAAATAATCTAATACAATACAGAAATTGTTCAATTAAAATTAATGACTACTATTTCTCTAATTCAGAAGAAATCTTCGAAGAAAAAATTGTTTACTATCAATATCAAAAAAGACATAACTTTACACAAAAAATTAAGCTAAGCGATGTAATAAAAATAAATAAATCAAATTTGAGTAGTATTGTAAACTTATATTACCACAGTAAAATTTCATACGTATGTATTGCAGTAATAACTTCTTTAATAATATCAATTTTCGTAATTTCAATGATTAAGCATAAACGAGTAATATTAAAACTAAATAGTAGAATTCAGGACTATCCTAATCTAAAAGGGGGAGTAGTTATGTATAATGCCAATAACCCCCCAATTACCAATAAATCGTCAACTTATGTAAGTGCAGACTCAGCACAACACGATATCGACAAATTCATATTAAGCATAACAAAATAAATAAAAGTAACTTCCGGCCCAATTCAAAATTATAGTCATTGCAAAATTTAAGTAAACAATTCCGGTTAATTAGTAGTAAGCATTTTCACCATTGCTTTAAATAAACAATTCAGGCTAATTAGTAGTAAGTATTTTAACCATTGTATATTTACGCTTTCTTTTAATTTGAATAAAGAAAAGAATTCAGTTTGGTTTTGAAGTCTTTCGAGTTAAAGTCTAGTTCTCGGTTGTTATTTCATTTAAGCCGTTGCCTTTGGCATTTTTTAAAAAATCGGCTTGCCGCAACTACGACGAAATTCGCGCGGTAAGTGTTTGAAGTTTATAACAGAGCGATACCGCTTAAAACGTTGAATATACCGGCCGCTCATTAGCGGTCGTAATATATCGGAACTGCTTTCGTAGGAAAGGAAGCCTCAATCCCTCTAAATATTGCATCATAACACCCAACTTGATATGCATATGAGGTATAATTATACGGTGTCTGGTACTAGTGGGGTCAGTAGGCTGGGTTAAATTCATTTGGAGTAATTTATGCGGCTTTTTCCTGCTATGTTTATAACACGGAAATAACAGTATCAATGATCGTCCGACGGCTCGCGCCATATCACAGGAGTTGGTTACTTGAAATTATGTCTTTTTATTTTGCATCAATAGGCAAGTTGTCCACTCGCCGTTCATAAAAAAAATTTCAATAAGTCAATTGAAGGAAATAATAAAAGTTGTGTTCCGCTGGAAGCGCCCAATTACGTATCCCTGATTATTATGTCGAATTTAGCTTGTTCATTTGCTATACATACAAATGTATTAAATGATTTTTATTTTCAGAGGACACTCATAGTTCGAAAGGAAATATTTCCGATGATGGTGAGTCATTTATTTAAGCTATTATTAATTTGCAGATTGGATCCGTGACAAAATCACAAATGGGCATACCCCAATTGGAATAATATCACTCTTGCTGTTGACTCCTGAAAGCAACAATCAAACCTAACTCAAACTTAGATAAGATCAGATCACTTTTTAAACGGCACTCTAAATAAATAATTTCAAGCGAACGGATATGTTCTGTTTCCTATGCCCAAAAATGTCCGACAAAGGTTATGGGACAAGATATCGCTCTGGTTATAGTTTTTGTGTAGCAGGATTGGTAAGGAATACAATCCATTTAAAATCATTATTTTTTATTACAGCTCCAGAAAATTGCAATAATTTTTTTTAGTAGACCTTTTTATATTCCCAACTAATTATGCTTTTATTATTCCTCTCTTTTTTACTCCGAAAAAACAAAAGGGAATAATAAAAAAATGTATTCACTAAAAAAAACACCAAAAAAGGAATGAATGCTGCAAACCAAAAGTGTAAATCCAGAAATGGGACTGCATGAACTGTATTCCAGGGTGATTGCATTCCTTAAAAACTCTGTCTTCTAGTCGGTTAATATATAAACTATTGAGGCGAATATAAGCAGTTCCGACACATCACTCAGCAGACGAGGTAACAAACAGTTACGCACACATAAAATCATCAATTAAGAGCGCGGACCACATATGTACATAGGTCTCACATATACATATCAAAAAAACCGCATATGAAATAACATAAACGATAAGTAAATAAGCAACTAATTGAGAAGGCTGTTCGAGAAGGGTCTATACCACGGTTGCCACATCATGTTTTCATTTGGGTCAAAAATTCATTGAAAAAAGGACCAAATCTCATATTAAAGACAAAATTTTTTGTTGTTGGTATATTACTAATGTAATGTAGTTAACAGTAATATACATACAAACAAGCACTCTCTTATGGCCCTATTCGATGCCCACTATCAAGCCTCATCGGTGGATTTCAACGCATGTAGTTTACTGGGTATGATGAGAAAATGCATATCCCAAAGACTGCAGTATGTGGCATGTTGAGAAAAAGTGTTCCTGAAATCCTGCAATGTATGTTAGGACGCCCTTGCGGTAAGAGCAAGGGTGTGACATTTCTCAAGGAATTTAGCTTGCTAATTTTGGCAGAATCCTATGGTATACCGATGTTAAAAGAGCATAGAATATGTATGAGCCGAGTAGGCCACAGCTACAACGGGTATAATAAGAACTTTTATACCCAGTGCAAAACTACAGCGAAAGGACTACATCGAAAACAGCAGTTGTATATTGTTCAATGTATTACACCGAGCAAACGTTGAGAGCCTTTTTCTGCTGTTTTGGTTGAAATTAACTCAAATTTATAGCATCAAGGCGTGGTTGAAAAAATTTGGGTTATGCTGCCGCTGATCTACATATGTAGCGGACTTAGCTAATCATATATTAAACTGAGCAATTATTTCTTATCATTCTTTTTCAAAATGAATTTCAGGTAAATGGTTGTAAAATTTCCCGTTTTATAAAAATTGAATATTGATTCAATACATTTTATATAGTTATTATGCACATATTACTAAAAGTTGGTTTCAAATTTACCTAAAAAAATTTATAAATTTATTTACTAAAAAGATAATGGCTGTATCTTTAAGACTTAGTTTTTTAGTACATCATCCATTATCCTTAATTGGCGCTGTTGTTGTTCTATTAACACTACTTCGCCCCATTCAATGGGCGCGACCACTCACAAATTGTCATCAAAATCCTCTAACGGGAGTCCAAGGAAACTAGCTATTTCAACAGGGGCGGACCATAGGGAGGTGTTAGAGGCGTAGGTTCCACATTACAATTAAATAGACGGTTGGTGTCATGTGGGGACACATCAGATACAGGACATACATTACGTATGTCAGGGTTGATTCTAGACAGTATCCAGAACGATGTGACTCGTGTTTCCCTTGGTAGTATGCTTTCTTCTTCTGCAAGGGTGCGATATTGCATATTAATAACGAGGTTCACCAGGCGCGTACTGACAAAGGCGTTTGCCGATTGTGTGTGGTTTTGGCTAAGGCCCTGCTTAAGCTTGCCTGGATCAAATCGCTGTGTTGGCAGGTGCCGGATCTCTTCATAGTGCTTTAGGAGATGTTCCCTTAATCCCCGTGCAGGCGGTGCTAAATCAAGCATGGTGTTCGGGAGTCATAAGGAGACATCCGATGGCAGTTCTAGTTGTGTCAAAACCTTTTGACAGGTCAAGTGCTACGGGCACCGTCCTATGATGGGGCTTTTGCTGATTTAATCCGTAATTAATCTGAGTGTTATGGCATTGAGCGCCTTGGTGGTGCTGTGCATTTTACGGAAGCCATATTGGTGCATAACTAGGCGAAGATTTGCCGTAAAATGAGTGAGCAGAATGGTTTCCAATGTTTTAGCTACTGGCGAAAGGAGTGATATCGGTCGATAAGACTCGCCTTCGTTAACTGGTTTGCCAGGCTTTAGTAGCGGGTTTATCCTTGCCATTTTCTATTTTTCGGGAATAACGAAGGATTCCAGTGACAGGTTGAGAACATGTGTGAGGTATTTTATTCCGTCATCGCCAAGGTGTTTAAGCATTGGCGCTTAACAGTTTAAACGGTTATGGCCGTCCGACAAGGCGCGCCAGTCGCTTCTTCGCTCTGCCAACTGGCGCCAATTTTGAGTACATCAGCTGGTAGCAGGGGCGGTTCCAGCACAATTTGGGAGGGGGGCGATTTAAGTCAACTTTTTAAGTAAGATAAATTGACCTTAAAATTTTTCATACAAACACACATACATATCTACACTCATCTACAAAAGTCATCGTCACTCAAATTTTTCCAGTTTTTACTAAGTTTTGCTTCGACCTTCATTATTTAATTTTAGCTTTCAGTAAGAATTTTTAGAATTTATCTCTCAGATGGGGTTTTGCATGAACATTTGCGGGCTATCAAAGAGAGATTTTTTGAAATACATGTGTGATTGCATGCTTTAACGTGATATCCCTAAACGTGCCATAAGGTACGATCCTGCAAATACGCTAATATGCAAACCTGCCCAAAACCCCTTTATTGACGAACGACGACAAAACGAGGACAGCATCAGCGACATTGACGAACGATTGGACCGTTGCAATTTGAATTCCAGACGACGCGGACCGCCTAAATATAAGCCGATTTAATTAGTTCATAAGTATTTCTATAGTTATTCTAGTCTTAACCAGTTTAAATATTAAATAAAATAACAAATCTACTAAGATTTAAACGGTCGTGTGTTTCTTTAACTGTGACTCTGCAAGTGATGTCAGGCGTGGATAGCAATCCTGCCAAGTGAACGTGATCAAAATCACACAATTTTATTTAGCATTGTTTACTGTATATACATATACACTAAAATCAAGTGATTATAATCATAAAACCGTGGCGCTAAGTAACAATTATAATCAACTCGAATCGAAAAAACTAAATAAAACACAAAACATATTGTGCGTGTGTGATGCCAATAAGCCGCTAATGTGCAAAATATGTTAAAAATCAGTTTCTGAAAAGCATAAAAACATACGTGCGTACGAATGTATACCAATTTGATTTGTTTAAATATTTTACAAGTGGCGTCCAGAAGGCCATAGAACTTTAGACAAATGAGCATGTCGTAATCGGCGTCAGTTTAGAGCTCCGTTAACCGAAGCTATTCCAACGCCAAATAGACAAGCGCAGTCGACAGAAGCAGCGAAGGCCTTGCGTCGTCATAAGTACATCTGCGAGTTTGAGCAGAGTGAGCAAATAAAGGCGAGTTTGAGCAAAATACACGACAATCCGAAGTCGTTGTTGCAGTGAAGAAACGTGTGGTTGCTGGACAGCAAGGCATAGGCAAAAGGGTAATATTGCGTTAGTGGTTGTGAGAATTTGACGAAGGCGTCGAAATAAATGCGAAGTCAACGAGAAAAAAAAATGCATGTCAAGGGAGTGCAATGCTGGGCAAATGCATTGCTGGCTGAGTATAAGAGCGAGTACAAGAGAGTGTTACATACAAAGAAGGCAGTGGCCGACGAAGTCGAGAAAACAAAAGCAAGATCGGAAGTACGAGTGTAAGACGAAAACGAAAAAGCATACGCGATGTAGTTGTGTGTTCATTAAAAATTGGTAAAGGCTAAGTATAAGTAAAGTAAAATGAATGTGTTTGCAATGCGAATGAAAAAGAAACAAAAACAAAAATAATAATAACTAGTAAGGAAGGCTAAGTTCGGGTGTAACCGAATATTACATACTCAGTTGAGAGCTGTGGAGACAAAGTAAGGGAAAATCAGCATGTTGTAAAAAGGACCTAGGGTAACCCTGGCATGTGTTTGTATGGCATGTGTATCAAATGGAAGGTATTAAAGAGTATTTTAAAGGAAGTGGGCCATAGTTCTATAGATGGACGCCATTTAGGGATATCGCTACAAAGGTGGACCAGGCCTGTCTCTAGAATTTGTTTGTACAATATGGGTATCAAATGAAATGTGTTAATGATAATTTTAAAAGGGTGTGGGCCAAAGTTCTATAGGTGGACGCCTTTTCGAGATATCACCATAAAGGTGGAACAAGGGTGAATATAGAATTTGTTTGTACTATATGGGTATCAAACGAAAGGTGTTAATGAGTATTTTAAAAGGTAGTGGGCCTTAGTTCTATAGGTGGACGCCTTTTCAGAATATCGTTATAAAGTTGGATCAGGGTTGACTCTAGAATGCGTTTGTACAATATGGGTATCAAACGAAAGGTGTTAGTAAGTGTTTTAAAAGGGAGTGGGCCTTAGTTGTATGGGTGGACGCGATATGGGTATCAAATGAAAGATATTAATGAGTATTAGTTGTATGGGTGGACGCCTTTTCGGAATATCGTTATAAAAGTGGACCAGGGTTGACTCTAGAATGCGTTTGTACAATATGGGTATCAAACGAAAGGTGTTAATAAGTGTTTTAAAAGGGAGTGGGCCTTAGTTGTATGGGTGGACGCGATATGGGTATCAAATGAAAGATATTAATGAGTATTTTAAAAGGGTGTGGGCCTAAGTTCTATATATGGACGCCTTTTCGATATATCGCCATAAAGATGGACCAGGGGTGACTCTAGAATTTGCTTGTACGATATGAGTAACAAATGAAAGGTGTTAATGAGTATTTTAAGAGGGCGTGGGCCTTAGTTCTATATGTGGACGCCTTTTCGATATATCGCCATAAAGGTGGACCAGGGGTGACTATAGAATTTGTTTGTACTATATGTGTATCAAATGAAAGGTGCTAATGAGTATTTTAAAAGGGAGTTGGCCTTAGTTCTATAGGTGGACGCCTTTTCGGAATATCGTTATAAAAGTGGACCAGGGTTGACTCTAGAATGCGTTTGTACAATATGGGTATCAAACGAAAGGTGTTAATAAGTGTTTTAAAAGGGAGCAGGCCTTAGTTGTATGGGTGTACGCCTTTTCGGGATATCGCCATAAACGTGGACCAGGGGTGACTCTGGAATGCGTTTGTACAATATGGGTATCAAATTAAAGGTGTTAATGAGTATTTTAAAAGGGCGTGGGCCTTAGTTCTATAGGTGGACGCCTTTTCAAGATATCGCCATAAAGGTGGACCAGGGGTGACTCTAGGATTTGTTTGTACGATATGGGTATCAAATGAAAGATGTTAATGAGTATTTTAAAAGGGAGTGGGCCTTAGTTCTACAGGTGGATGCCTTTTCGAGATATCGCCATAAAGATGGGCCATGGGTGACTTTAGAATTTTTTTTTACGATATGGGTATCAAATGAAAGGTGTTAATGAGTATTTTAAAAAGGAGTGGGCCTTAGTTCTATATGTGGACGCCTTTTCCAGATATCGCCATAAACGTGGACTAGGGGTGACTCTAGAATGTGTTTGTACGATAGGGGTATCAAATTAAAGGTATTAATGAGGGTTTTAAAAGGGAGTGGCCCTTAGTTGTATATGTGAAGGCGTTTTCGAGATATCGACCAAAATGTGGACCAGGGTGATCCAGAAAGTCATCTGTCGGGTACCGCTAGTTTATTTATATATGTAATACCACGAACAGTATTCCTTCCAAGATTCTAAGGGCTTTTGATTTTGCCCTGCAAAACTTTTTCATTTTCTTCTACTTAATATGGTAGGTATCACACCCATTTTACCAAGTTTTTTTCTAAAGTTATATTTTGCGTCAATAGACCAATACAATTACCATGTTTCATCCCTTTTTTCGTATTTGGTATATAATTATGGCATTTTTTTCATTTTTCGTAATTTTCGATATCGAAAAATTGGTCGTGTTAATAGTCGGATTTCGACCATTTTTTACACCAATACAAAGTGAGTTCAGATAAGTACGTGACCTGAGTTTAGTAAAGATATATCGATTTTTGCTCATGTTATCGTGTTAACGGCCGAGCGGAAGGACTGACGGTCGACTGTGTATAAAAACTGGGCATGGCTTCAACCAATTTCGCCATTTTTCACAGAAAACAGTTATCGTCCTAGAATCTAAGCCTCTACCAAATTTCACAAGGATTGGTAAATTTTTGTTCGACTTATGGCATTAAAATTATTCTAGACAAATTAAATGAAAAAGGGCGGAGCCACGCCCATTTTGAAATTTTCTTTTATTTTTGTATTTTGTTGCAACATATCATTACTGGAATTGAATGTTGACATAATTTACTTATATACTGTAAAGATATTAACTTTTCTTTTAAAATTTGAATTAAAAAAAATTTTTTTAAAAAGTGGGCGTGGTCGTTCTCCGATTTTGCCAATTTTTATTAAGCGGACATACAGTAATAAGAGTAACGTTCCTTCCAAATTTCATCATGATATCTTCAACGACTGCCAAATTACAGCTTGCAAAACTTCTAAATTGCCTTCTTTTAAAAGTGGGCGTGCCACGCCCATTGTCCAAAATTTTACTAGTTTTCTGTTCTGCGTCATAAGCTAAACCCACCTACCAAGTTTCATCGCTTTATCCGTATTTTGTAATGAATTATCGCACTTTTTCGATTTTTCGAAATTTTCGATATCGAAAAGTGGGCGTGGTCCGATATCGTTCATTTTAAATAGCTATCTGAGATGAGTGCCTAGGAACCTACATATCAAATTTCATCAAGATGCCTCGAATTTACTCAAGTTATCGTGTTAACGGACAGACGGACGGACGGACGGACAGACGGACGGACGGACATGACTCAATCGATTTTTTTTCGATACTGATGATTTTGATATATGGAAGTCTATATCTATCTCGATTCCTTTATACCTGTACAACCAACCGTTATCCAATCAAAGTTAATATACTCTGTGAGCTCTGCTCAACTGAGTATAAAAATTTTTAAATAGGAGATTGTTCAGGAAAATTAAATGGTAATGTAAAGAGTTAAAACGAATTGGAAACGAGTATGTAAAGTAGAAAAAAAGTGTTGTAGTCAAAACAAAAAGCCAATACAAGAAAAAATTTAAGAAATGATAAGAGTAGTAAATAAATCAAAGAAAGCCAAAAAGAAGAAGAGGTAAATTAAATGTATTAATCAAAACAAAAGAAAAGTAGAGAAGAGTGCTTTACTAAAATTGATAGAATATCTGAACAAAAGCTAGTACGTAAGAAGAGGAGAGCGAATGTGTTAATCAAAGCAAAAGAGATGGAAAAGAATACATAAATGTAATTGAAATGTTTTATTAAATGTGAAAAGCAAAATATTAAAAAAAAAATTAACTGTGTAATCAAAAATGACTAAATGTAATAAAATATTGTTTGTTATTGTTGTAAAGAAACCTAAAACTAATTCGATAAATAATACACGTGAGTATAGGAAAAATCTAACTTTTAAAGAATCTATCATTTAGCACTTTTATTCCCAATAAATATTATTTTAAATTCATATTTCTAAAAATATTTTACATTTAGATTTGGTTATAATAAATTAGTATACAATAAGTTCGACATGGACAGGGAAAAAATTTTCACATTAACAGTAAATGAGTTGAAAGAGAAATTTGTAGCTGTTGGACTTCCAAAGACTTGACGCAAAGCTACCTTGCTCGTCTTTGCCAGCACTACGGCCTGACCATCGGTGACCACGATGGGTCTGACAACAGTACCGATTCATTTCGGAGCAACGTAATGCAAGAAGGGGTGGGTAGTTGTCCGACCTTCACATTGCGTGATATAGAAAGTTCCCTCACATCTTTTAGTGGTGTCGGACATCCCTCGGTTGAGGAATGGCTTGACGATTTTGAGGATAATGCCACAGCTGTGCAGTGGGGTGCTTTGCATAAATTTATATATGGCAAGCGGCTGTTAAAGGGTGCCGCTAAAATTTTCGTGCGCAGCCAACGCGGAATAAACAGTTTTTGTTTGCTGAAGGATGCACTAAAGAATGAATTTCGAGTTATAGTTTCTTCTACTGAGGTGCACCGTGAGCTTAGGAATCGTAGGAAACGTCCAAACGAGGACTATCGGGAGTACCTATATAGCCTTATGGAGATAGGTAGGCCCGTAAATTTAGATGACAAAATCCTCATAAAGTATTTTGTAGAAGGTATTCCTGACTTCAGGGCAGGAAAAGCAAATTTTTATCAGGCTAGGTCAGTTGCGGAGTTGAAAGCTCAGATTATAATATATGAAAAGATACGTCAAGTCGTCAGGTTAGTTCAGGTGTGTCGGAGGGAAAGCGTGAGGATTCCAACAAAAATGCAGGCAAGTCGCAAGTAACTGATACCAAACGATGTTATCGATATGGTGAAGTAGGTCATTTAGCTAATGGCTGCCAACGCGAACGCAAGTCGACATGTTTTTGCTGCAACCAAACTGGGCATCACATTGCTGAGTGTCCGAAAAAGGAAGCTAAAGTCAAGCAAGAGACGCCTCGCTTCAATACTTTAGAATTGGTGCATGTTTAATCCTCTATTGGATGTGTTATTTTTAAAGATCTGGCAAAAAATAATTTCACATTTTCGGCGTTGCTAGATACAGGGTGCGACCTGTGTCTCTCTACATACGACGTTCTCTTGATGCTAGGAGATATTGACTTATCTAGGGAACGACACTAGTTAAGAGGTATAGGTAATAGTGTTCTTCATACAGTTGGCGGATTCAATATCAAATTAAAAACAGATGACGTCGAACTAGAGTAACATATCACGTCGTCCGTGAGCGAGGCATTGTGTATCAGGCAAAAATTGGCAACACTGTTTTGAAACAGGTTGACTTGATTGTTTCTGAAGACAATGTCTTGAGGGAGGGTTGAGGGAGCCAGAGTTAGATATGTGTGTATTGCAGGAGTTTAAGGACTTGTCGTTATCAATCGATGAAAAACCTAAAAACGAAATAAATATTAACCTATCCCACCTAAACAGATCGCAAGCTAAAGCTATTGAAACTACTGTGAAAAGTTATTTCCCGATGAAGCATCAGGAATCCCCAGTTGTGATGAAAATTTGTTTAACTGATGACCACGTCGAATGTCATACTCCGACAGGCGTATTGTTGACAATCAAGTTGCAGAGTGGCTAAGGGTAGGCATTATCCAACCCAGTGCCTCAGAGTATGCATCGCAAATTGTCCTTGTCTCGAAAAAGGACGGTAGTAACAGATTGTGCTGCGATTATCGTCGTCTTAATGAGAAGATAATCAAAGAAAATTTTCACATGCCGCTCATGGATGATGTGATTGAGAAGCTGCAAAGTGCAGGCGTATTCACAAACCTAGATTTGAGAAATGGTTTCTTCCACGTCCCTATCGAACCAGCATCCAGGAAATACACTTCGTTTGTTACCCATCAAGGGCAATTCGAATTTTTGTATGTTCCCTTTGGAACTTCGAATTCTCCTGCTGTATTTACCAGATACTTTTACGCCGTGTTTAGGGATCTTGTTGGGAATGACACTGTAGTAACATACATGGGTGATCTTATCATTCCCTCTAAGGATGTGGATCAGGGGATAATAAAGCTGAAAGCAGTTCTAAATTGGGCAGCACAGTTTAATTTGCGCATTAAGTGGGAAAAATGCAAATTTATCCAAACAAGTGTAGAATTTTTACGGTATATAGTCGAGGGAGGTACGATAAGCCCATCAGACGGTAAAACCGAAGCAGTAAAGAAATTTCCGATCCCAAATGACAAAAAGGCATTGCAAATGTTTCTCGGTTTAACGTCTTTTATTGAAGGGTATGCAGTGATCGCCAAACCATTGTCTAACCTTTTGCGTAAAGACGCCAAATTTGTTTTTGGGGAATGTCAACAGGCCGCGTTTCAGCAACTGAAGGTAGCATTGATCAGTGCACCGGTTTTGAAACTTTACAACGCGAAGGCCTTTGCTGAGATTCATACTGACGCTTCGATGTATGGGTACGGCGGAGTACTCCTACAGAGAGACAGTGAAGACGAGCTATTCCATCCGGTCCAGTATATGAGCCGAAGACAAAACCGGTTGAGGAGGAGTACCACTCATATGAGCTGGAAGTGCTAGCTATTGTGGAAGCTCTCAATAAATGGCGAGTATATTTAATGGGAATTCACTTCAAGATTGTCACGGATTGTAACGCGTTCACCATGACAATGAAGAAAAAGGACGTGCCTCTAAGGGTAACTCGTTGCAGGATTAAGACTACGATATCGAGCATCGTAGTGGCACCAAAATGCGTCACGTTGACGCGTTAAGTAGAGTAGTCTGTTTGATGCTAGAGGATTCATTAATCCACAGACTCAAACAAGCTCAGCAGCAGGGTGAATGGATTCGAGCGATTTGCAATGTCTTGGAGAGAGAGACGTACGAAGATTTCTTTATGAAGCACAACCTCTTGTATAAGGATTTTGTAAAGGAACTTATAGTAGTACCCTCGATTATGGAAGACGAGATAATAAGAACAGCGCACAAGCAGGGGCATTTCTCAGTAAAGAAAACACAAGACGCTGTTGAGAAAAGCTTTTTAATTCCCCAACTTAACTCAAAAATAGGCAAAATCGTAAGGAGTTGTGTAGAATGCATTGTTACTGATGCGCAGGCTGGGAGGAAGGAAGGTCTGCTAAATCCCATAGATAAAGAAACCCGTCCCCTAACCGACCATGTAGGGCCCATGGAGCAAACAAAGAAGGCCTACAATTATATTTTGGTTGTGGTGGATGCCTTTTCCAAATTTGTTTGGTTGTACCCAAACAAAAATACTAGTGCTGAATCTGTCGTTGACCGTCTTTCCAAACAGGCAGCGAATTTCGGGAATCCTAGGCGTAAATAACAGACCGTGGATCCGCTTTCACAGGTAACCTCTTTGAAAGATACTGCAAAAAAGAAGGTATTGAGCATTTATTAATAGCACCGGGAGTTCCGAGGGGAAATGGGCAAGTCGAGCGGATGCACCAAATAGTTGTGCCAATGTTGTGCGCGGAGGAGCCCAAATGCTGGTATAAGCATATAGAAAGAGTTCAGCAGGCCATAAATAACACTCCAACGCGCAGTACAAAGTTTTCACCTTTTAGAATATTGACGGGATGTGATATGAGGGTGACCGGGTTGTCGGAACTAAATGAGTTTTTACAGAATACAGCTTTCGATGAGCTAGATTTATAACGTGAAGCTATACGAGAACAGGCCAAAGAAAATATTGCGTTGATTCGGAAAGAAAATAAACGTAGCTACGACACTAAGAGAAAATAAGCAGTGAGGTACAAACAAAACGAGTTAGTTACCTTCAAGCGCACTCAATTTGTGAGTTGCCTTCGGTTAAGGCCGAAATACCTTGGCCCTTACAAGATCTTGAAAGTTCTGGCTCATGACCGCTAGGAGGTAGAAAAGGTTGGTGAAGGGGAAGGTCCGGGACGAACGACCACAGTCGCATAGTATATGAAAAAGTGGGACCAATCGTTCGAGCCGAACGATTAGTCAGGATGGCCGAATGTGGGATTGCATGCCTTAACGTGATATCTCTAAACGTGCCACAAGGTACGATCCTGCAAATACGCTAATATGCAACCTTGCACAACAACCCTTTCTTGACGAACGACAACAAAACGAGGACAGCATCAGCGACATTGACGAACGATTGGACAGTTGCAATTTGAATTCCAGACGACACGGACCGCCTAAATATAAGCCGATTTAATTAGTTCGCCTATAAGTATTTCTATAGTTATTCTAGACTTAAACAGTTTAAATATTAAATAAAATAACAAATCTACTAAGATTTAAACGGTCGTGTGTTTCCATTAACTGTTACTCTACATACATATGTATATATATACAGTGTAGCCCTTGTGTCGCTTTGTGGATATTTCATCCTTTTTAGAACATTTTGCTCCTTTGAAAACTATTTCAAATATTTTTAGAATTATTTTGGGGCTCAATATTTTATCCTGTCATAAACATCAAAATTAAAAATGAACTTGATTATATTAACAGAAAAAGGTTCCGAGGAAATAAAACACACGACCGTTTAGTTTAAGCACGTTTAATGTAATGTATGATGGATAAAATCTTATGTACATATTAAGTGAATATTAGGTGGCCTGATATAGCGGCACAAATGAGAGACGATTTGGAAAAGAACTGTTATGTAGTTGAGTTGCTAATATAGGGTCTTTAATAAGTATGTTCTAACAATGTCCCACTCAACTCAAATACATAAATAAATGTCATAACATATAATAGACATATGATCGATTTAAATTTGAATAATAACAAAAATATTTTCAAGTTACAATTTTAAGTTAAGTAATTTACAACAATTCGTATGTTTGTTTTTAGGTAAACATTTTGTGAACAAGTCGGCAACATTTTCTGCCGATGGTACATACATTATATCAATATCATTTTATTCACATTTTTCTCTAAGATGGTGGTATTTAATATCTATATGTTTACTTCTCTTCTTAGTAACTGGATTACGAACAAGAAATTCTGCTCCCTGGTTATCACTGTTAATGACCGTTGCAGATTTACAATACTCTGTTAACAGATGACGATAAAAAATTACCTCATTAGCCCCATCGCACATGGCTACATATTCAGCCTCTGTTGAGCTAAGTGAAACGCTATTTTGCTGTTTTGATTCCCAAGCAATCGGCCCCAGCAAGAAAAACAATGCAACAGCTATAAGATTTTCTGTCAACAATGTTGGATCCCCAATCAGCATCAGTGCAGCAAGAGAGTGTTCGATCCAATCTGCTGTATGTAAAATTCGTATTAGCCGTATATTTGAGGTAAAGAAGATGTTATGTTATGTTGATTTTTATTAAATTGATATCACCGACAGGTACATTAAACCACCAATAAGCGACTGAAAAGTTTTTTCGTCATAAACCTCTTTACAATTTTTATTCGCGCATTTATCTAATTCAGTTCCAATAACAAAAGGCGTTGAACTTGGTTTACACTCTTTCATATTCCAAGCTTTCAGAAGTTCAGTTGCATATTTTCTTTGATGAACAGTAATTGGACCTCTCAAACCATTTATTTCTATTTCCATTCCCAGGTAGAATGAAGTTGGGTCACTCGTATATGCACATATTCGTCTACAACAACAGGTGTAGTAAAGCTTTCATTATCAGAAGCTGAAGTTGGAGAATCCAGAGGCAATTGATTTTGTGGGAGAGATTTCTCGAAAAATTTAACATCACGAGAAGTCACTATTACTCTGCGCTCACTATCATATAACCTGTATGCTTTACTTTGGTTCGAATAACCGACAAAAATCAATTTTCGCCCTTTTGGCTCAAATTTCGACACATTATGCTGCTTTTGAAATGCGACTGCATCACAACCAAACGTTTTTAGATGTGAAACCGATGGTTTCCAAGCAAACCAGCATTCGTATGGTGTTTTGCCTTGCAAAACTTTTGTAGGAGCGCGATTTCTTAAATAAGTTGCCGTATTCACTGCCTCAGATCATAGACTTTTAAGCAATTTTGACGCTTCTAACATACAAAGACTCATTTCAAATAATGTTCTATTTGTCCTTTCAGCAAGCCCATTTTGCTATGGTGTGTATGCTACGGTCGTTTGGTGAACAATTCCATTTTGCTTCAAAAATAAATTAAACTCAGAGTTTAGGTATTCCCTACCATTGTCGCTACGCAAAATTTTGATTTTACAACCAGTTTTATTTTTAGCTTTTAATTTGAATTCTTTAAACGCATTCAGTGCGTCTAATTTATGCTTCAAAAAATACGTACTCACGTACCGTGTAAAGTCATCAATAAAAGCAATAAAGTATACCGATCCACCCTGCAAATATTTCGCATCGGCCCACAAATATCCGTATGGATTATTGCCAATTTACTTTTACTCAGAACACTGCGGTATGAACAAAATGGTTTACATGAAATTTTGCATAAAGCGCAAGTTGCACAGAATACCCATTTATTCTGATGGTGATCTCCGGTGGAGCAAGGCTCACAAAAAAACTTGTATCTTATCTCGGGTATAAAAGCTCTTACGACTAACCACCAAAGAAGCCAGGTTCGAAATTTCTGGAATGAGCGGAACGGCGGTACAGAAGTCCAGATATATCTGCGTGGTCACACTTTGCTGAGCGAATAAAACACAAAAAATTTATACCCAAGCTATCGTTCTGCCATAGTTGACCCACTTCCTCCCCTCATCCAATATCTCAAGCATAAACATGGAATAAATATCTCACCTAGAGCTAGCCGACCCCGATTGTTTCTTCCCTCATCGAATCGATATGGTCATTGAATCGATATGGTCATCGGCAACGAAGTAATTCCCCGCATACTCCTGGAAGGACTACACACCAACGTAAGCGGCTGTCTCATAGCCCAGAATTCAATATTTGGATGGATTCTCAGCGGCCCAATCCCCGAAAAGATTTCAACATTCGCCACTCAGATACAGTCTGAAAACGAATCCCTCAAAACCTGCCATCGAAAGTTTTGGGAACAGGAAGAAATACCAAGCACTCAAACCCGGACCACTGAAGAAGACTTTTGCGAAGAGCTGTATCAACTCACAACAACCCGACAGGCGGACGGAAGAGACATGGTTAGTTGGGGGTAGCGCTAATACATGGGCGCTTGAAAAATGTGACGAAATTTTACACGCGTTATTTTGAGATGGATTTTGTTCCGTGGTTGAGGGTGTTACATTTTTTGAACAACAAGGTCTTTCATTGTCAATTTGACGCTGGACGGCAACCTGAATTGTTGCCCTCTGTGGTTTCGAGTTTTGTCCTGAGCTTTGTTTATTGACCGGAAAATGCAGGTTTTGATTGCGTGTCGGGAGTTGCACAGTTTGCAAAAGATTGCCTGGTTTGGTTCTGCATGAAAATTTGAGATCTGTTTTTATTTAGAAATGTAGAGTTTTGAGATGGCACTTTGGGAGTGAAATTCGAGTGAGGGGTTTTGCATTCCCCGGCCGATAAGTATGCAATCTTTCTACCACTTCGTATCGGCTTGTGAGAAATTTGTTCATATCTGCCCACAGAGACCCTCACTAGGGTAGGCACCTTGTCGTTGGTGTGAGGGCTTAGCCGAACTCCATAGCGCCCGACTAAGAGGCGGAGCTGTTTAGGACTGATATCTACGCCGTTTCGCCTCATAGGAGGGAGGCGGGATGTCGGTGACTAAGAACTGCCAACCGCCTAATCCAGGGTGTTATGCGGACCGTGCCTATTGAACGATTTGGAGCCATGAGATAAATTCGGCTGTATTCAAACGGAGCCTTCCCGATACCGTGCCACCTCGGGAAGTATTGATAGCCTTACCACAGTAAGGGGCGCTGCTGTGGCGGACGATTCTTTCCCCGTATAAAATACTGAACTGCTGAGCCCGCCTTGTCGGGCAGGTGGTGTAATGATGGGAATAAAAAGTAATTGGATTTGGTGTAGTGCCCATTTAGCGGCACCAGACGGAATTGAGTTCTTTATTAAAAAGCTGTGTCTTTTATACAAAATTTCTATAAGCTAAAATAGCTCCTTACACTAATACTTACAAACTAAGTGTATTACATACATATACATTCAGCTCAGTTGTATTGCATACATATACTTTCAGTTCCCTGGGAACTGCATTCTAAGCATAAATAAAATTAGCTGTGGAATCTGCAACGCAAGCATAAATGAATCATGTTAATAATTTGTATACAGGTAAAGGCTTGTGGCGCGCAAGCACTAAACAGTAACATACCAAGGTTCAGGTTACCAGACAGTGCACGGCTTAGTTACCGTGGCATGTAGAAAATATATGTTTGTACAAATGAGTGAATGTGTCAATGAATAATTTAATGAGTGTGCACGAATTATCTATGGCTACTCAAGTTATACTATTAATTTTTGAATCCGGCTTAATACTGCTCCGCAAGCATATCCACTTGCGTCAGTTGTTATATAAAATTGTTTATTGAAATCGGGATATTGTAGGATATTAGGGCTTATTAACACAGCTTTCATATAGTCAAAGGATTTTTTGCAATCCTCTGTCCAGTCGAAAACTACATTTTTCTTGCAGAGTCTTGTTATTATTCTAGAATACTCTGCAAAATTTGGAATAAATCTTCTGTAATAATTGCAAAATGCGACGAATCTTTTCGCCTCATCCGCATTTTTAGGTGTTGGGAAATTTTAAACAATTTCTAATTTATTGGGGTCTGGCAAAATTCCTTTGCTTGTGCATTTATGACCAAGGTAAGTTACTTCTTGGTTGAAAAATAAACAATTATCCGGATGTAATTTTAAATTATATTTTCTACAAGTTGCGAAAACATCTCGTAAATTTATAATCCTATTTAATCGGAGCATCCTAATACGAATAAATCGTCCATGTATAGGAATGCTTGTGAAGGTTTTAAGCCTGCAAATGCCAATGTAATCATTCTTTGGAATGAGTTCGGTGCTACTTTAAGGCCATACGGTAATCTTTTAAAACGATAAGTACCATTATCTTCTGTAAACTATGTGATATCTCTCGATTCTTCGCTGAGTCCAATTTGGTGAAAAACAGACATTGAATCTAAGCATGAAAAATATTTAGATCTTCCCAATTGATCTAGTATGTCATCAATTCTTGGTAAAGGAAATTTATATGCGGTTAATATTTTATTTACCTGTCTGTAATCTACAACCTTCTCCATCGTTTTTCTTGGTTATTCGGTACTAATAAAATTGGACTAGTAAATTCTGAGATTGAAGGTTCTATTATGTCATATTTAATTAATTTATTTACTTGTTTATTAATTTCACTCTTATGAGCTTCTGGTATTCTATAATTTTTTACGGAGACTGGGTTATTGTCTTTCATATGAAGTTTTTGTTTGTAAAAATTATTAGTGGTAATTGGTTCTGTTTCAAATAAAAAATGTCAATGAATTCTTCACGTAATGCATTAAGTGTTTTCTTTGCAAAATTTGGAAAATTTTTATTTAATCTTCCTAATTTTTCCTTATTATTGGCCTCATTTTCGAGTTTATTATTTTTAACTATTGCATAGTCATTCAAATTTTCTGTACGTATATTAAAATCTTGCAGTGCTGCATTTTAATTTGTTGTATTTATAATTCTAACAAATGTTTGTTTTGAATTTGCTAGTGTGTTTGCAATAAAAATACCTTCAGACAATTCTTGTTGTGGGATTAGTAATTCTGAATTGTTATTTTCTATGTGAATTTGTCGAACTACTTCTGATCGTGCGGGAATTGAAATACTATTGATTGTTCGTTTATTAGTCATCTGAATTATTATGTTTTCTGGGTAGTCATATGGTCTTAGTATTAGAGTGTCACTTTCTGTTTGATAATCTAAAATGCAATTATATTTTTTAATGAAATCTAATCCCAATATTCCATCGCATGGAATTGGGAAATTGACTTCTACTACGTGAAATTTGTGTCTAATTAATAGATAATCATATTTTAAGTCCGTGCCAATAGTGCTTGTTATCCCTTGACCATTTCTTCTTACATCTGTTTTTTTGAGAATTATTTATCGTGACATTACTGTCAATTTGACCCTTTTTTATTTTTGAAATATCCGCTCCCGTATCCATTAGGAGGGTTGATATGGAATCATTCAGAGTTGTTCTGGAAGATATTTAGCTATTAAGGTGTAAATTGAAAATATATAATTTTTTATTTATTGAGGTGGAGTTTGCTGGTTTTTCTGTTGTGTAACATTTCGGACATTTTTGGTGTTATTGCGGGTCCGAAATTTCGACCAGATCTTTGGTTATTTTGTCTGTCATTATTATTATTATTATTATTATTATTATTATAGGTATTGAAAGAACGTTTATAATTTCCCCTATAATTATTGTTTTGGTAATTCCTGCGGAATTAACCTCGGAACTGATTTTGTTGGCGAATATGTAGCATTGAATTTGGATTTCCAGTTACCTCTCTGCAACTGTTAGTGAATTTTGATATGGCTTCGTTCATTGTTGTGAACGTTCCAGCTTGCATAATTGTTTTCACATTTGTGTTGGAGCTGTTTTTACACATAGCTTTCACAACTGATTGTGTAGCATACTTGGTTGCTAACTCTTGTGTTAGTCCGTCAGAAATGTAAGCGCCTTCCAACGATTTTGTGAGCCTGTCAATTTCAGCAGTGTATGGTTTGCCGTTTTACTACGTTGCTGGATGTTCAGGAGTTTTGCTGTCAAAACTTCAACTGATTCACCTTTAATTGCGGTTTTAAATTTTTGTTTTATTGCTTCGATTGAGCTTTCGGTTCTTACTAGGTTTCTGGCTGTTCCTTTCAGCTTGGTTTTTATCATCGAAACTGCTATAGCTTCATGGGTATCCTTAATTTGTCCTAGGAGATCCAAAGCATCTAAGAAGCTATTCAAGCTCTCAGCTTTACCATCGAATTCAGGCAGAACTGACGAAGCAGTCTTTAAAAATTCGACTATTATTTGTGGCATTTTGTCGCTTTCTGTTTGCGAATTTTTATCATTAATTTCAATTTTTGGTGCTTCCCCTAAATTCGGTTGAGAGTCTGGTAATAAGATAGCAACATCTATTTCTTTTCCTTTTCAAATGATGTTGGGACCAATGCCTCAACGTTATATCTACTCAGTGAGGATACCAATATAAACCTGACGCTGGAAAAAAACATGTTTGACTTCTATCCGATGTTTAGCTTTTAAATTGCTATATACCCTTTGCACGATTTTTCCTATATTGTTTAATGACTGTAATATTGTCGTGAGGTATTTCAACACAGCAAATCTTAGTATGGTTGTATTTTTGTTGATACACTTATAAGATTTTTCCACCAAGGTCTTCTCTTCTACAAGCTTGTTCAGAATGGTTTCCCATTTCTCCATCGGGGTATATATTTGTCCTTTAGAATTAAATTTTCTTATATTTGTTTATTTATTTATTTATTAATATTAGTCGGTACGTCCCATATATTTCACTTCGTACCTCCATCTTTCTTCAGCTGTGGTTAGTCCGGGTATTAATACATCTTTTAAGGTGGGTTCCCTAGGCATGTCAATCAGTTTCCACCATTTTTAAGTGAGACTAATGAATTTTTTTGCTTCTTTTAATTTCTTTAATGATATTATACCTTTCTTAAAATTCCTATTATCCAATTCCAGATTATCAATAGTGCGGTTGATAGCTTCGTAGTCAAGGTCATTAGGCAATGCACTTTCCATTGAAAAAACTTACTTTATGTGCCCTTGATTTTTCTTATTTCTGCCTTTAAACGGATTTTTTCTTCTGTGCTTGTGGTACAAAATTGCTATCAATTTTCTAAGGTTAAATTTTTTACCTCCTCTCTTTCTTTTGATTTCATCTGGTTTTTCAATCTTTGGTTCCTCTATTTTATGTTGCTGATTTCTACGCCTATATTCTTATATGGTAATTGCCTTAGGGCCTTGTTTAATTTTTTCTAATGTTTCTACTGCTTTTTCTGACAATTTTTCTAGCTTGATTTCTTCTTCCTGAATTAATTGGATACAACGCAAAAATACTGCGTTAAATTCCTCCTGATTACTTATACTGTTCATTTAAGTGATAAAAAACATCCTTAATTCTATTGGCAAAAATCTACTTTTTGCCCATAAACTGGCAGCCGTTAGGTTGGCAAATGCTTTTAAAAATACTTAAATAAAAAATGAATTAACTAATTCTGCTTGGCTGGTCCTCCACGATCTTGTCTTCTTTCTAGCTTGCTGGATCCCTCGTTTATTCCACTTCGTTATGCATTGGTTTTGGTGGCGGTAATGCCATACATTTCAACTGAAGGTATACCCATTACGTGGACATATGTAGTAGATGCAAATGGTTATCATCCAACTGGTGAGCATAAACTGGATCTCTTATTTATTCCACTTCGTTATGCGTCGGTGGAGGCCTTTTTGGTGGCGGTAGTGCAATACATTTCAATGGGAGGTATACCCATTGCGTGGACAAATGTGGCAGATGCAAACGGTTACCATCCAACTGGTTATCCTAAACCCTAGTTACTGGAACAAGTGTTGTTTAATTTGTTAAAATGATGATGAGGATGCCAATAATAAGGCAGGGTGCTAATTTAGGCAGGATGCCAATAATGATGTAGGATGCCAATAACAGAGCAGGATGCCAATTTAGGCAGTGGGGTATTAGGGTCGGCAGTCGGAAGCAAATTTAGGCAGGATCGCCATGTAATGATGGGAATAAAAAGTAATTGGATTTGGCGTAGTGCCCATTTAGCGGCACCAGACGGAATTGAGTTCTTTATTAAAAAGCTGTTTCTTTTATACACAATTTCTATAAGCTAAACTACCTACTTACACTAATACTTACAAACTAAGTGTATTACATACATATACATTAGGGCGAGTCGATTTAAAAATCCCTCATTGCTCTGTGAAAATCGTATTCTAGGGATCACAATAAGAAACTTTGCCGAAGGAAACATACCTCTAAAACGAATTCTGATGCCCCTCCCCTTTGGGTCGAACTTTTGGGTAGGGGCAATTTCAATTCTACCTGCTGTGTCTTGTGGTGGCTTAAAAAAAACAACACAAGCAATTTTACGATCTGCAATTATGTCACATTGATACTTTCATTTTTTAAAACGGTTGAATAAAAAAACCACATAACTATGTTTACGACATGCAAATGCATCACAGTGATGCCTTGGTTATAAAGGGGGTTGTAAAGACGCTAACTTCAAATAATTTTTTTTACTTTCTTTTCTATTGCTAAGTTAAATTAATTTTTTTATTTGCATATCTTCTGCTAAATAAATTTCTAAAAAGAAAAATAAACTCCAAAAAGAAAAAACATAGGCATTTCAAAGTGGGATTTTTCAAAATTTGCCCTTACAACCCAAAGGGGGGGACATCAGAATTCGTTTCAGAGGTATGGTTCTTCGGCAAAGTTTCTTATTTTGATCCCTAGAATATGATTTTCACAGAGCAATGGGCGATTTTTTTGCCTCCCCACAAATCGACCCGGCCTAATATACATTCAGTTCAGTTGTATTGCATACATATACTTACAGTTCCCTGGGAACTGCATTCTAAGCATGAATAAAATTAGCTGTGGAATATGCAACGCAAACATAAATGAATCATATTAATAATTTGTATACAGGTAAAGGCTTGTAGCGAGCAAGCTCTAAACAGTAACATACCAAGGATTAGTTGCCGTGGCATGTAGAAAATATATGTTTGTACAAATGAATGAATGTGTCAATGAATAACTTAATGAGTGAATGTAAAGTGGTCGTACGACCAGGATGAACGACTCATTACCTGATTGTAATAAGGACGATGATAAGAGGAGGACTGAGTCGCAAGCCAAGGACGATAAATACGCATTAAGCGATGCGTCGGACTCGGGGAGCGAAAGTAGTGCCGATTCAATGCACTTCGTATTGGAGAAGCACACAAATGAAAACGGAGTAAACGAGTGGAGAAGGGTACGCAGCAGAGGAAGTAAAAGAGTTATCTCGCAGTACCATGCAACAATAAGAAGCAGTGGTCGACCCAACAGAAGTCGACATCGAGCGCTTGGAATGGTCCCATGAGGCGGTAGAAGTAGGTCGAAGGCAGTTCAAAATGTTTGCTGCGAGAAACCCTCGGTTCTGCAACCGGTACGAGGAGGACGAAGCGTCGAATGGCAGAATGAAGAGGCAACGTTCGGCGGAAGGCGACAAGCCTGCTTTCAAGAGGAGAAATGATCGAGTCCAAGAGCCGCGAGGCAGGGCAGTCGCATAGACAAGACAGATAGGTCCAAAGCTGTAAGACAGATGGGCCCCAATAGCAAGGTAGCAACTACCTCGGAAGCTACGAGTCAGGGGGAAGTTCCAACTACGGAAGTAGGAGATAAGCCAAAGGGGGATAACACTAAGACTCCGGCTTTCTCGGAGGTGCCAAAGGGAGATAACACTAAGGCTCCTGCTTTTCCCGAGAAGATGAGTGATGTCGAAAAGCAGTCACTGACTGTGGCGCTGGTTGATCGTAGCAGTCCTTTCGGACAAATGACTTCTGAAAGGTCGAGCTCTGTGGAAAGGGAGCTTATTAGCTTAACGCTTAAGATGATGCGGGAAGAACCAAGTAAGCCCCTTCCAACCTTTGATTCGGCGGTATGGTATAATGGTGTGAAGATGATAGCGTGCAACAACATAGCGAGCTTGCGGTGGCTGGAGGACGTGGGTCCAAACCTACAAAGGCAAGGCACAAACGAGCGGTTTGAGGTGGTGGATAAAGCGCAAATCCCCACGGTACCAAAAGTTAAGGTATGGATACCATGCGTGATGAAGTCTGCAGAATCAGAATCCGAAAATACCGATAGGATTGGAAGGAACTTACTGTATCTCGGCCTACCGAGGAAGGTCAGTTCTACATCTTCCAAATAAACAAGCAGGCGGAGGATATTTTGTACACGCAGCTTCGCAAAATGTCTTTTGGCACTGACAATATTTACATACGACTCAGGAAAAGAAGTCCCGAGGATAAAAATCCTAACACGCTAGAGGTGGGCGAAGTCGAAAAGGACCTCAAAAGCCTTAAGGGAAGAAAGACAGGGGGAGGTCCCCGATGTCACCACGAAGGTGTTAGAAGAGGACCAACTGCCAAATGGTGCTGTGACTCGCAGAGAGGAACACCCGGCACAACAGTTACGAGAGGCTGAAGGGGGCCTCGAATCTTCCAAACCAAAAGGGCAAAGGTAGGACGACGCCGTCACGATGAAGGTGCTGGATGGGGACAAACAGCCCAACGGTGCTGCGAGTCCTACAGATAAACCTCCAACACAGTAAAGTGGCATCGAGCGAACTCCTCCTAACCCCTGAGGAGGGTTCGTTTGACGTGGCGCTGAATCAGGAGCCGTGGCTCTCATGGGGAGGAAAGGTTTCTGGGCTTACCGCGCGCGGGTTTGGCGTTTACTTCGCGCAAACGGAAGGACGGGTGCAAGCTGTAGTAATGGTAAGGAAACAGTTGCTTTCATATATGCTGCCTAATTACACCTCTGCGGATCTCGTAGCGGTGGCCGTTGAGCAAAAGAATAAGCAGGCATTTATCCTCGCGTCCTGCTACATGGCCCATACTGCGGAGGTTCCACCGATGGAGTGCAAAAAGCTAGTACAGGAGGAAGGGCGCAAATGGCGGTTGGTCATAGGCGCAGATGCAAATGCGCACCACAATGCGTGGGGAGGAGCAGATACGAACGAGAGAGGCGAATCTTTATTTTGTTATATCCTACAAACCAATTTGCAGATAGCCAACAGGAGAAATATCCCTTCATACATTTGTCCAACATCCAGCAATGTTCTGGATATTACATTGAGCTGCGAGCGTGATATATCAAGGTATGATTGGATGGTTCTTGATAGACCATCCTTCTCCGGCAATGCGTATATCAGCTTCGGCATCCCCCTAAAGAGGGTAGAGAAGGGAGGAACCTTTAGAAACCCTAGGTCAACGAACTGGACTAAATTCCAGAAACAGGTAGAAACAAAACTGGGACAGCCCAAAGAGGTTTCCAATGGGGAGGAACTGGAGGAGTCGAATGAATTCCTAACAAGGACGATTATGACTGCGTATAACAAAGCTTGCCCTCTAAGAAAATTCAGAGGAAAAGCAAAGCCGCCATGGTGGAGCAATGAGCTGAGTCTTCTAAGAAGACAGGTAAAAGAAATGTTAAAGCTCGCAAAGACCGCGGAAAGCGAAGCGTGTCGGGACGAGTTCAAGGACCTACTGAGGATCTACAAGCGTGAAATTCCCAGGGCGAAGAGGATCTCATGGAAAAGTTTCTGTACGGACAAAGAGTGCTTCAGCGAAACAGCACTGTTGAAAAAAGTCCTAGCAAGGCGAAACATAGTCCAGGGACTAATAAAGAAAGAGAAAGAAGGGAATGGTCACATAATAGTGCGGAATCCCTTGAGTTGCTTCTCGACACACAATTCCCATCGGGAGACGGTTTAGAAGAACCAGCAGACATCACTCACACTTCGATCACGGAGCGCGTAGAGCCGGGCTTGGTGGCCGATACCAAGATCGAATGGACAGGGAAAACGTTTTCTAAGTTTAAATCGCCGGGCCCAGACGGTATATTCCCGGCCATGCTACAAGTTTCAAGTATGGCGGTCGTGGAATGGCTTAAAATAATACTCGATGGGTGCATAAGGCTGAATCATGTACCGCACTCTTGGAGAACCGCTCGTGTAGCTTTCCTACCAAAGGCGGGGAAGATCGGTCACGTATATCCCAAAGATTATAGACCCATTAGCTTAATATCATTTCTGCTCAAAATCTTTGAGAGTCTGATAGATGTGTACATAAAGTCCAACGTGGATGAAAGCTGCTCTTCACAACACAGCATACGTACACCAAAGGCAATTCGGTAGACACCGCACTGCATAGGGTGGTAATTAGCATAGAGATATAGCTGGAATATAAAAAGTATGCTCTAGGAGTCTTATTGCACATTGCCAGGGCTTTCAATAATGTTTCTAAATGGGCGCTTATGGATGATTTTAATTACATTAAAGGACATCCCGCATTAATCATATGGATCGGCTGCATGTTAAATTGCAATAAGATTACATCACAATGCGGATTGTACGAGGCCACGAAATCAGTGTACAGGGGCACACCGCAGGGAGGGGTGCTATCACCTCTGCTGTGGACGCTGGTCATCAACCAACTGCTCAGGCGATTCGATGAGCGACCCGTAAAACTTACGGCTTGCGCAGATGACGTTGCAATTGTCATAAGTGGAAAGTGCCTTCCAACGATTAGTTCTTTGATGGATCGTGCGCTTCGGGATATTCATACCTGGGCATCTAATTTCGGATTGAAAGTCAATGCGGAGAAGACGGATATGGTCTTGTTTACAAAGAGGTACAAGGTCCCAAATTGGGCCAGGCCTAAGTGAGGAGGAGTGACCTTACAGGAGAAACCTTACACAAAATATCTAGGAATCATCCTTGACAGTAAGTTGTCATGGAAGCTCAACGTGGAGGAGAGGGTGAAGAAGGCCTCAACGGCACTCTATGCATGTAAAAGAATGCTGGGGTGTACGTGGGGCTAATCGGCTTCCCTTTCTCATTGGTTTCTTACAGTGATTGAATGCCCTATTATATTCTATGGAGTTCTTGATTGGTGGAAAGCCACACAAAAACAACATACCTCACAAAATTAGAGGGGTATGCAGACTATCGATTCTTACCATTACCGGAGCCCTGAAAACAACCCCGACGGCTGCAGTGTATTCCCATCTGCACATTCCACCTATAGACCTGGTAGCAAAGAACATAGCATTAACAACTGCAACCCTGATCGGTGCCTCGGGGCAGTTTGAGCGCCGATAATTTGGCCATAGTAGTATAGCGTCATCAATCACAAGACGAACAGATTACCTGATTCCCTATCTGCGCTTCGAGGGAGATCTTAAGGCCACAATAGAGGTGGACGGTGGGTGCAAGGGTGCACAAATGGCGGACGAGGCAATGCATGTGTACACAGATGGTTCCAAAGTAATGGAAGGAGTAGGGTCTGCCGTATACTGTGCTGATCCGGAAATAAGCAGATCCTACAGGCTGCCGGATTACTGTAACGTTTTCCAAGCGGAAATCTTAGCCGCAACGAAAGCAGTAGAAACCCTGGAAGCGAATAGCTTAAGCTGCAATCGTGTTAGCTTTTATATTGACAGTGAAGCAGCAATTAAGCCAATAATCTCGCATAGCACATCATCTAAATGCGTGTTAGTGTGTAAGCAGTCTCTGGAGAGAATCGGGACAGGGAGAAGCACACATCTATATTGGGTCCCAGGGCATATGGGAATAGATTGGAATGAAAAAGCGGACGAACAACCTAAAAGGGGCGCATCCCTTGAAGCTTGCTCCTTATACGCCGTAATTAGACTTGGCGAGATTAGGCGAAGGCTAGAGGTGCACATGATCGACCAAGCAGGAAAGGCGGGGGTTCAAGCGCGGGGCTGTAAAGTGTCGAAGATTATGTGTAGGTCTTACAACCTTAGACTAACAAAGTTGCTTCTATCATTAAAAAGAGGGGACTGTAGACTCACGATGGGTATTCTGACTGGACACTGCCTTCTGGCGTCACATGCCTTTAAATTATGCTTGGTCGGTGATAGCAGATGTAGGAAGTCCGGGTTGGAGGAGGAAACGATCGAGCACGCTCCGTGCTCGTGCCCTGCACTTGCCAGGCTAAGACTCCAGCTATTAGGAATGATACAGCTGTCAGATCTAGTAGCAGCAAGTGGCTTAAGTCCTAGGAAGCTTCTAGTATTTGCCAAGAGGACGGAGTTATTTTATAACATAGGTCCTGGTTTTTGATAAGGTTTTTCAGTTTGGTCGTTAAAACAAACTTCTGGTAACACTACGGACTCAATCAGTGTATGTGAGGTCCTCATGGACCGGCCAGTTCAACCTAACCTGCCCACAGAGGTAGTTTTTTCCGTGAGCTAAGTGATTGCTTCCAGAGAGAGAGGAATTCACTGGGGAGTTTCGATGAACAGAGATAAACAAAAATGGGGTCCCAACCGCTAGTTGATATTCCTTGTATTGAGAGCGTCGACAAGCAATTATTGATTATGGATTATAATTTTTGTATTTGTTAATTATTTTCCGAATAGATGGGAGGAAGATTCAATAAAGTTTTCAGCTGAGTATCTGAGCGATTTTCATACCTAGACTTTAGGCCGTCCCAGGCGAGTTTAAAATTTTCATTGGTGAAAGGGAATTGCTTGACAGTTTGTGCTTCTTGTTTTCTGTCGCAGATGATAGAGTTTGTGCGCTTCTGATAGATTGGGATAATTTTTGTAGACTGCGGTGAACATATCTCGGAACGCAGGCAATTTTTCATATCCGCCGTGAAAAATTTCGGTGTCGGGGGGAGAAGGGGTTGTTTGAGGCTGTGATTACGCCTGTAGAATTTGTAATGCTTCCAAAATTTGAGTTTTGCATTGCTCGTAACTCTCTGAGCATTTGCTATAATTTTGCTCGACTGACCCACTATATTCTGCCGATCGAAACACTGCTCTGAATACGTATACCAGAGAGTCCCATAATTTGTCGAGTTGCTGTATTTTTACGTTAAACGAAATTGGGGTTAGATCATTTGTAAGGGTTGACGTCCATTTAGAGTAGAATGCTTCAAGCCTATTACTTTCGAAAATAAAGTTTTGTAGACTTTGGTCAAAACTTGATTTATTTTTTCGGAATGAGCAAAAAAAAATTTTGATAGGGTCTAATGTATATATAGTTAATGTGAAAATGAGCTAAGTCACTTTCTAAGAATTTTACAGGAGACGAAAAAAACTGAATAATTTTTGAAATAGCCTTTTTTTTCAAAACTATGAATGAGGATACCTTAGTTGCAATACTATTGAGTGTAAAAGCTTTGAAAAAGATAAATAAAAATCATGTATGCTAACCCAGCAGCTATTTTATGACTTAGCACAATTTCCTCACTTAAAACAAATTTTTTCTCCTGAATTAGCACTTTTTACTCAATATGTTTCCCCATCACTCCTCCCCTTTAATGATTGAAATATAACACTAAAACTATATATTTCACAAAAAAATACTAATTATATGTCAAACTATTTCTAACTATTGGCGCCCATCGTGGTGTGATGGTAGCGTGCTCCGCCTACCACACCGAATTCCCTGGGTTCACACCCCAGGCAAAGGAACATCAAAATTTTAGAAATAAGGTTTTTCAATTAAAAGAAAATTTTTCTAAGCGGAGTCGGCCCTCGGCAGTGTTTGGCAAGCACTCCGAGTGTATTCGTTCGGAGTCGGCATAAAACAAGTAGGTGCCGTCCTGCCAATTTGTAGGAAAAATTAAAAAAAAGGAGCACGACGTAAATTGGAAGAGAAGGTCGGCCTAAAATCTCTTCGCAGGTTAACTAGCCTTACATTTATTTATTTATTTTATTTCTAACGGTTCTGATCTGGACAATAACTTATTTTTAAATTCCAACAAATGCTGCGTTGTGTCTTATTCCATAAAGACAACTGCCACATAATTTATCTACAAACTAAATGCTAAATCTCTTAATCGTTGTCAAGAGAGTAAAGACTTGGGTGTAATTTTTGAGTCCAAACTCTCTTTTTCTAATCACATTGATGTCGGGGTTTCAAAATTTGTTGCAATGTTTGGATTCAGTAGACGTAACACCAGTGACTTTAAGGACCCAATGAAGTTGAAGGCACTTTATATATCCTTGGTCAGAAGTGGTGTTGAATATTGCTTTCTATGAATCTAACTCCAATAAAATTGAGAAAGTTCCAAAAAATTTTACAAAATTGCTTTACCTATGATTCACTGGCCATACGGCCTCCCATCATATACCCGCAGTCACAAATTGCTTGGTCTTCAGGCTTTGCATGACAGAAGAACTTTTATCTTATTCATGCTTGCCTATAATGTAATAAACTGTAGTACGAATTGCTCTGATTTATCTACTTTTTTCATTCCATATATTCCAATGCCTGATCTTCGGCATAATAAATTATTTATCGAAATAACTCATAAAACGAATTATGCTATGAATGAACCTATAACTAGGACTATACATCTATCAAATCGATTCAGTAGTGTTATTAATTTTAATAACAGCTTATATGAGTTTAAGCTTTAATTGTTTTCTATTTTTAACTAGTCTGTAAGGAAGCATGTAGTTATCGACATGTAAGAATTGAAGTAGATTATGGTCAGCGCAAAGCATTTATCATACATCAAAGGCATGTCTCAATTGGGTAAATCCAATTTCAAGAGGTTCTGTTCGCAACCCTCTCAAGGGGTTTCCAGCACAATATATAGCTTCTCCAACCCAATTGTCAACTCACCTAACCGTGGCGAATCCTGTTTCATTGACAGTCAAGGCTCTGGCGACCCCAAGTTCCGAATGGAACTAGGGGGTGGGGAGGGCGGTATGGCCTAGAAGGTTTAATGTGATCATATAAATCGTTCCCGAGATGGTCGAGCTAGTAGTACCTTAATAGTGCTTTGTTAGCGGAACGTACCGGATCAATATCCGGCAAAGGGCCATGAACTTCGGTAACACTCCCCAAAGCCTTCGGGTAGTGTATTTATCGTTAATACAACAACAACAACAAAGCATGTACTTTTGGACTGAATGAATTAAATAAATAAAATGCGCGCACAAAGAAATGCCTAGTAATTCAGATTCATATTATTGATAGGTTGACTTAGCACATTTTTTTAACAGCTGACGACTTAGCACATTTAAACATCATTGCCCACAGCACGTAAAAATGAAAAATTTAAATATTTTTTTTTGTGATCGATGTATTTTGAATTCAGTTTTAAAACTGCATTAAAATAAAATTTTTCAAAAAAAGTGACTTAGCGCATTTTCACATTAAGCTAACGATATATATGTATATAGTTAGTTTGTAAGCGTGAGAAAGAGGGTGGAGCTTACGTATTATAATATTCGCTTACTTGAAAAAAAAATTGTATTCAAGTAAATAGTTGCTTGTCCTATTTGGTGAGCCACAACTGTACCAAATTATTGTGGGAGAAAAGGTGGTGGGAATCTTTTTTGGGCGTTTGTATGTTTCTTTAAAGACCGGCAGCGGATTTATTTTAATACAGTGAGTGGCCAGAGAAAACGTACGGTAGACTGTTTTAAATTTATTAGGATACTTTTGTGAGTTGTTAAATAATTATCTTTTGTTATTTATATGATTTTTGGGAAAATGTATTGGCATTCACGGCAACTAATATAAGATTGTAATTATGAGTATCTCAACCGAGAGATGATGTCTGCCGTGGGGCATATACACGAAATTGGATTGGGGGTATATTCAAATATTCATATACATGGATATAAAGGAGAAAAAATGAGAAAAGATAATTGGATATATATTACGTATGTATATTTGTAGCGGTTTTTTTTTTCTTTTCCGAGAACTTTTTAGCGAGAGAGGGAGAGTGTGTTTGAGATGAGAGATGAATTGCGGTTATTATATATTTGGAATATACCGCAATACAGAATGTAGAAAGTTTATTATTATGGAAATTAAAGTCCGCAACTTTAATATACCGCGTATGAGACCGCTACCTATTTATATGTATACGTAATATATGTATATAGAGACTTACGCACTGTATAAAAGGTTCAAATGTAATTAAAAGAACTGTGACGTTGATGAATGAATTACGAATTTATGAATGTCTCTTTATTCAGATATTTCAGCTTATTTATAATAAATTATTCTAAACATATTCTTACATACCTATTTACATTTAAGCATACATACTTACATGCATATCTACCTTAAGCATACATACTTACATACCTACATACAACTCGACACAAAATATGTACCTACACATCTGTGTTGAGCTGCGACTTCTATGGGAAATGCATACCTTGCAAATTTGGTGTAATGCAAATTTGCTGGAATTCAAATTGGTTTGGTTATGTTGTACACACCTGCTTTAATGGCTGTGTCAGCATTAATTCTCAAATGCATATTTATGTGTTGATTAACATTTAGACTATTTTTGTAGCAGATTAGCATATTAGACTGATTTAAATATTTGGGATTAAATTGTTGCTTGTTTACACTACAGCTCCCTATTTTTTCAGAATGCTTATGCATTTGGAGAATACGTGAGCATTCTATTTTTATAAATTAATTCTACTTTTGTATTTTATGTTTGTAGGTTGAACATTTTCTTATTCTACTAATTTAAGTCTATTTTTGTGTATTTTTATTTTCCTATTATTTATGATATTGCTATTCTCTATATTACTGAGCAATTTTTGCTTATCCTCGTTTCCTATTCTAGATGGGATTAAAGTATCATTATTTTTATTATTAGTATTTCCTTCTTTATAGGGTATTGGAGTAAACTTATTATATTCATCGATTTCTTCTTCCTTATAGGGAATTAATGTAAAATTGTTGTTTTCATCGATATTTACTACTGTAAAGGGTATTACTAAAATAATTTTTCTTATTGATATCTGTTTTTTTTTTTGCTTTTTTTTCAAGTTATTAATAAAATTATTTGCCTATCGGTATTTTATATTCTGCAGGGTTATAGAATTATTTTTCCTATTGATACTTTCTATTCCACAGGTCATCAATAAAATTATTTTTCTTATTGATATTTTGTATTCCGCAGGTCATTAATAAAATTACTTTTCCTATTCTACAGGGTTATTAATAGAATTATTTTTCCTATTGATAATTTCTATTCCGCGGGTCATTAATAAAATTATTTTTCTATTCTACAGGGCCCTATATATCTACTATCTAGCCTAACTAGGTATAAAGGATCCTATTATCTAAAATTATGGCCTTTCTAAAAGGCGAGGTTATCCTAGACGAAACAGGGCTAACTTATATTTATTATTATTATTATTATTATTATTTATTATTATTTATTTATCTCAAAGTACATTAAGACTTGGAGTCTTTCATTGCACATATTCACGAGGTTAAATACAATTTTTCTTCTTAAATTTAAGCTTAAGCTAACATGTTTTAAAAAAAAATAATGAAGATAAATGATTTAGTATATCCTATCGACTAAATATAGGAGATTTAGTTTTCCTTACCTTGATTATTTCTATTAAACAAAGCTTTTGCATTGTTATTAAAATTAAAACGTATAGAATAAGATGATGGTTACAGTCATCATTGGGTGAAAATTGACATTGTTTTAAAAAGCGGGATCTTTGAGCGCATGATATACAGTAGATTGGGTAAATTGAGTTGCTGCTAGAACAAGAAGTAGTTATATAGCGATAAGTGGTTGAACCAATGGGTACAGTAGATGCAAAACTTTTTCATATCTTTTCGTATACCATTTTTCATATTTTCCAGCAATATTTTTATTAGATCTTATGTGTCATGTGGGATCATCATGATATTTATGAAGAATCTTTTTAATTTTATCATTTTCCGTCACATCCACAACCTCCGGAGTTAATGCAAATCTTAATGCAATCTTTGAGAACTTGGGTACCTATTTTATTTTTAAATATGCTTACTCGAGTATCCATTATTCTTGACCAATTTGTCTCCTAAGGAACAACTGTCTTTTTTCTTACAAGTCCTAGATTGCCGGCATTTTTAAGCCTGGTTGAATATTATCCTAAGTCAATAACTTCCTCAACAATTTGGTTGCTTATACTACGCTACAATTTTTCTCTCTTTTTGGATGAAAACGAGTGTGACATGGATAATTGCAAATTTATTTATTAAGCGCTTTATTTATAATAAAGCTCTCTTTGTGACTTTTTATTTACTTCATTCTGGCTGGTTTGTAAGTTTCCGATCTTGTGGTAACTTTAAGTATTTTGCATATTTCCACTTACGTTAGGTTTTTAGTCAAGCATTATGTTGCGAAAGTTTGTGGTATAAATCTTCTACCTTGACAGCTATTACTGTGAATTAGCAAATTCTTGAACTTAGACAGAGCTAATGAAGCTGTATTAATAAATTCTTCTATTGAGTGAGGCATTTTGCAGTGATACATTTGTAATATTTACCGTTCTTATCGAAATTGTGTTGAATTTAGGGGATTTAGGGTGCTAAATTTGAATATTATATCAATGTCACGATTCCGCAGGTTGAAGCTGCTAGCCAAATATCTGAAATGTTTGGGTTAATTTTTGGCTCTGGTTCAGCTGGTGGTTTATATTTTAATATTCTATTCTCTGATGTTTCAGAGTTTCTTTTTTCTACCTGTTAATTTTTGTCCACGAAGACATTTTAAAGAGATGATATGATTGAAAGAGAAAATTAAAGATAAATTAGAAATTTATTCCTGTTTCTTTGGGGGTATTAATAATGCTACTTTATGCTCCTTTCCCTGTTTTTATGTTTATTACGTTAAACATTCCATTTTACTTTTATTATTATTTTCTTTTTTTTTATGTAGTTAGCATTATAAAAGTTATTATTTAAAAGTTTATTTCTAAAAATGCTTGTTCTTAAGGAAAAATTTGTTTAATTTAACATTTTTGACATTTTTAAATTTTCTTACAAAATCTTCTGAAATTTTATTTTTTTTTTCAGATGATGAATTGTTAAATAAAGTTAGTTTTTTTTGTTTAACTATTAAAAGTTAATTCCTATGCTATTTTCTTTTTTTCATTTACTTTTCTCTTTTTGTATTTTGGTAAAACATCCTTAAACATTTCAAAAAAAATATTTTTTTTTTCACATTTAAGGAGTTTTATGAAAACGACCTAAGCACTTGATTTTGATTTTGTATGTCCTCTTCTGGGAACATAGCTTAGTAATTACTAAAAAAAAGTTTTTACAGCAGAAATTTGAATTTTTGCTTGTCAATAGGCAGCCGCTAAGTTGCCCGAATATTTTTCCTGCCTAACAATAATTTTTAAATTGTTAAAGCTAATCTCATATACGTATTATACTTAAGTTGCCAGTTTATTCCTGATGTGGTCAGTTCCTTCCAAGGTAATATCAATATTTTCACTGGTCATGTCCACTGCTCCTGCATTATTTCGATTATAAAGCCCGTAAATTATCATAAAAATTGCTAAATGGCATCATTTTTGAGTGCTCCAAATTGGTCGTATTCACTGCTCCTGCATCAGTTCGATTATAAAGCCCATAAATTACTAAATGGTGTCATTCTTGAGTGCTCCAAATTGGTCATATCTAGTGCTCCTGCATCAGTTCGATTATAAAGCCCGTAGAAAATGTAATTAAAAGAACTGTGACGTTGATGAATGAATTTCAAATTTATGAATGTCTCTTTATTCAAATATTTCAGCTTATTTATACTAAATTATTCTAAACATATCCTTACATACCTATTTACATTTAAGCATACATACTTACATGCATATCTACCCTAAGCATTCATACTTACATACAACTCGACACAAAATATGTACCTACACATCTGTGTTGAGCTGCGACTTCTATGGGAAATGCATACCTTGCAAATTTGGTGGAATGCAAATTTGCTGGAATTCAAATTGGTTTGGTTATATGTTGTACACACCTGCTTTAATGGCTGTGTCAGCATTAATTCTTAAATGCATATTTATGTGTTGATGAACATTTAGACTATTTTTGTATCAGGTTAGCATATTAGACTGATTTAAATATTTGGGATTAAATTGTTGGCTGTTTACACTACAACTACGCTCCTTGATACCACCTAAATTTTCAAACTTTTTTGGGACTGTACTTCTTGATGGCCATTTGTATGCGTTAACCCAATCCTTAGATGCTGGGGTATATGTACCGTTTTTTTTTACTGCTTTATTATACTCAGCGTGCTTTGCACACATATTATTTACTTTGATTGATTGGTTGTACAGGTATAAAGGAATAGAGACATAGATATAGACTTCCATATATCAAAATCATTTTACTTACTTACTTAATTGGCGCTTAACCGTTTAAACGGTTATGGCCGTCCAACAAGGTGCGCCAGCCACTCCCCTCTGCCAACCGGCGCCAATTGGCCACACCAAGGGAGTTTAAATCGTTTTCCTCCTGGTCCTTCCAACGGACTGCTTCCATAGGCGGGTTCCGATAGAAACACTTTCTTATTGGCCGGACCGTCATCTTTCAGCGCAGCCGTACAGCTCATCAAAATCATCAGTATCGAAAAAAAAATTGATTGTCCGTCCGTCCGTCCGCCCGTTAACACGATAACTTGAGTAAATATTGAGATATAATCACCAAATTTGGTACACAAGTTTATCTGGACACAAAATATGGTATTGAAAAATGATTGGTATTGAAAATGAGCGAAATCGGATGATAGCCACGCCCACTTTTTATATATATAACAATTTGGAAAACACAAAAAACCTGATAATTTAGTAAATAATACACGTAGAATGTTGAAATTTGAAATGTGGACTGACATTGAGACTGTTGATAAAAATTTGGAAACTTTCTTTTTAAATGAGAGTGGCACCGCCCACTTGTGATAAAATCAATTTTACAAATATTATTAATCATAAATCACAAATCGTTAAACCTATAGTAACAACATTCGCCAGAGAGTTTGCCTTTACTATAAGGAATGCCTTGAAGAAAAATTAACGAAACGGTTAAGGACCACGCCCACTTTTATATAAAAGAGTTTTAAAAGGGTCGCGGACGAATTAAGTAGGCTATATCTTTGCAAAAAAAGAGCTTTATGTCAATGATATTTCATTTCCCAAGTGTATTTATAACAAAAAATATGAGAAAAAAATGCGCGTGGCTCCGCCCCTTTTATGACTAAGCAATTTTCTATGTTTCGGGAGCCATAACTCGAAGAAAAATTTACGGATCGTAATAAAATTGGGTACACAAATTTTCACTATAGCAGGAAATATTTCTATAAAAAATGGACGAGATCGGTTAAAGACCACGCCCACTTTTATATAAAATATTTTTAAAAGGGTCGTGGACGAAAATAATAAGCTATATCTTGTACTAATAAAGAGCATTGTACTTATAAATAGCCTTGTATCAATAGAATTTTACTTTTTAAATTCAATTATAACATCAAATTGGAAAACACTAAAATTTTTGAAAATGGGTGTGGCACCGCCCCTTTTATGACTAAGCAATTTTCTATGTTTCGGGAGCCATAACTCGAAGAAAAATTAACACATCATAATGAAATTGTGTACACATATTTTCCTTATAGCAGAAAATATTTCTAATAAAAATGAGTGGAATCGGTTCAAGAAAACGGCAACTTAGATACAAAACAAGTTTAAAAGGTTCGTAGACTAGAATAATAAGCTATAACTTAGCAAAAAATAGGTTTGAATCAATGATATTTCACTTATCAAGTTTTATAATAATAGGAAAAGTGTTACACATTTTTTTTAAACGGGCGATGCCACGTGTTATGTAGAAAAGTAATTTATCTGAAATGAAATGTAAAATTGAAGCTCACGCTGAGTATAAAATGTTCGATTACACCCGAACTTAGACACCTTTACTTGTTTTCAAAAAAAAAAAAAAATGCTTTCGTTATAATAATTTCTATATTTTTTTCTAAGATGGTAAGCTCACTTTTTTCTTTTTTTCGTAGTTTGAAGCTATTTCTTATTGCAGCGAAAGTAAGTAAACTATATACATGTTTTATTTATTATATTTTTTTCTTTCGCCTTTAATGTATGTTTAGTACATATTTCTATGTAACAGGGTGCTAACTTTTAACTACATGTTATATTACTAATTTTTGTAACAATTTTTAACAAAACCGGATTTGTAAAATATTTTTTTTTCCTTTTCTATTGCGGGAGATATTTCTTTTCTCACTTTATTTAGTACTTTTTCAGGGTTATTTGGTAAGTATATTGTGACGGATATTACCATCTCTAAGCTGTTACTAAGTAAATGCACAACAACAAAAACCTTAAAGCGAGCTACATAAACACATTAATCATCATGTACACACAAACATACAAGCAGCAGAGAGATACTCACAAACGAGTGTCATCATCAAGTAGTAGTACTCACACTGTGAGGTGGGTTTTGTCGAAGGCTGAGGTAAGCTCAGCCGCTCCAGGGTCCGGCGAAGGTCCCACTAACCTTTACCAATTAATAACACAAGTATTTGTTGTTTTGTTCCGAACACGCACACACACACGCTACGGCTTTTGCCTTTCGATGCCGGCAGCCTTTGATCCCAGAGAGAGGGAGAGAGAGCGAGAGAGATAAAGAGAGAGATGCCACGGATGATAGCGCAGGAGCGGTGGAAAGATGACAGTACGGGTCGCGGTTCTCAGGGAACGGTGGTGATAATCCTCAAATATCTTACCCCCAGAGAGAGCCCAGGACTGGTCCTGGACGCGCCTTCGGGGAACTACCCGTGACCATCCGTCCTTCAAAGTAGAAGGGGAGCGTATCCCCTCCTACCCCGTGAGACCTTGTTCAAAGGTTGGTTTCCCATAGTTGGGGGGGGGGGGGAATCCATGAGCCCGATGGGTTCGCTGAGAGTCTTCCCCGTTCACATTGGGAATTAAGGAATTAAGGAAATAAGGGAATTAAGAATTCAGCTCATCAATAACTCCTCGTTATAATAGCGAATGAAAAATGCACGCCAGATAGTCAGTACCACGCGTGCTGAGTATGTTTGATTGTTCACTGTTGGTACTTGGCATACTATGTGCCGGTGGTTGTTCGCTGTGCAAGGCGATCGTAGGGTATGTATATTTAAATGGCATATTATGTGCGGATGGTTGTTCGCTGTGCAAGGCGAACGTAGGGTATTTATATATTTAATGTTAGGGTTGTGAGTAAGTTATTGTGACGTAGCATTTTGCTACGTTACAGTCCCCCTCCCACTTCGGCGAAAAAAAGCGTTGGCATTCGGGAGTTAGTGGCCTTAAGGCCTGCACTGCCGCGGACCAAGTGGTCCCGGTATATTTTACCGCCTATGAGGTGGCGCGGCCGACGTAAGTGTGTGTGTTTGTTGTCCGGTATTTCCCTTTATTCATATATTTACTTATATATATAAATATATATATATTTTTTTTCCCTAAACTTGTATATAAATCAACAAAAAACATTGTACTTTGTATAATTTTTTTGCTTATAAAAAAAAATTCTTCTTTTAGCTTAATACTATTTAATTGAAATTCATGTGTAAGTCTCCTTTTTTTCTTTTGTAGGAGTGTTTGTATAAAGTTGAACATTTTGTTTGAAAGGTATTTTACAGTAAAAAAAAAATTGGTATATATTTGAACAATATATTTTTTTTCTTAGTTTTAGAGGTAAATTTTTATGATATATATGTAACGTACAATCATTCATCAAAAAAAATTGTTTTCAACTTATATTTACAATTGCTAACAAAAAAGATTTGTGACAATGATTTGCTTCAAGCTAACAACAAAGTCGCAACGGCATATTATGCGGTTTGAGGAATGGTGTGTATTATTAAGAAAATAGATCTCTTTTTCCACGTTTGTTTTGGTAGTAACAATTCATATAAAAGTATATTCTTTTCTTCTTACTAGTAGCGGGTATAAAAATATTTTTTTAACTGTGTGTATGACTTTATATAAATAAAAAAAAAATTTAACTCCTTTGTTTTCTAAGGTTGCATGGATTTTTGTTTTTTTTTTTTGTTTTTTTTTAATTTTTTTTTTACAATTTTTACCATGCAATAAAATAAATAAAAGAAATAATTAAAAAAAATATACAAAATATTGAATACATCGGAGCCTAAGATTACGGTGGTGCCCAGGTTAATCCTTATATTTCATTATTCTCTTGTGCTCCGCGATCTTCACTAAAGCGTGGTCCGCGTCCATCTACGTGCAGTACACATGCTGTTTGCCATATCGAAAGTGCCATTGGGGCGTATTCTTCTTTGGTCGCTTCACGAAGTCTATTTTTTTTTGAATGTTTTCTCTTTTTGATTTTCGCTTATCTTTTCCGGTGCCTCTGTTTTGGTGGGTCGAGCTGTTTCGTCTTCTACCTTTTTACGGTCGGTTGTGTTGTCTGCGCACTCGCTTATGCTTAGCAGCAGGTGTACTGTTTGCATCAAGTTGGGATAAAGCCGTGAAATATTTGTAACCGCTGTATTATCGTCTTGTTGGGTGGCCGTGGCCATTCCTTTACCTTTTGTGGCGAATCCGGTGGGACTGCCTGACGCATCGTAATCTGTAATGATAAGAGCATATTTATGTATGTGTTGTGTTAGGTGGTGATATTACTGGTTCTGCAGTGAGTGGGCGTTCGTCGGCGTAGGGTTTTAAGTCCTGAAGATGCGTATGTGCGGTCCGTTTGTGATGCTCCTCGGTGTGTCTCAGCTGGACGGTATTGGATGATATGTATTTTTCTACCACATAGGGGCCGGAGAGCTTTGGTGCTAATTTTTGTGTAAATTTATTGATCACGGAGGAGATAGGATGCTCTCGTTTCATCACCTTTTCCCCAACCTGTGGTTTGCAGGGTCTATGGCGCAGATCGTAGTATTTTTTCTGTGTCTTAGCTGCTTTAGCCAGATTCTTCGTCATCTTTTCCCATAGGTCGGTTATTGTTGGGGATACTGTCGGTGATTTTTCGGGGACGGCGCCTTCGGTGCATATTTGCTGGGCTATCGCGATGCTTCTTCCTAAGTTGATTTTAGCAGCCGATGCTTGGGTTGCTTCGTGATGTGCTGTATTCATAGTGAAAGCGATTTGCGGGACTTCCCTGTCCCAGTTGCGGTGATCGGGTTTTGAGCGCTGCGCTATCATGTTCTTGATTACCCTGTTAGCTCTTTCGGTCGGGTTTTCGTGGGGGGCGTATACGGCCGTGAATTTGTGGGTTATTCGATGTTCGTCGACTTCAGCATTTATTTCCTGTTTCATCGCTGAGTTCCGTGGGTAATATCGCTGTTTTAGCGGGCGATCATGTTTCAGCGAGATTACGTGTTCTGCTGCCCTGCTGGGACCAGTTGTTCCCCCGAATATCCGTTGGTGGTGGTTTAAAAAAACTGCGAGTTCGGCGTTTTGAGTTGCTCTTAAATGCTTTCCTTCTGTTACGGTACTTAGTTTTGCAATTATGGTGTTCTGGGTAGGCGTCGCTGGCGGTAATAAGTTTCCATCTAAGGTGAGGATGAGCCCCATTTCCCTGAGAAAGTCCATGCCTAGAATCATATATTCGGCCAAATTAGGCAGGGTGGACACTCGCATTTGGGTCGGTTTATTGTTACAGAGTATGGTTACTTGGTAGGTGTACGAACAAACAACTCACGTCCTATCGGCGAGCTGTACGTTGCGGACGCTGGGTGCGCATACTATTTTCTTGCCTTCCAGATGCTTACCTATAGTGTCACCTACGTAGGTGAGCGTTGCGCCGGTGTCCACCAAGGCTCGGACGTTTAACCCTTCGATGGTGAGCTTGACGTAGTGACGGCCATCCATTCTTTCATTCGGCGGTTGTTCGTCGATGGCTGCTGATTGTGGTATTTTCCCGTGCCGTAGCCTGACGGGAGTTAAGGTGCTCGCCTTATCGCACCTGCAATATCTGGACAGGACGTTGTCCCGGCCACATCAGGAGCAAAATAGTGTTCGGGCTCTTTGGCATTGGTAGCGCATATGTCCTTGTTCCTTGCATCTCCAACGGGATTCCTCTCGGCTATACTCTTCGGTCAACGGTGATAAATAATGCGCTGTTTGTCTGCTTTGTCTGGTGGCCTCCAATTGTAGCAGCTCAAATTCGTCGGTGAGCTCCATCAGCTCTTCTGTAGTTCGGAACTCGCTACGTTTAACGAATAACCGGTATTCGACACGAAGCCCGTCCTAAATGCGTTCCAGGTGGTTCTCTCGTGACATAATTGGATGTTGTCGGATCATGGTTTGCATGGCGAGAATATAATCCTTTGCCTCTTCTCGCCCCTGTTGTCTCCTCTGGCGTATGGCGTCCTCTAGTTGGTGTAGATGCCGTCTGGGTAGGAATTATTGCTCGGGCGCTGTGCGGAACTGTGTACATATACACGAGAGTATCTCGGCTTTGCGTACACGGAACCATTGCAATGCCTTGCCGCGCAATGTCTCTGGCAGCGTTGGGAGCAATCTGTTCAATGGAATGCTATAGCACTCGGCCAGCTCCTCAATTCTCCCCAAAAAGTCGTAAAGCGTTTCTCCACCCGTGAAATTGGCATCCAATCGGCGGACCGTATTCATTACTTCGGCATCGGTTAACTCGGTACGGGGTGGTGACGGTCGCTGATTGAACTTTGTAACTACAGACGGTGTAATCACATGGATGGAGGGAGTTTGGTCGAGGGGGGTTTTAATTTGGCTATTCTCTTCTGCCTTGATTTCATCTTCAACCTCTCTCAGTAGATTTTCAGTTGACTTGCGATTTCGTTTTGCCTTGACGTAGACACTGAGCGCTATGCGTAGCTCAGCGCCAGTGCTGCCGTTAACGAATATCCGGTATCTCTTACACTCCCCGATGAGTCGTTCTTCCTTCAGCGAATATATCCAGTTCAAGCTGTCGGTATTCAATGGGTTGGTGTAGTCCTCTGATTGTGGTTGCGTGTTCGGTGGCCCATATCCCGGCGGGCTGGTGCTTGTTGTTGCTTTTACACTTTCCTCTCCGGAGATGGGTCCCTGCTCGGGCGCCATTTGTGAGGTGAATTTTGTCGAAAGCTGAGGTAAGTTCAGCCGCTCCAGAGTCAGGCGAAGGTCCCACTAACCTTTACCAATTAATAACACAAGTATTTGTTGTTTTGTTGCGAACACGCACACACACACGATACGGCTTTTGCCTTTCGATGCCGGCAGCCTTTGATCCCAGAGAGAGAGGGAGAGAGAGCGAGAGAGATAAAGAGAGAGATGCCACGGATGATAGCGCAGGAGCGGTGGAAAGATGACAGTACGGGTCGCGGTTCTCAGGGAACGGTGGTGATAATCCTCAAATATCTTACCCCCAGAGAGAGCTTACGATTTGTTCAGGTGGGTTGCGGTGGTACTCCTACGGCTAAGGATTGGCGGCGGTGGGCAGGAACGGCGCAGTTTGACCTAGGTGAATTATATGTATTAGTAATACCCAACGTATAGATGTATATGTATACATGGGTGATGGGTAGATTCAGTACTCCTCTCAGGGAGCCTCGGACAAGAGTTCTAGCGACCATGAGCGGTGTAGTGAAGTCCACCGTTGCATTCGGCTCGGCACCCCAATCAGGAGGCGGGGGAGGGAGATGCTCCTCGGCCACCATGAGTGAACTCTCCGCGCCTCATGCCATCCCCATTTGTTGCTGGGTAGACCCAGTACTCCTCTCAGAGAGCCTCGGAAAAGAGTCCTAGCGACCATGAGTGGTGGTGTGAGGTCCTCCGTTGCATATGGCTCGGCACTTCACCCAGGGAGCGGGGGAGCGAGATGATCCTCGGCAACTCTGGGTGAACTGTCCGCGACAAATGCCACCCGTATTGATATGTATTAGGCCTGTCATGTCCCTCAAGTGGAGCCCATGACTGGTCCTGGACACGCCTTGGGGGAACTACCCATGCCCATCCGTCCTTCAAGGTACAAGGGGAGCGTATCCCCTCCTACCCCGTGGAACGTTATTCAAAGGTTGGTTTCCCATAGGTGGGGGGGGGGGGAAAGCCATGAGCCCGATGGGTTCGGTGAGAGTCTTCCCCGTTCACCTTGGGACCCCTTTGATACCTACCATTGTAAGTTGACCTCAGCCTTACTTACCTAAGTGAAGTATGCAGTGAGTGAAAGCGTTTACTGACAGCACTACATTGGAAGACATGCTTGGTGTACCTGGACGACATCGTCGTATTGGGTAAGAACTTTGATGCACATCTTAAGAACTTGGAAGAAGTTTTCCAGGGAATAGCTGGCGCTGTCCTGAAACTAAGTCCCAAAATGTGTTCGCTGTTTAAAAAGAAGAAAATTATTTGGGTCACAAAGGAACGACAGAGGCATCTTTACTGCGAATGAAAAGATAGAAGCTGTAAAGGATTGGCCAACACCACAGAACTTGCATGAATTAAGAAGTTTCCTTGGGCTGTGCACATATTACCGTCGATTTGTGCCAAATTTTGCATGCGTAGCACATAGCTTCCACGAGCTTAGAAGAAAAAATAAAGCTTTTTAATGGAAGAAGGAGCAAGAAGTGGCTTTCCTGACATTGAAAGAGCGTTTGTGCACTGCCCCAATGTTGGCATATCCGATTCCAGGAGCAACTGTTGTCGAATTTTTGCAAAGCTCTGAGAAATGTTTTTTTGCAAAACTTGTGCTGCTCAGCGTCGGAATTCCCTCCGCTCACCTCCTCCACCTATCGCAAAGGATTAATCATCTACTGCCAATAGTGCTGATATCGTGAATTCTTCTGTATCCAATGTTAAGAGTTCCCTGACACCGAAGTCCGATGAATCTACTAAGCATAATGACATTTCTCTTAGAAATGTAGATAACCAACAAGTGTCTTTAAAATCTTTGTTTAGGTTGATGGCATCTCTTCAAGCCGACAATGTTCGTGTGTATAATTTTGTGGCTGATCTTAAAGCAGTTAATAAAAAATTGGTGTTGGAATCTGCAAATATGAATTCAGATCTTCAAAACATGCATAGCAACCTACTTAAAAAAGACAATATGATTACTTCTCTCACTGCTGAAGTAAAGATACTGCGAAACTCTTTGAATGCCACTCTTGATAGTTTCAAGCATAGAGCTAACAACAAAGCTGACTACCCTTTGTTGCCCGCTAATAATTCGTCAACTTATGCTCCAACTACAATATCTTTCGTTGGTATACATTCATACGCTCATATTGTCAATCCGAATAAGAGTTTCCCCACACCCACCCTGTCGTCTACCATTGCCAAATATAATGATGTTACTCCAGCAGAAACAACGGCTATCTTAAGGCAGTCAACGGTGTCATGCGCTATGACGTCGATATTAACAGATGTTATTTCGTCGCTTGCTTTATCTCCTGTTCCTAATACTAGTGTTAATGCATGTATACTGATAGAAAATGCCAATACTTGCGCTATCTCTACGGCTGCAGTGACTGCGGTACCAGCATCAGCTGCTTCTGTTTCTTCTCATTTTCTCTCCGCTGAGACAAATAATTTGGGTGATAATGCGCAATGGGAGAAGGTGACATATAAACGGATTAGCAGCAATAACAAAACTCGCGCTGTTACGACTACAGTGACTGCGGCTGCATTATCCGATGCTGCTGGTTCTGAAATAATTACTGTGGATGATAGTGTACCTAGGGAGAAGGTGTCGCATAAGCCCACAAATAATAATAATAATAATAATAACAATAATGCGCACTTTCGGATTAGAGGCACTAATCCAAGCACGGATCTGATTGTTGCTGACCGCTACAAATGGCTTCATCTGTCCTCCTTTTCGCCATCCGTCTCTGAAGATGATATCAAAGATTACGTGGCTAAGCAAATCGTTTTGGATAAAATTTCATTATCATGCACTAAGCTGGGAAAAAAAGATGCCGAACTCTCATCGTTGCTAAGGGTTAATTTCAAGCTGGGAGCCCCTGAGTCCTCCTTTGAAAAATTATTACGCCCGGAAATCTGGTCAACAAATGTTACAGTGAAGCCTTTTCAGAATTTTTGAAATTCTCTGCGAAAAATATCGCGGACGTAGCAAGTACCAACCACACGCTCATTAATAATGATAATAGCACTATTGCTATAAATAATAAGTTGTTAAGTATTTAGTTTCAAAACATCTCGGGAATGCGTACAAAAGCTAGTGACGTATTTTTAACTTCGCCTCGCTGTGAGTTTGGTGTTTATATTATTGTGGAAACATGGTTGAACAGCAACTTCGCGGATATTGAATTCTTCGATCCTAATATCTATAATACATATCGAAAAGATAAAGACGCAAATAAAACAAGTTGCTTAAGAGGTGGAGGCGTTTTAATTGAGGTGAATCGGATGTTCCGTTATTTTTCAATCCATTTAGAAAATGATGATTCTCTCCACGGCCAGTTGTGTGTATGCATCTTTGGAAGTCTCAGTAAATTATTCATTTGTACTTCTTACATTCCACCTTCCAGCACCGATTTTTTGTATGCTGATCATATAAACAATATTGTGAATCTTTATGAGAACAAAGAAGAGTGTCATTTTTGTATTTAGGGTGATTTTAACCTCAATAAAATTGTATGGTCAAATTTACTTCATAATGGTATCTTAACACCAACAAGGGTGAATAGCTCGCACGAAATAAATTTTATAGATAGTCTTTTCAGTATTAACTTAACCCAAATTAATTCATTTTACAATGAGCTTAATAATATTTTAGATCTTATCTTTGTAGATAAAAACTTGATTTTCAATGTTTCGGAGGCCACTTTCCCTATATGCAGGTGCGATATGCACCATGTCCCACTCTCCTTAACTCTGAAATTTTTTAATTTTGTTTCAGGCCCGAGTATAATATCCAATGCAAAGTTTGATTTTCGTGCAGCCGATTTTAATGCTTTAAATGAAAAAAATTTTGGACTTAAATTGGAGTTCAATTTTCACCTCTAAAAGCGTAGCGGAATGTTACGATGCTTTTCTTCTTAATATACTCGAAATTTTCTCTGATAATGTACCCTTACTTCCCGCGAGAAATCATAAACTTCCGTGGTATACTAAAAATCTAAAAAAGCTTAAGAATCTTAGAAATAAACATTTTAAACTCTATAAAGCTTCGAAGGATATCTTACATAAAGAAAAATGTATTTATTATAGTAAAAGATTTAATGTCCTTGACAAATTTTTACAAAAGCAATATATTTCTCGGTATGAAGTAGAGATGAAGGAAAACCCTAGGGCGTTCTGGGGATATTTTTCGATCTAAAAAGGGTTGCTCTAATATCCAAAATTGTATGTCGTACGGCGGTATAGCTTATGAGAGCTTATTGGATACTGTTAATATTTTCGCAGATTTGTTTAAATCAAACTTCGTAACTACCAACTCTGCTAGTAATTTTTCCGCCGATGTCGAACAAATGGTTGACTACGGGCCCATGTTAGTCTCTGAGGAAGACGTTATGAAAGGCATCCTAGCTCTGGAAACGTCAATAAAAAGCGATAATGACGGGCTTTCGACGTTTATTCTAAAGAAATGTAGCACGTCGTTTTGCGTCGCATTAAGTTACATTTTCAAATTTTCCCTAGCAAGAGGTTAGTTTGTTGATAGGTGGAAAAGAGCCTCGATTTCTCCTATCTTCAAATCAGGCAACAAAAAAATAGTAACTAACTACATACCCATCTCTAAACTGTCCACTTGCTCGAAGCTCTTTGAAAAAGTGGTAAAAGAGAAGCTGTCCTTTGCAATAAAAGAATCCATAGATGAGTTTCAACACGTGTCTCTCAGTGGTCGCTCCACAGTTACGAACCTAGCCTCATTTTCTCATTTTTGCATTTCGTCGTTCAAAAATGGACATCAAGTTGATGTTGTATATACTGACTTCGCGAAGGCATTTGATACTGTCACCTACAGCATACTATTGCCCAAGCTTGAGCTATTGGGTTTCCATTCTACCTTTTTACGTTGGATTGGGTCCTATATCACTAATAGAACCTCGTTCGTCGAAATTGAGAATATCTAGTCTTATTCATTCATTTCCACCTGGGGTACCTCAGGGTAGTATCCTCAGTCCAATTTTATTTCTTCTATTTATAAATGATATAGGAACCTGTTTTAGGAACTTAAAATACCTGCTCTACGCAGATGATCTAAAAGTTTTTAGAACAATTTCGAGCATGTCAGATGTGTGCCTTCTACAAGATAATCTAAATAGATAAATTAAGTGGAGCATGATAAATAATCTACGCCTCAATATTAAGGAAATGTTTCTTTATAACGCTTTCGAAAAATCTCAATCCGATTAACACCGCGTATTCCATTACTGATGATAATCTCTCTAGCGTCAGGGTTTTCGTTAATCTTGGTGTAATGTTTGACTCTGGTTTTACCTTCGCGAATCATATTAGTTCCATTCTACCTAAAGCCTATTCCAATTTGGCTTTCCTGCGGCGATATGGGCGAGCATTCAAAGATACATACACCAGAAAAATTTTATATAATTCTTTAGTTCTCTCAAATATGCTTCCATAATTTGGAACCCAATTTTTTCCTTTCATTCCCAAAGACTGGAAAGAGTACACAAAAGTTTCACTCGATTCGCACTCCAACCGCTTAATTTTTTAGAACCATTACCTTCTTACCGCGCCCGCTGTGCCCTCACAAACATGAAGTCGCTTGCGGTCATACGTTACATACACTCTCTGCTGTTTGTGTATGATCTTATATGTGGTTGGGTTGCCTGCCCCGAACTACTAGCGCAAATTGGCTTCAATGTCCCGAGCAGAACCTTTCGTACCCAATATCTGTTCCATGTGAAAGTTATCGGAGCTAATTATCACAACTTTGATCCTATCCCTAGGACCCTCAATGAATAAAAGAGGATCTTTTTTAGCCTTGAGCTTGACTTCGCACTCCCGAGAGCGTTTTTTAACGCTAAACTTTACTCATATTATGTATAAAATAAATGTATTAGCATTTAAGTTTAATGAAGGTAAATCTAGTCTGTAAGATTAATGAAATCATAGACTAATAAATGAAATGAATTGAAATGAAAAACTTTTATTCTAGATACAGATGCGATCGGATATGCTACAGGAGGCGTTTTATCACAACTGGTCGATGGACAGGAGAAGGTAGTTGCATATTACAGCCGATCTATTGGAAAACCAGAGAGGAACTATTGCGTTACACGGAGAGAGCTGTTGGCGTTGGTAGAGTGCATTAAACATATTCACAAGTACCTCTACGGGCAGCGATTCCGCGTCAGGACAGATCACGCAGCGTTAAAATGGCTCTTGCAGTTCGGTAATCCAGAAGGACAATTGGCACGGTGGATCGAGCGTCTACAAAGCTATGACTTTTCCATTGAGCATGGAAAAGTTAGTACCCAAGGAAATGCTGATGCAATGTCACGTAGACCATGTAGTTTGGAATGCAAGCACTGTTCAAAGGCCGAGGCTAAAGAAGACATTATAGATGTCCGGCTTATGACTATAACGTGTACGGATGAATGAGACAAGGAACAACTAAGAAAGTGTCAGCTAGAAGATACAGATCTGTCACATGTTATGCAAGGGCTCGAGCGAAACGAAAGACCAAACAGAGAGGAGATGTCAGCACAGAGTCCCATTGCGAAGTCATATTGGGCACAGTGGAACAGTTTAGAATTGATATCCGTTTGCTTGCATCGAGTATGGGATACTGGGGATGGTCAATGCAAGAAGAAACTGATAGTTGTTTCCAGAAAGAGGATTCCTTACGTGCTCAGCGAGCTGCATAGTGGACTAAGGGGAGGTCATCTTGGAATCGCGAAGACGCTCGAGAAGATTAAGCATAGATTCTATTGGGTTGGCTGCGGTCAGTCGGTCACCGAGTGGATTGCCAACTGCGAGGTGCGGAGAGAAATATCAAGAAATCTAATGGTGTCTTGGAAGAAGAGATGAGAGAGATACACGATCTTGTAAGGCAACGATGAAAGACTATGAGTGACAAGATGAAAGCCAGATATGATAAAGCACTTAATTCGGAAGGGTTTCAGGAAGGAGATTTGGTGATGTTATACAACCCACAACGAAAAAAATGTTTGTCCCCGAAATTGCAGTGTAATTGGGAAGGACCATTCAAAGTTATAAAACGGATCAACGATGTAGTGTACCGCATACAAACCATTGGCAAACCACGAACCAAAATGGAAGCGGTTCATTTGGAAAGGCAGGCAACGTTTAGATCGAGAGATTTGTCTGATCGGGACGATCAGACTTAGGTGGAGGGCAGTGTGACGAATATTAGTGACACTAAGTGATACTCACATCACTAGTCTGATGCTACGTAAATGAATTCACAACAACAAAAAGCAGACACTCACTTGTATCTACATAAACGAGTCAATCATTATGTCTACACATATGTAGGTACACGCAGCGGAGAAGCAACGCACAGCGACATGCATATATCCGAGATACTCCCGAAAGTATGCAATAATTGTGCAAGTATGACTCACATATACACGCGCATGGGCCATGAGAGAAGCTATAAAATCGTGCCTCTGTAGTTACAGCTGAGTAATTTTATAGCTGATAACTAACTAGTAAGTTATGGAAATAGAAGCGCCTAGAAATATATCAACGGGGAAACCGCACATTATAAAAGCAAAGGAGGCACCACAATCAATTTGATTTAAGCAAGCTATCAGTTGCGAAGTACCTATATGTGTTATTGGAAGTACTTTAATAAAGGCCATTTTGCATTATTGAATAGTGGAATTATTTATTCAACAATTTAGTGACTCGAAAGTTAGTAGAAGGTTGCAAATAAGAGGAATTCCAGTAACTTCTTCACAATATATTTACAAAATAATTGTTTAGGTTAAATATTCATTTTGTCACATCTTCCTCCATTTATCAAATTGGAGCTTCAAACTTCACCATATGTTTTCGTATATTGCACACATTGTTGTCTGAAAAAATGGATGAGATCGGTCGTATATATAGCATATATCCCCCACAATCGACTGTTCAGATAAGAAACTTTTCGTAATTACTCTCCCAGTTTACGAGCTAGAGGCTTCAAATTTCAACGAATGCTTACGTATATAGCATATATTATTGTCTGAAAAAATCATAGATTGGTGGTATATATACTATATATGTAGGTATATGGTGGTATATATAGTATATATATATAGTCTTAGTATATAAAAATCACGTGTCACTATGTATGATTTTAATAATCGGGGATTGCCCATATTGCTTTTTTAAATGTATGAAAACATTTATTTGAAGCAATTTTTTAATTTTATAATTTATTTAATAATTTGGGAAAAATTTACAAACAGACAAAATTGGTTAATCGTTGTAGTTCTATAAATAGAACGAAAACAGCAACAAAAACCAAAGTTTCTTTGAAAACCTCCGTACCAAGCATAGCTTTAACACATAATTGCATACGAAGTATGAAATGTGTAAAAGATTAAAATATGCAAAAAAAAAAAAGAAGGCAATTGGGAAAAACTTTACAACAGGCATGACGTAGCTGAATGCGTTTATAACCATTTCAACTATCGTAGGAGTGCGAGTTCGACTCCCACTCCCGGGAGAAAAGGCTTTGAAGAGATTTACAAGGTATAATCGAAACAGCTGGCGCCTTGTCCGTCCTGGTGTCACTATGTTTGGCGCCAATGGACTCCTAAACTACTGAACCGATTTTGAATTTGTTTTGCACCCCGTGTTAGTTGGATATATCTTGAAATTATTATATTATATTATTATTATTTTATTTCAAATTTTTTGATTTGTGTATACGTAATAACAAAATGTTACAGTTTCAGGAGTCCGGATCATAAAACTGCAAAAATCACAATTTTCTTGATTTAATCAAACACTAAAACATGCATTCACATTCAATCATGCGAATAAACTCATAATTGAATAAACCAATAATTGAATAAAATCATAATTGAATAAACTCAGCATCTGTCTTTACTAGACTCCGTTAGCATGATTGCGATCGAATGACCCAACAGGTTTTGCGTAAGATTGTATTGATGAAACGAAAGCAAGCAGAAAATAAATTCAAAGCACGAGAATTAGTATTGTTTAGTTCGGCAAACAAACAAAATCGTAAGCAATGTTTATATGTTTGTATGTTTATATGTAGCTTGTCGCCGTGACGTAAGTGCAGAAGAATCATGCAAATATTCAGACGCAAGGAGTTTTCATATTTGCCTTTTCATTCCGATGAATGTAATCGCTGTTGAGGCAAACGAGCAAACGCCTGAAATGATTATATTCACGCATGAAATAAGTTGGTTGATTTTAAGTCAATGTCGATTATGTTCGTTTAGGCAAGTTGGATCATTGAACACGATCATGTTGCCGAATGTAATCGAACGTCTGAGGGGGTCCGCGATTTAGAGGTACTATTACATTTTTTTTAATTCAGGAGAGTCTTTAGTTAGTTCCATGTGCAATTTTTAGGCCGAATTTCAAAAGCAACGAAAATCTGTATTTCGTTTTAATATTATAGTGAAGTGTGAAAAGTAAAAATCTATATATATAACAAGTAAGGTAGGCTAAGTTCGGGTGTAACCGAACATTACATACTCAGTTGAGAGCTATGGAGACAAAATAAGGGAAAATCACCATGTAGGAAAATGAATCTAGGGTAACCTTAGAATGTATTTGTATGAAATGTGTATCAAATGGAAGGTATTAAAGGGTATTTAAAGAGGGAGTGGGCCATAGTTCTATAGGTTGGCGCCATTTAGGGATATCGCCATAAAGGTGGACCATGGCTGACTCTAGAATTTTTTTGTACGATATGAGTATCAAATGAAAGGAGTTAATGAGTATTTTAAAAGGGAGTGGGCCTTAGTTCTATAGGTGGACCAGGGGTGACTCTAGAATGTGTTTGTACGATATGGGTATCAAATTAAAGGTATAAAGGGTTTTAAAAGGGAGTGGTGGTAGTTGTATATGTGAAGGCGTTTTCGAGATATCGACCAAAATGTGGACCAGGTGACCCAGAACATCATCTATCGGGTACCGCTAATTTATTAATATATAATACCACGAATAGTATTCCTGCCAAGATTCCAAGGGCTTTTGATTTCGCCCTGCAGAAATTTTTCATTTTCTTCTACTTAATATGGTAGGTGTCACACCCATTTTACAAAGTTTTTTTCTAAAGTTATATTTTACGTCAATAAACCAATCCAATTACCATGCTTCTTCCTTTATTTCGTATTTCGTATAGTATTATGGCATTTTTTTTTTTCATTTTTCGTAATTTTAGATATCGAAAAAGTGGGCGTGGTCACAGTCGAATTTCGGCCATTTTTTATACCAATACAAAGTGAGTTCAGATAAGTGCGGGAACTGATTTTAGTAAAGATATATCGATTTTTGCTCAAGTTATCGTGTTAACGGCAGAGCGGAAGGACAGACGGTCGACTGTGTATAAAAACTGGGCGTGGCTTCAACCGATTTCGCCCTTTTTCACAGAAAACAGTTATCTTCCTAGAATCTAAGCCCCTACCAAATTTCACAAGGATTGGTAAATTTTCGTTCGACTTATGGCATTAAAAGTATCCTAGACAAATAAAATGAAAAAGGGCGGAGCCACGCCCAATTTGAAATTTTCTTTTATTTTTGTATTTTGTTGCACCAAATAATTACTGGATGTTGACATAATTTATTTAAATACTGTAAAGCATTAAATTTTTTGTTAAAATTTGACTTAAAAAGATTTTGCTAATTTTCATTAAACATACATATTGCAATAGTAGTAACGTTCATACCAAATTTCATTTTGATATTTTCAACGACTGCCAAATTACAGCTTGCAAAATTTTTAAAATACCTTCTTTTAAAAGTGGGCTATGCCACGCCCCTTGTCCAAAATTTTACTAATTTTCTATTCTGCGTCATAAGTTCAACTCACCTACCAAGTTTCATCGCTTTATCCGTCTTTGGTAATGAATTATCGCACTTTTTCGGTATTTCGCTATTTTCGATATCGAAAAAGTGGGCGTGGTTATAGTCCGAAATTGTTCATTTTATATAGCGATCTGAGATGAGTGCCCATGAACCTACATGCCAAATTTCATCGAGATACCCCAAATTTACTCAAGTTATCGTGTTAACGGACGGACATGGCTCAATCAAATTTTTTTTAGAAACTGATGATTTTGATATATGGAAGTCTATATCTATCTCGATTTCTTTATACCTGTACAACCAACTGTTATCCAATCAAAGTTAATACTAATGTGAGCTCTGCTCAACAGTATAAAAAGAAAAGCTAAAATGTTTGTTAGTTGGTCGCCGGTGTTTGAAGAGATGCGTGGGTCGATTTTGTTCAAACTTTCACACAAGTTGCGTAAACCTCACGCGGTGGTTACTACATAGGCTTGGTTGCGATCGACGTATAGGGTCTCGAGATATAGGCTGAAACGAGGACCCGAGTACACCTAGAATGTGTTTATAGAATATGGATAACAAATGAAAGCTGTTGATGAGTGCTTTAGTAGAGGGTAATTTTCTTACCCCTGGGTGACTGGGGTCTCGAGATATAGGCAAAAACATGGGCCAGTGAATGCCTAGACAGTGTTTATACAATATGGATATCAAATGAAAGCTGTTGATGAGTGCTTTAGTACAAAGTAATATATTATCCAGAGACGGACTGGGATTAGGACTAGGACTGGGACTAAGACTCGGAGTGGGACTGGGAAAGGGACTGGAATAAAATACATACCACCCTCCGGGAAAGGCAATAAGGGATGCAGAAAAAGAGAAGAAATTCAGAGAAGAGAAAAGAGAGAAGAGATTGAGAAAGAGATAGAATGAGACGAATATGGAGATAGATGAAGCGAAAAAGACGGAGGGGGAGTGAATAAAAGGATTGGGAACAAGTGTAGAGGGGGGGAGGTCAGAGTTAGTCGGAAAAAGCTTATTAAAATGTATGCAGATAGGCCAAATTTAGGGCAGAACAATGTCTGTCGGGTCTTCTAGTATATATATATAGTATACATATATTTTCGCAATTTTAGCCCCATTTTAATATGTAGAAGCTTCAAATTTCACCAAATGCTTACGTATATAGCATATATTGTTGTGTGAAAGAATCATAGAGATCGGTGGTATATCTGTGCAAATATATAAACGAAGCACAATCTTATATTTGTGCAGATAAGAAGGTTTTCGCAATTTCTGCCCCATTTTAACAGCTAGGAGCTTCGAATTTCGCCAAATGCTTACGTATATAGCATATATTGTATAAAAAAGAAAGTGACGTTAGTACAAACGCGTATAACTCAAGAACGCCTGCACCGATTTGGATGACCGACACCAATGCAGATTGTTCTCTGGCCAGAATAGGAGAATATCCAATAAAATTCCCAAAAAATTCCTAAAAAATATTTATTTTCCTATACATTTTGTATGGTGAGAATTTTTATGATATCTTTTTGTAAGAAAAGCTCAATAATAGCTCTGTGGATTATAATAAAATATCGAACATAGACTCTCTATGTGTGCGATATGGTTATTTTCTTATACAGTCACCGACTGCTACTTGGCGAATACGGTTGTGTCTCTCAGTAATATCAGTGACTTCTTTCTCTCTCCTTTTGTTCTTTGCACTCGGTTCGCAATCTCAAGTTAATTTTTTTTTCTTTTCTTTAGTAACTACCTTACTTAAATAATCTGGTGAACTAAGATTAAAAGTGCTATAATGGCCCAAAAGGGGCCTCGACTAGGGGATAATAGGTTCTCTCTATTAGCCTCTAGCCCAAAATCTAAACGCAAAAAAGACCAAAAGACAATCAAAAATACCTCGTGGTAAAAGGAGTGACACCAACAATCCTTTAAACAAATTCTCGTGCTTCGCAGTACATAAAGCCTTAGCAAATATAAGCTCCGATATAACGAAAATCACTGAATTAATGGATGGAAGTTTGCTGCTTTTCGTTAAAAATAGCATTATCGCTGAAATATTCTTAGCGACAAATAAACTCATCGGAATTTGAGACGTTCAAATCTCATATCACCAAAATTTCAATACCTCAAAAGGCACAATTTATGCACCATGCTTAAATTATGTAAATGAAGAAGAAATTATTGAAAAGCTTAAAGAACAGGGTGTCTCATCAATTTATAAATTTCTTAAAAAAGTCGATGGCAAATAAGTGCCGACCGGCGTTGTGCTTCTTACATTCGACTTATATAACCTTCCTGAGAAAATTGACATTTCATGGTACTCAACTAAAATAAGACCCTATTACCCCAATCCTATGAGGTGTAAAAACTATCAGCTGCTCGGCCACACAACAAAGCGTTGTAATAAATCCCCTGTATGCGAGACGTGTTCTCTTCCCCCCACATTCCTGCAGCTTGCACTCGCACTCTTTGCAATACTGTTCTGGCAATCATGCGTCATCAAGTAGAACCCGTCCAAAGTAAGAACAAATGAAAAAAATTATCACCATACGAACCGACAACAAGTGTTCCATACGCGAAGCAATAAAAATACATAAAGCTCAAATCCCACCTACACTCAGTAATCCAATTTCATCTTTTGCCACTATTCTGAAAGAGAGCTCTACAGCTGAACCACCTACACACTCCGAACCAAACACTCAAAATGCCGAATCAACTAACAACAACAAAGCGTCACTAGAACAAACAAACGCAACAGACAATTATTCTCAATAACTTGAAATGAACAATATAACAAATAAAAACAAACACAACAACAACAAACTCACTGGACAACTTCTCACTACAAGCAGTCGAAGACTCTACAACAAACTCACTACTTCTCAATAACTTTCTCTCTCAACTAAATAGCACCTCTTCTTTATTCACAAATCTAACTCCCAATACCCAAATCCAATAATAAAATATGAAGATCATGCAATGGAATATACATGGCATGTTTAACAACTATCCCGATCTAAACATTCTCATAAAAGAAAACTCACCTGATATCATAGCTTTCCAGGAAACTCACCTGCAAATAAATAAAACTGCATTTGTACCTAACAATTATGTTGGGTATTTTCACAACCTACTGACCAACATCACTTGCAAACAAGGTATTGCTTTATTAATCCGGAAATGGCTAACACACAAAATAATCCAAATAACCTCTAATATCGCGGTGCTAGCGGTGGAAATTGATGTTGGCTCTAGAATATCTATAATAAACTGCTATATACCCCCACAGCAAAAATTCAGTCAAGCAGACATTTCTAATATTCTTTCAAATTTTTCTAACCCCACGATTTTTTAGGCGACTTTAACGCTTGGAGCCCTCTTTGGGGTGCCCCAATTACCAACCGTAGGGGAGAAATACTCGAAGACATTGTGCTTTCACAGAACCTAGCGGTACTCAATGATGGTGCACCAGCATCGTCCCCACATCTAGTCCACAGAAGATTTGGTCGGATATTAAAACACTGGTTGGTTCCCATCAAGGCAATTAAGTCTCTTTCATATACACTCCAAATGGCGCCGTATACGAGCCAGTTGATATTGCCGAAAAATTTGCTTTAAGTTAGTTTAACTACTCGCATCAGTCAAACTTTCATGCAAAGTTTAACAATCTTAGGGATCCTGCCCGGAAGCTATAATCATCGACTCCACTATAACAATAGATGAATTCAATTTGGCCCTCTCATCAATGTCTGGAAAAACCCCAGACGCAGACAAAATATCATATCCACTTCTTAGAAACGTTCCTTTCGTACTTAAAGCAAGACTAGTTAGTCTATATAACTCCATTTTAAATGAAGGAACTTTCCCACAAGAATGGAAAATTGCGGAAGTGATCCCCATTCCCGGAAAAAAGGATAATCAAATCGCCAGTTACAGACCCATATCCCTAATCCCATGTATATCTAAAATCTTCGAAAAAATCATCGCAAAAAGGATCTCGTGGTTTGCAAAATGCAAAGGCCTCATCAGCGCAAATCAGTTCGCTTTCCAAAAAGGCTTAGGTGTCATTGATCCTCTGCTCATATATAGAAATAGAAGGACAACACAAAACCCACAAGTGACACACAGTTCACATAAAATAATGTCTGAGTAAGTACTTGGTTACCCAATATATATACCATATATATATTCCCCCCGTCTAAAGTACGTTGCGCTAAATATCGACTTGCTTATAAAAATATATACGTATATATGTAATATCTGTCTATACCCACTTAGTTCGGTAATATCACCCGAGCTACATATTTTTCCAGCGTGAAATTCACCGCTTCCCAATTTAACCCTGTATACATATACTAGCTTTACCAGGCGTACGTTGTAACGCCCGAGATAGAATGAATGTTGCGTTATTTTTTCTGTTTTGTTTTTGATAATTTAGTTTATTGTTTGAATTGAATTTTGTACGCATATTTGGTGAAATTTTCGTTTAAAACATTTTATTATTTTATCTTATTGTAATGCAAGTGGGTACGTAATATTTTTGGTTTTTTCGTTCGGTGCAAAGATAAGCAAATTTTTTGGTTTTCCAACTCTAGAGCAAGCAACATATAGCTGGTCATGGGAAAAGCACGGACTCTGTAAATTTAAGCATTCAATAGTAACACTTGTCCTTGTGCTTGCAAAAACAAGGCATACAGGTAACTGTAAGCGCTTAAAGTTGAATGGCAAATCTGTAGGAATGATTGGAATCCGTGGTATGATCACATCTTCACCTTTGTTTTTACCGCTGATTGTTGCTTCGATTAAATTCGGTATTAATTTCTAAATGCAAAGTTCATTTGCACAATTTTGGTGGGTTTAAATTCCGAAGAAGCATGATTGGTGAGCAAATTTTCAGAGTTGATATATGCGCAGGCATTCCACGTTTGATTTTTATATTATTATGGCTAAACCGATTTGGGATTTCAAAATCAACTAACCATCATCTCTTCTTCCTGTATCTTTCCTAAAAATTGCATGGCAATCTTTCTATCCGTTCTCGAGTTATGGAGTGACAATCAAAATGTACACTTCTTTTTATATATATAGATATAGATATATGTAGATAGACTGATGTTAACAAATTCTTTTAACGGCGGCAGATTACTAAACGTCCAAAAGGCATAACAGCCAAACTCAACAATGCAGCCAAACTTTAGGTGTTAAACTTAAGTTTGTACGGCAGCCATAGTTCTGAAAAATCCCATTTTTAGGGAAGGTTCCACGCCCCTTTTTCTCCATTCCACATTTTACTGGAGGTGTTAGGACTTAACGTCATATAGCTCCTTACCACTTTTCATTATCCTACCATTACTACATCAAGAGATATGCAGTACGATATAATCCATTTGTATTGGAGGTGCCACGCCCCGTTTTCCCAATCACACATTGACCTCATATAACTCCTTACTGAATTTCAATGTTCTGGCATGTATACCTTCAAAGTTATGCAGTACCAAAGATACCATTTGTATGGGAGGTGCCGCGCCCCTTTTATATATCGAAATTATTTTTAGCCTAAGACCTTCCCGTTGATCGAAGGAACATATAACCAAAATTTGGTGATGATTGAAGTGTGGGAAATATGTTTCCATAGCAAACATACACACATACACAGAATTTGATTTTTATATTCTTATGGCTAAACCGATTTGGGATTTCAAAATCAACTAACCATCATCTCTTTTTATATATATAGATTACATAAAATATAATTTATAAAAAAACCATAGCAACGAACTTTGCAAAATGTTTGTCACTTTTCTCAAAGTTTATTTTACCGGTGCACCCAAGATAATTTGCATACAAATCTAGAAGTATATGCACCCATAACACCCACACGCACTTGTATATCTTTTTGCATAAGCCAAAACCCACCCTCAATATAGTAATTGCATGACCATATGTAACTACATAATAGAAGGAAGCAACAAAGAAGATCATCGATCACATATTTGCATACATTTACTTTGCCAATAGATCAAGTGCATTGGCACGGCAAACAAAAGGTATTGTTGGTACACCACAGTTTACCGGCAAATATATTTTACCCATATATATAAATACATACATACGTACTATATACCCATATTACTTGTACTCAGAAGCGCTGAGACAAGTACATATAACAAAAAACCCAGCATACATTAGGCGGGTCTCAAAAAAAAAAAAACCAGTGAACAACCACCCATTTATATACTCACATTACTTGTCCTCAGAAGCGCTGAGACAAGCCCGTATTAAAAATCAAGCGTACATTAGGCTGGTTTAAAAAACAAAAATTTGTTTGCCGTTTTGACAAAATTTTTTTTCGATTTTCACAGCTTAATAAAAGCTCCCATTTCTTGGTAAACTACATTAAATTATAATTCCAAAAACAAACGAAACCCCAAAATTGACCACTGCAGACCAAAGCCTGCAGGAAGTCATATATGACGGTAACCAATTAGAGGTTTACTGCTCAAGATGGTCACCCTCCCAAGCTACCGATTTATCAGAGTGTATGCTTAAAGTCAAATTAGAAGACCTTGATAAAATATGGGCAAAGGTGCTAGCGTTCCATCGAGAAGTAAGTTTCTCCGATAATTACACAGATGTTAGCGGCTCGGTTGAGCAAAAATTCGCTAAATGCATAGAAACCTATGGAAGCCTTAAGAAAGTCGACAATGCCACTTGGAGGCACGTTTCCAGTAAGGATAACCCAGCGGATTTGGGCACTCGAGGCTGCAAGCCACAGGATTTAGTCCAATGTCCATTATGGTGAGAAGGACCTAATTGGCTTGTAAATCCATCAACGTCGTGACCAAAGGATATACTCACCACCAAACTCCCCCCGAACAACGACATGTGGAAGTACTCCACACCCTGCAGGAAGAAAATATAGATATAATCGACTGGTTTTCGTCGTTTTCTCGAGCGCTTAGAGTCTTGGCCCATATGTTGCGGTTTATCAAGAAAGCAAGGAAACTGAAAGTTCCAGCCATGCTCAACCTCACCCACGCCCAAGCGGATGATGCCAAAATGAAAATCATCATTCAAACGCAACGGAGTCGTTACGGAGACGTGATAGAGCTCCTTCAAACGTCAGGACCTAACTTCCACGTTTAAAGCAAAATTTCAAAAAGCTCATCTTCTACTGCAAAATCTGCACCATCTACAAACACCAGATGAAAGCACAGATAATGTCAGCTTTGTCGCCCGAGAGGTCAACATATTCCCTACTTTCCATATAACAGGAGTCGACTTTGCTGAACCATTTATGGTAAAAACTTCTCCCCTTCGCCGACCTTCGTATGTCAAAGCTTACGTTTGTGTGTTCGTCTGTTTTTCCACAAAGGTTGTTCATTTAGAAGAGTGCTCTGACCTCACCACGAACGCCCTCAACGCAGCCTTTGCCCGATTCACTGGCCGCCGTGGCCTCCACATCAGATATTTTCTGACAACGGAAAAGCATTCGTCGGCGCACAACGCGTACTACAAAGGAATTCACCACATTCCTCAAGGAAGCCGCTCATGGAAAGTCATCCCACAGCTCCACACATGGGTGGTCTATGGGAGGCGGTCGTGGAAGTTGTAAGATACTCTTTACGAAGGTAGCAGGAAACCAGAAGTTCTCCTTCGAAGAGCTCACTACCCTCTTAGTACGCAAAAATGCGGTCCTCAACTGCCGACCGCTCTCCCCCATGTCCGAAGATCCAATGGATCCCCTAGTCCTAAACCCAGGGCATTTCCTACGTGGCGCGCCACTCTTATCACTACCGAAGCCAACTGCCGAGCATCTCACCCTTGTCAATAAATGGCAGAAACTAAAAACGCTTCACCACCAGTTCAGCGCACGATGGAAGAACGAGTACCTCAAGGAGTTGCACAAGCGGTACAAATGGAAATGCCCTCAACGCGATATTCAAGTTGGAGATTTAGTCGTGGTAAAGGATGATTTACTACCCCCGAACGAATGGCGTTTTGGACGGGTAATCACTTTACACCCTAGATCGGATAACCATGTTCGAGTTGTTGCACTCAAAACCCAAAACGGACTATTAACCCGAAATATTGTCAAACTGTGAGGGCTACCAACTGGCTAGCACTGCTAACCCTACCTCTGGTACCCTCTGTTTCATGCCCCTAGTAATCTACATATAACCTACCTTTCTCAACGTATTTTTCTAACCCATTTTTTGAGAAATACGTATTTTTTCTTTTCTTGTCTTTACAGGACCCGCAGATCTACGGAGACCCAGAAATGCCGGCTATGTGGGCAGCGACACGCGCTAAGGCAGTGCCGGGCATGTCGAAGACATGATCCAATTTTCGTATTAAGTCCGCCCCTCCGTCTGGCAACAACCGGCCAGTGCGGCCAAGCGCAATCATTGCAGCTCAGCTGTATCTGCAATCGATACCGCGCACACTCAATTTTCAGTTCATCCAAAACTATCCGCCTACACGCATCGCCCGAGCCGCAATCGTTTACTTATATTACCGCCCGCCCTCCGTCGCGTAAATCACATATTTTAATTGATTTGCTTTACTTTTCTATAAATTTTGTAATTTCAAAGTGAAAACCAACAATAAATACATTATATTACATTTTAAATTAGTGCCCTCCCTTTTTCTTTGATAAAGTGCACAGTGCTGTGCCACCGAAATTTATATTATTATATTAGTTTATATTGAAAAAGAAGCGGTAAAGATGGGTTTGATGGTGAATGAGGACAAAACGAAGTACCTGCTGTCATCGAGCAAAGAGTCAGCGCATATGCGCCTTGGCAACTACGCTACTGTTGGCAGCCATAATTTCGAAATAGTAAAAGACTTCGTTTATTTGGCAACCAGCATCAACACTAGCAACAACATCAGCACTGAAATCGAGCGAAGAATCAATCTTGCCAATAAATGGTACTTTGGACTAGGTAGGCAATTGAAAAGTAAAGTCCTCTCTTGACGAACGAAAATCATACTCTACAAGTCACTTATCATACCCGTCCTGCTATATGGGACAGAACCATGGACCATGACAACAGCAGATGAAGCAGCTTTGGGAGTGTTCGAGAGAAAAGTTCTTCGAAAGATTTATGGACCTCTACGCGTTGGCGATGGCGAGTACCGAAGAAGATTTAATAATGAGCTGTACAAGCTATACGCAGACATCAACATAGTCCAGCGAATTAAAACGCAGCGGCTGCGCTGGCTAGGCCATGGTATGCGAATGAAAGATGATGCTCCGGCCAAGAAAGTGTTTCTATCGGAACCCGCCTATGGAAGCAGAGGTAGAGGGCGGTCCCCACTCCGTTGGAAGGACTAGGTGGAAAACGATTTAAACTCCCTTGGTGTGGCCAATTGGCGCCGGTTGGCGGAGCGAAGGAGCGACTGGCGCGCCTTGTTGGACAGCTATAACCGTTTAGACGGTTAAGCGCCAATTAAGTAAGTAAGTAAGAATATTATCAAATATTTAACTTCCAAAAACTGTTTAATACATAATAGTGTAATCATCAATGTAACTAAAGCACTTATGTTATCCAAAATGGATTTCGGGCTTCCCATATATGGACACTGCTCCAAAACAAACCTAAAGGTCATCGATCCTCCATATCTTACAGCTGCCAGAAGAAGCTTAGGTGCCTTAAGATCTTGGTGACGCAGTTATTATCGGTGCCCTCCCTACATACTGCTCTGTATTCACTGCCGAAGCCGCAGCATTGCACGAAGCAGTAAAATTTGCTTCTAATGCAAGGTCTAAATATGTCATATGCACCGACAGCCAGTCAACGATCAAGGCTCTGTTAAACGGGAACAACGACGACGTGCTGATTAAAAAAATTAGAAAGCTAATCTACGAAAATACTGGCAATCTAAAAATAATGTGGATACCAGGTCACGCAGGCATTAAAGGTAACGAAACAGCGGATGGTAAAGCGAAGCTAGCTGCTAAACAACCACTGCACCTCTTCGACCACGTAACGACCCTAGACCTTCTTAAAGCGGGGAACGCCTATACCCGCACGAAATTTGCAAATGAATGGACAAATTTCAAACATCGCTACAAACACTTTAACCCAACTGGCACAAAACCTATCTATCCATCCGATTGCTCCTGTTACAAGCTAAAACTTTATGTGCGCCTTAGGATAGGTCATACTACTATGACACACAACCATCTTCTCAAGGGCACTGCTGAACCACCATGCACCTTTTGCAACGCTCCATCCGTAACTATTGCGCATATAATCGACGACTGTCCTGGACTTGCTTCTCATAGAAGAATTGTCTTTGGAGATACTAAACCATCAAACTACCTTACAGAGATCACTTTGGATAACATATGTGCAATTTTCAAATTTTTGCAAATAGCCAACATTAAATATATTTAAATTAAGTATACATATCCAGCAAAGTACCAATATTAATTTAGTAAAACTCATGTACAATAGATTAGTTTAAAATAGAGCCGATGGTCCTGGCAGCCAGCGCTTTACACAGTGTAATAACTATTTCTAGTTGTTTCTCTTTAAATAAATAAATAAAAAAAAAATAAAAATAAAATATTTTCTTATACATCTATATATATAAAAGAAATTGACGTTAGTACAAACGCATATAACTCAAGAACGCCTGCACCGATTTGGATGATTGACACCAATTCAGATTTTTCTCTGGCCAGAATAGGAGAATATCCAATAAAATTCCTAAAAAATTTCTAATAAAAAAATTATTTTCCTATACATTTTGTATGGTGAGAATTTTTATGATATTTTTTTGTAAGAAAAGCTCAATAATAGCTATGTGGATTATAATAAAATATCGAACATAGGCTCTATGTGCGCGATTTGGTTATTTTCTTATACATTTTATATAAAGCGTTATTGATGATCAATGACGTTTATGTTTGCGGTATGTTGTGACGAGTTATCCAGCAACGAATCTATTCTCAATTTTTAAGTATTCTCGCTAAATGGACCAAATGTGTCGCGCAAAAAGTATCAGCTTACAAAGAAATTAAATGTAATTTCGTTCTATCAATACATCGCGAACGCCAATCTACCACGAAAAAAGTTTGTAAAAATTAATTGCATTCCGAACACATTGTAACTTAAATGCTGGTTCATGTATTGCCAGTAGATGGCAGTGTGTGTATCAACTTATGACAGCTTTTGACAGTTATTCAATTTTAATGAGTACATTATTTTCAAACGATTATTTTTGAAAATTTCAAACGACTTTTTGTGAAAATTACCATTGAAAAGTTATTTCACAAATTTTGGTTAAGTCTGGTGAAGTGGAAATTGTGAATAGTTACAGACGTTATATTTATGTGATTCCAAGTGTTAATTTCGGAATGTGCAATTAATTTTTCTGCGAATTAAATTGAATTAACTGTTCATTCTACTCACTTAATTAATTTTGCTATGGAATTATATTTTCAAATGGTAAGTTACAATCGAAGATGTTTATTTTGTGAGGATTTGACATTTGTTCATTTATCAGTGTCTTTCAAAATGCCGCGAGTCAGAAGATCAAATCTATCGCGTCAAACTCGCAATGCAAGTAGACTTCGCAATATCGTCAACCAATTAAATACGAACAAACAACAAATCGTAAGAGAAGAGCGCCGTGTTAATATAGCCCTACATCGTGCATCACAAACGCAAAGAGAAAGACAGGCGGTAAGTGAGACGGCTCAGCTAACAATGAGAAATCGTCGAACATATCAACCAACGCAACAACGGGAAAATCGAAATCAGCGGTTAAGAAGTGCTTCAAGTGTTGATTTTTTTATTTCTTTATTGATGGCGTATGTTAATCAGCCCAATTCTAAACGAAAATTCTGCGCAAGTTTTTTCCCTTCTCCCATTCCTCGTATTCTAAATAAAAATTCCTTGTTCCAATGTTCGAAAAAGCGGAAACGGGTTATGGGAGAAAAGTAGGTATTATGAATGTGAGGGAGAGGGAGATTTCTCTGCCATTTCATAGGAGTTTTTCCACTAGTTAAATTAAAGGGAATGTATAAAAATAGTTAAAGAAAATTGGTTCTTTTAAGAAAGAACACTTATTTGTACAAATTTGTACTAAAATATGTATTTACACCCTACCAAAATATTCTTACTGTTAATACAACAACAATAACAACCACAATATTCTTTATTTTAAGTCGAAAAGTATATCATAAGCAACGGAGGAGCTCTTTGTATATTTGATGCAGCCATCCAGAAATTGCGCAAGATTTTTAAGAAGGCTTAAATAGATTTTGGCATATGATGAAAGACTAATTCAACTCGACTTGGCCGCCAGAAAATAGTTTTGCTGAATGAAAGCAGGCAACTCCGGCGGATTTGTGTTATCCCGCCGCCTTCTTCTTCGTATGCTCCTCTGTTGATGTTGGTGTGGCACCAATGCATTACTCATTTCAGTGAATACCAGATGAAATGCAATAATATGCATTGTTTATATTTTATTTCTTAATTTCAAACAAATTCGCAACAATAAATAAACTTTTCTATTTTTAAACAAAATAAAAAATGCGCAACGAAATATCAATTGACAAAACAGCTGCCTTCGAAAATTCGAAATTCCTATTCCCCAATTATTCTTCTCCTTAGGAGAAAAGAATTGGAGGAATTTTTCCGCGGGAATAAAAAAAACCCCGCTAGAACAAAATTCCGCGAGAATATTTAGAATTGGTGTGAATATAATACAATGTTTTCTCGAAAAAAAAAAAAATACATTTTGTGTGAGTATGCATATTTGCTTCCTACGCTGTCAACTGCGTTAAGTACACTAGTTTACATGTATTTTAGTACATACTAACATGTGTGTTGTGCCAGCTTAAATATACTGGCGCCAAATTATTTTAATATACTTATTTACTGTTTTTTTTTTTATAAAAAACATTTATAAAAAACAAAGAAGAATAAATAATCTATATTTGTATTTTACAGGCTAAAGTTATAATCTAGTAACAAGAGGCTTTTAACTTGCCTCTTGAAATGCAAATAATTGGAACATGTTTTAACATTGTCGGGCAATTTATTAAACATTCTAGCACCATAGCTACGTATTGAATTTGTACTTCTTTGAGTACGGAAAAACAAGTTTTTATATATAGAGTATTTCTAAAGTTATAGCTTAGATTTCCTGCGAAATTGAAATCAAGACTATGTTTAATGAAATTGTTTTTATTTTGAAAACAATGAGCAGTGTCTGTAAAATACTGTACTTTCTAACGCCTAACCTATTTTCGTAAAGCCTGATAGTGGGAGTTATTCTGGGTAGTAACAGCATATTTTTTATTATTTTGTTTCGAAGTATTTGTAACTCATTTATTTTATTTTCTGCACATCCGCTCCAGATTGAATTTAAATACGTTAAACGTGACATAAAGTACGCATCGTATAATAGCCATAATTGTTTTCTGGGTATATTATTTCTACTTCTATATATTGCGAAATTTAGCGGTATTAACTTAAGTTTCAATCTAGTTATATGTTCGCGCCAATTTAAATTCGTGTCTAACCATATTCCAAGGTATTTCAACTTGTCTACCCTCGAGATAATTTTGTTATCAAATGCGAAACCAGGAAAATCTGTAATGCTCGGTATGGGTTTGAAGCTGTTAAAAATAATGAAATGTGTTTTTTCTAAGTTAATTTTTAATAAATTACAATCAACCCATTTTTTTATCTCATCCAAATCTGTCCAAATGTTGGTGATTAATTCTTCTAACGTACTTGCAGAGTACATGAAGGTTCCATCATCAGCATAAAACTGGGGAACACCCTTTAGATTTAGTCTTAGTACATTATTAATATATATTATAAACAGAGTTGCCGCTAGTTTTTATCCTTGCGGTACGCCTGTTATAATTTCCAAAGTGGAACTCGTTTTATTATTTATTTTTACTACACAGCCACATAATTCTTTTTATTAATATTTTCGTAGATATACTCTGTGCACGATATGCACGCTGCCATTGTGTTGGAGCATTCTACAAAGCCAAACAGGTTTTTGTCAAATAGATTATATTGTGCTACAAATGTTGTAAATCGATCAAGAAGAATGCTTTCAAATATTTTATCAATGGTGTTGAGTTTCGTTATTGGCCGGTAGTTTGAACATAACTCTTTACTTCCGGCTTTATGTACAGGTACCACGGAGTCTACCTTTAACTCATCAGGATACTGACCTGATCTAAAACAATCATTAATAAAATTGCAGATCGGCATAGCTAGATGATTTTTGTATTTTTTGACAAACCTTGTGGAGATACCATCCGGGCCGTTTGCAGATTTTGAATTTTAATTATCTATGGCATTATTCACTTCCAAGATATTACATTCACTTAAGGTGAATGGAGTTATAATATTATTTGCTGGATTATCCGTGTAATTAATTTCATTTGCGTTTCAACAACTGTAGTGAAGTATTCATTAAAACTATTGGCGATAACAGTGCAATTTGTAATTGTTTTTCCCTTATATATTATCTGACTGATATCAGTCACATTTAGACCACGTTTTGCTTTCTGAATGTATATTTTTTGTTACGCGATTACCATAATATCGCTTTTTCAAATAGTTAGTCATTTTCCGAGCTTTTATTTTCAAGGCATGGTACTCAGTTTCGAAGAACAGATTATTTCTATATTTGGTTTTCATTTTGAAGTATTTATTTTTTCCCTAATAATTTTTGAAAGTTCGGAGTTCATCCAAGGTTTCTTATAATCATGCCTAGGTTTTTTAACTTTTTTGTAAACTGATTTATTCTATTGGATAAAGAGCTATAGAAATCATTAAAAGAGGAGTTTTGTGTAATTTCGTCGATTACAGCACTATCTTCAAAGGCGCTATAATCGAAAACTTCAAACCAAGTAGTATTACTTTCTTTAAAAAAATTTTAATTCATAGCTATGTCTAAATTAATTATTCTGTGATCTGAAATCGGGTTATCGTCTAAGGATATAAAATAATTATAGTTTAATTTATCAGTTAGAACGTGATCTATTATGCTTCCAATAATAATTTTCTTCCTGGTAAACATTTCTTGACTTAAACTGTTCAGGCAAACGAAGCCGTTGCTGTAGACTGTAGTAAAATAATTAATAACTTCGTTATTTTTATTAAGAAGGTTTAAAAATCGCCAACTACAATAGAGCTTTTATGTTGCATCACTTCATTTTTAAGATAGCTAACAAACAATACAGTATCTGAAGAACAATTCTTGTATACACATGTTATGTGAATACCAATTTGAATTAACTTTATAGTTAGAAAGCTACTATTTTCATATGTTAAAGAAGACACCAAAGTCGAATCAAGATTTTCATGTACGAATATCAAACATCCCCCTGCTCGATTAGTTTCCCGGTTTGCAAAATAAACGTTGTAATGGGGGATATTAAAATACTTATTTTCATTTTCATATATCCAAATTTCGCTAAGTGCTATTATGTGTATTAACTTGCCTTTTTTCCTTTTTTCATCAACTATGCAATTGAGATCATTCATTTTGTTTCGAATACTTTGTATATTCATATATAAAATATTATGATTATGATTAGCATTAGCGGAGTTATGGATAAATTCTTCATTATATTTATATTTCACATTTGTTGCTATATGAGCATTATTCATTATGTTAAAGTCATCCATCAAGAGCTCCTATAATTTCTCTATAAGCTTAAATTATCTCATATCTGTATGTAAATTAAAATATAAACTACTTAATTTTCTGTATATCTTCAATGCATTCTATTCTAATTACGACACTACTTTCCTTCTTTCTCACCAAGATGTTCGTATCTTTCATCCAAACAAATTTGTAGTTCTTTTTCATAGCTTCTTGTTTTGTCTTCTTGAATAAGTCACTTACTTCTTTTTCCAATAGATGGTGGAAGTTGATGTTCTTTTCTCTCATATTCGCATCCGGTAGTATCTCTGTCATATCTATTCGCTTTTTATTCTTCCTAAGTTCCATGCATTTATTTTTGAATTCCTGAGTTTTTATTTTCACAATCAGTGGATAAGTTTTGAACTTTTTATTTTCGTTTTGATAGACGTCTACAATTTCACTGGTGTCAGGTTTTGAGTTAACCTGTTTTCTAATGTCAACTACGACGTCCTTCAACTTTGATTTTTCAATCTTTGGCAAGTTTGTTATAATTAAATTCTTTTTATGTTTACTTTGCTTTATTGCTATTAAATCTTTCTCAACTGTTCTCACTTAAGCTTTCATGCCCAAGCTTTTAGCTTTAAGTTCTACCAACTCTTTTTTAATTTGTTTATTTTCTTCTGAAAGTCTAGCTATCTCGCTCTTAAGCACATCGAAGCTGTCACTGATATGTTGTTGTGAACTTCTAATCTTGTTCAAAGCTTTATTTTGCACTTTAAATTGTTTTTGCATATTTTCAATTAGTGATGTTAGGCTAGTGAAATCACCCCCGTCCTCTTCACTTTCACTTGACATGGTTGTTATTGCTTTTCCTTTTTAGTTGGCTTTTTTATTTCTTCTTGCATTTGGTGACATTTTAAAATTTGGTTTTTTATTATTAGCCAATTACGCGTGTTTTTATATAGTTAGGAGTTTATTTTATATTCACAGTACCGTACCGTATATTATACTCCGTATATTATACTCAGTTGAGCAGAGCTCACAGAGTATATTAACTTTGATTGGATAACGGTTGGTTGTACAGGTATATAGGAATCGAGATAGATATAGACTTCCATATATCAAAATCATCAGTATCGAAAAAAATTTGATTCGGCCATGTCCGTCCGTCCGTCCGTCCGTTAACACGATAACTTGAGTAACCTTTGAGGTATCTTGACGAAATTTGGTATGTAGGTTCCTGGGCACACATCTCAGATCGCTATTTAAAATGAACGATATCGGACTATAACCACGCCCACTTTTTCGATATCGAAAATTTCGAAAAATCGAAAAAGTGCGATAATTCATTACCAAAGACGGATAAAGCGATGAAACTTGGTAGGTGGGTTGAACTTATGACGCAGAATAGAAAATAAGTAAAATTTTGGACAATGGGAGTGGCACCGCCCACTTTTAAAATAAGGTAATTTAGAAGTTTTGCAAGCTGTAATTTGGCAGTCGTTGAAGATATAATGATGAAATTTCGCAGGAACGTTACTTGTATTACTATATGTATGCTTAATACAAATTAGAAAAATCGGAGAACGACCACCACCACTTTAAAAAAAAATTTAATATCTTTACAGTATTATGTCAACATTCAACTCCAGTAATGATATGGTGCAACAAAATACAAAAATAAAAGAAAATTTCAAAATGGGCGTGGCTCCGCCCTTTTTCGTTTGATTTGTCTAGGATACATTTAATGCCATAAGTCGAACAAAAATTTACCAATCCTTGTGAAATTTGGTAGGGGCTTAGATTCTGGGACGATAATTTATTTCTGTGAAGAAGGGCGAAATAGGTTGAAGCCACGCCCAGTTTTTATACACAGTAGATCGTCTGTCCTTCCGCTCAGCCGTTAACACGATAACTTGAGCAAAAATCGATATATCTTTACTAAACTCAGTTCACATAATTATCTGAACACACTTTGTATTGGTATAAAAAATGGCCGAAATCCGACTATGACCACACCCACTTTTTCGATTTGGAAAATTACGAAAAATGAAAAAAATGCCATAATTCTATACCAAATACGAAAAAAGGGATGAAACATGGTAATTGCATTGGTTTATTGACGCAAAATATAACTTTAGAGAAAAACTTACATAGTTGTCACATGTCATTAAGTAGAAGAAAATTAAAAAGTTCTGCAGGGCGAAATCGAAAGCCCTTGGAATAATGGCAGGAATACTGTTCGTGGTATTACATATATAAATAAATTAGCGGTACCCAACAGATGATGTTCTGGGTCACCCTGGTCCACATTTTGGTCGAAATCTCGAAAATACCTTCACATATACAACTACCACAACTCCCTTTTAAAATTCTTATTAATACCTTTAATTTGACACCCATACTGTACAAACACATTATAGAGTCACCCCTGGTCCACCTTTATGGCGATATATCGAAAAGGCGTCCACCTATAGAACTAAGGCCCTCTCCCATTTAAAATACTCATTATCACCTTTCGTTTGATACTCATAATGTACAAACGCATTCTAGAGTCAACCATGGTCCACCTTTATATCGATATTTTGAAAAGGCGTCCACCCATAGAACTAAGACCCACCCCCTTTTAAAATACTCATTAACACCTTTCATTTGGTACCCATATCGTAAACAAATTCTAAAGCCACCCCTGGTCCATCTTTATAACGATATCCCGAAAAGGCCGTCCAACTATAGAACTAAGGCCCACTCCCTTTTAAAATACCCATTAACACCTTTCATTTGGTACCCATATCGTAAACAAATTCTAAAGTCACCCCTGGTCCATCTTTATGGCGATATCTCGAAAAGGCGTCCACTTATAGAACTAAGGCCCACTCCCTTTTAAAATACTCATTAACACCTTTAATTTGCTACCCATATCGTACAAACAAATTCTAGAGTCACATCTGGTCCACCTTTATATCGATATTTTGCAAAGGCGTCCACCCATAGAACTAAGGCCCACTCCCTTTTAAAATACTCATTAACACCTTTCGTTTGATACCCATATTGTATAAACGCATTCAAGAGTCATCCCTGGTGCACCTTTATGGCTATATCTCGAAAAGGCGTCCACCTATAAAACAAAGGCCCACTCCCTTTTAAAATACTCATTAACACCTTTCATTTGATAGCCATATCGTACAAACAAATTCTAGTCACCCCTGGTCCACCTTTATGGCGATATCTCGAAAAGGCGTCCACCCATAGAACTAAGGCCCACTCCCTTTTAAAATACTCATTAACACCTTTCATTTGATACCCATATCGTACAAAGAAATTCTAGAGTCACCCCTGATCCACCTTTATGGCAATATCTCGAAAAGGCGTCCACCCACAGAACAAAGGCCCACTCCCTTTTAAAACACTCACTAACACCTTTCGTTTGACACCCATATTGTACAAACGCATTCTAGAGTCACCCCTGGTCCACCTTTATAACGATATCCCGAAAAGGCGTCCACCTATAGAGCTAAGGCCCACTCCCTTTTAAAATACCCATTAACACCTTTCATTTGATACCCATGTCGTACAAACAAATTCTAGTCACCCCTGGTCCACCTTTATGGCGATATCTCGAAAATGCGTCCACCTATAGAACTAAGTGCCACTCCCTTTTAAAATACTCATTAACACCTTTCATTTGATACCCATATCGTACAAACAAATTCTAGTGTGACCCCTGGTCCATCTTTATGGCGATATCTCGAAAAGGCGTCCACCTATAGAACTAAGGCCCACTCCCATTTAAGATACTCATTAACACCTTTCATTTGATAGCCATATCGTACAAACAAATTCTAGAGTTACCCCTGGTCCATCTTTATAGCGATATCTCGAGAAGCCGTCCGCCTATAGAACTAAGGCCCACTCCCTTTTAAAATACTCATTAACACCTTTCATTTGATACCCATATCGTACAAAAAAATTCTAGATTCACCCCTGGTCCACCTTTATGGCGATATCTCGAAAAGGCGTCCACCTATAGAACTGAGGCCAACGCCGTTTTAAAAAACTCATTAACACCTTTCTTTTGATACTCATATCATACAAACAAATTCTAGAGTCACCCGGGTTCACCTTTATGGCGATATCTCGAAAAGGCGTCCACCAATAGAACTAAGGCCCACGCCCTTTTAAAATATTCATTAACACCTTTCATTTGATACCCATATCGTACAAACAGCACATTCCAGGGTTACCCTAGGTTCATTTTCATACTTGGTGATTTTCCCTTATTTTGTCTCCATAGCTCTCAACTGAGTATGTAATGTTTGGTTACACCCGAAATTAGCCTTCCTTACTTTGTTTTTTTATAGGATTCACACATCAAATCACTTAATAGGTTAACAGGGTTACCAATTTTTGGTTTCATTTGGAGGATATATTAGCATTTCATTACGATTGCACAATTGACTACAGCTCGCTTTATCCGTTCAAATTGGACCGATGTAGGTTTTGTGTAGCCATTGCAGTGCATTGAAGTTCACTGGAGAAACACCTGGGTTATGCTGTGTCAGTGGCAAGATTAAATTACCACTATTACCATTGCCGCCAGAGCCATTGTATTCCCTGCTTCGCGGTGAAACACGGGAATCACGTAATTTTCTTTCAAACATTCAGAAATATAACGGATGCTTTCAAATCACTTAATTTGGAGCAAATATTATTGATGAACCTGGATTCAATCCGACGTTCAAGGTGATAAAAGATTCAAAATATTATTACAAAAATGTAGATTAAATAAATAAAAGGATATATTTTGTTATAACTTCCTCATCGACTTCACAGATCCAAGGCCAAATTCACCATCGAAATGGGGCATTACTCCCGCTTGAAGATGCACAACATAAATTCCTACAAATATATTTCATGGGTAATGTGGAAAATCAACTTGATCAGCGTCAAATAATCAATCCTGCAATGAGAAGACGAATTCTTGGAGAACAGCAGCAGCTACTTCATGAACACCATGCATTGCTTCTGTTATTCAAGACTGCGTTGGATCGAATGCCAACTGATGACTATAAAGTTGTGATTAGAGCTGATAAACGACCGACTGGAACACATGAACCTCAATTCAACGCTCCAACAATAGATGAGGTTGCAATTTTGATAGTAGATGAAAATTTGGATTCCCGCGTCATCGTGCTGACAAGTCGCGACTCCGGGCAATTAAAACGAATAGCCGAAACACATCGCTCATACGATACACTGCAATAGCCACTAATGTTAGGCAAGGAGACGATGGATATTATATAAATATCAAGATGAAAAGTCCATTGAACGGTGAGTATTAGGTAGGTAGGTTGAACTGGCCGGTCCATGAGGACGTCACATAGATTGATTGAGTCCGTAGTGTTACCAGAAGTTTGTTTTAACTACCAAACTGAATAACCCTATCAAAAAACAGGACCTATGTTATAAAATAACTCCGTCCTCTTGGCAAATACTAGAAGCTTCCTAGGACTTAAGCTACTTGCTGCTTCTAGATCTGACAGCTGTATCACTCCTTATAGCTGGAGTCTTAGCCTGGCAGGGCACTGCATAGAACGTGCTCGATCGTGTCCTCCTCCAACCCGCACTTCCTACATCTGCTATCACTGACCAAGCCTAATTTAAAGGCATGTGACGCCAGAAGGCAGTGTCCAGTCAGAATACCCGTCATGAGTATATAGTCCTCTCTTTTTAATGATAGAAGCAACTGTGTTCGTCTAAGGTTGTAAGACCTACACATAATCTTCGACACTTTACAGCCCCGCGCTTGAACCCACGCCTTTTCCGCTTGGTCGATCATGTGCACCTCTCGCCTTCGCTTAATCTCGCCCAATCTAATTGGGACATCTACGGAGAAAGCTTCAAGGGATGCGCCCTTTTTAGCTAGTTCGTCCGCTTTTTCATTCCCATCTATTCCCATATGCCCTGGGACCAAATTCCCGATTCTCTCCAGAGACCGCTTACACTCTAACACGCGTTTAGATGCTGTGCTATGCGAGATTATTGACTTAATTAAAAAAAAAAAACCGGTGAGTATTGATATCATAATAATTATAATATCAACCCGAAATTAGATCACTGATATTATTTTAGGCGAGGAAACCGCAAAAATGTTAGCGCAATGAATTTTTAGCGCGTTTAATAATTCGCGAAAATGTCGAAAACTATTTGTTTCGATTCCGCCGATTGTTTCAGTAATTTTGCGTCGATACATGCCAAAATAGAAGAGGAGCGCCTCCTTTTTATACGCTTAAACCAAAGCAGCCTACGTACGGAGATGTACATTCATTTACGGTATGCATTTTGCATCGAAGGAAATGCAGCTAATATCGGTCGGTTGACCAGTTTACCGGCGACGTTCGTTGGCAGGCCACGTCATATGCATGAATATGTGCAAGATGCAATGATATGTACATTATTATGGTCGCTCAGACCTGTTCATCACCTTCACGTGCAATCCAAAACGGACAGAAATTGCTCAACTGCTGCTTCCTGGTCAAACATCAAGTGATCGCCACGATATCACCGCCCGTATATTCAGGCAAAAAATCCGGTCGCTGATGGACTATATTGTTTAGCATCGTGTCTTTGGGCATATTCAATGTTGGATGTATTCGATTGAATGGCAGAAAAGAGGCTTGCCGCATGCGCATATTCTCATTTGGTTAGTCGAAAAATTGCAACCTGACCAAATTGATGATATCATATGTGCCGAGATTCCTGATCCCGTAACCGATCCAGACCTACATGATGTCGTAATAACGAACATGATTCATGGGCCGTGGGGTGCCGCTAACCCACAATCATCGTGCATGAGACCATCGCTGGCAATGATGGTTATCCACTGTATCGGCGTAGATCACTTGGTGATGGCGGTAGGACAATCATAATGAAAGTGAAAGGCAATCATTTCATGGTAGACAACCCTTGGGTTGTTCCTTATTCGCTTCTTCTGTCAAAAAAATTAAAAGCGCATTATAACGTCCAGTATTGCAACTCCGTTAAGTCCATCAAATACGTTTGCAAATATGTCACGAAAGGCAGTGATATGGCGGCTTTTGATCGGCAAGGTCCAGATCGTAATGAGGAAATCACGCGCGATCAAGTTGGTCGATACGTAAGTTGCAATGAGGCGATTTGGCGTATATTCTCGTTTCCCATTTACGAACGCTATCTGACTGTTCCACATTTAGCAGTGCATCTGGAAAACGGCCAAAGAGTTTATTTTAATGCAGCAAATGTGGCACAACGTATTCAAAACCCACCAGCGACAACATTGACCAGTTTCTTCTCGATTTGCCAAAGTGATCCATTTGCACGTACTCTACTTTAGATGGAGATTCCGCGTTATTACACTTGGAATTCTTCATCGAAGAAATTTCAACGTAGAAGGCAAGGCCGAATTGCATCCGAATAATGATTGTAGGGTTCTTATTATTTTTATTTAACTTTGTATTTTAGTTACTTTGAACTTTGTAATTTTTAAATCTATTATCAATATTTTAAGTTTCAATATTGATTTTTCAATTTTCAAAAATTTTGATTGTTGTAAAAAATAAAAGGTATTGAAGCATACTTTTAGGCGTTTTAAAAAAATATAATTTAAAGTTTTGTTATAAAATAAAAACGTGGTTTCAATAACTACATTGGCGATCCGCCAGTCTCTGAAACATAAAAAGTAAAAAGTTCTAACGCATTCGCTGCAATTCAGTTTTCGTGATATTCAACTATATAAAGCAAATTTGTTTACGAAAAAGCAAAATCTGATCGGAGAAAAATTAGCAAAAGCAGACAAAAGGTGGCAGCAACAACAAAGCAGCACCAACCGTAAATCAAAAGCGGGCATAAAGAAAAACCATTATACCAATGCGACTTTAGAAATTCGACGGAGACAAGTGAAAAATATCAAAGTGTAGTAAATTGACAAAAGAAAAACTTGAACCAGTGTAGTGCGCTGTTGGAAGAACACAATAACAAGAAAAGTGTTTTAGTATAAAGGCAACCAAACGTCACCTAAAAACTTACAACACAGAAGCCAAACGCAACGATAACCAGACATTTACTTAATAAACAATAAGCACCGTATCCTAAAGAACTAAATTAGAGCTTCTTAGCCACGTGTGAGCCAAGTCACAGTCAAGCAGAGTTCGAACTTTGCTTGTCACACGCAAAAAAAAAACGAAAAGCGCGTCTATTTCTTTTGTACGCTCTGCGTAGCGTCCTTACATATAACCTTTAAAAACAAAAGTTCGATCAGCGATCCAATCATTAACATATACCTACATACATAGAACGCGTATTTAATTGAATTCGGAGCAGTGACAACAACAACTAGAACTAAAAAATACCAATGAACAAACATTGTATAACGAAAATTTGAAAATTTCAATAAAGGGAGAAGGACTACTGCACAACTAAATTTTTTGAAAGCAGCGGAGTGCATTTTCACAAACTACTGTTATACTTGATTTGCCATTGCACAATACATTGTCCAATTTCATCAATCAATTTTAAAGCCATTTCACAATATATTGTCCATTTTCACAATCAATTTTAAAGCCATTGCACAATATTAAAACCATCGTCAAATTTCATCAATCAATTTTAAAGCAATTACACAATTTAAAAGGGAACAAAATTTTGGAAGAAGAATTTTGAGGTTGGTTTGTTCTAAGTTAAATATATATATATAGTTTATCTAAACAGTTATTATAAAATATAAATTTTTTTTTAATATTGATATTTAATATTTTACTAAATTTGTAAATTCCTTCTTCAATATAATTAAAATGTTTCATTCTCCACGACACAATACACACACTTCTATACTCACACAAAATTTAAATTATTCGCTTCAGAAGCGTGGTTTATACACGCTGAAACACAATTTAGCACCAAAAATATAACTCAAGAGAATACCAAATACGAACACATTATAACAGCACTTCCCCAAGACGTAATAGTAACAATTTTAGATTTTATCCAAAACCCTCCCGTCACTAACAAGTTTAGTGAACTCAAAAAAGTTTTAATAGAAAGACATTCTCTTAGTGAAAATTCAAAGCTTGACAAAATCTTAAATGATTCTGAAATGTGTGATCGCAAGCCCTCTGAATTTTATCGGTCATTAATTTTGTTAGTCGGTTCAAATTTTAGTGAAAATATTTTAAAGAGAATTTGGTTGAGAAAACTTCCCAAAAATTTAAATACAATTTTGGCTAGCTCAAGTGCTAATAATATTAATGAATTAGTAAAATTAGCGGATAACATTTTTGAAGTTATGAATAAAAAAGAAGTTTTCTCAGTAAATACAATATCAGATACAAAAACTCAAAATTCAGTTATTGAAAATCTAGTTAAAACCACCTCTTTGATGTGTGAAAGAAACTTTCTTTGGAATTAGCAGAAATTAAAACAGAAGTGTATCGGAATAAATCTAGGTCGCGTTCCAATTCTAGGAATAATTTTAGAAATTCTTTTAGGCATCGTTCTAACTCGCGTAATAATCCAAATTGGTTGTGTAGATTTCACTACAAATTTGGAAATAATGCTAGAAGTTGTGAACAACCTTGTTACTATAACAAAAAGAAAGATTCAACAAACTAAATTCTTCCGTTGTTGCAGCGACGAACACGTCGCTTATTTATTTTTGATAGAGAAAACAAACAAAATTTTTTAATTGATAGTGGAGCAGAAATTTCGGTATTACCCGCGTCTAAATTTCCTCATACCAGCCATGTCCGTCCGTCTGCCCGTTAACACGATAACTTGAGTAAATATTGAGATATCTTCGCCAAATTTGGTACACGAGATTATCTGGACCCAGACTAGATTTTTATTGAAAATGAGCGGAATCGGATGATAACCACGCCCACTTTTTATATATATAACATTTTGGAAAACACAAAAAACCTGATTATTTAGTAAATAATACACCTATAATTTATAAATTTGACGTGTGCCCTGATATTTTTTAAATGGGCATGGCACCGCCCACTTGTGATAAAATCAATTTTACAAATAGTATTAATCAGAAATCAAAAATGGTTATACCTATCGTAACAAAACTCGGCAGAGAGATTTCCTTTACGATAAGGAATGCTTTGAAGAAAAATTAACGAAATCGGTTAAGGACCACGCCCACTTTATATAAAAGAGTTTTAGAAGGGTCGTGGACGAATAAAATAAGCTATATCTTTGGAAAAAAGAGTTTTATATCAATGGCATTTCATTTCTCAAGTGGATTTATAACAATATATAGGAAAAATTTCAACTCTAAATTAATGGGCGTGGCACCGCCCCTTTTATGACTAAGAAATTTTCTATGTTTCGGGAGCCACAACTGGAGGAAAAATTAACGGATCGTAATAAAATTTGGTACACAAATTTAATCTATAGCAGGAAATATTTCTTGAAAAAATGGACGAGATGGGTTAAAGACCACGCCCACTTTTATACAAAAGATATTTAAAAGGGTCGTAGACGAAAATAATAATCTATATCTTAGCGATAAAGAGCTTCGTGTTAATAGAATTTTACATTGGAAATTGAATTATAACATTAAATTGGAAAACACTAAAATTTTTGAAAATGGGTGTGGCACGGCCCCTTTTATGACTAAGCAATTTTCTATGTTTCGGGAGCCATAACTCGAAGAAAAATTAACGGATCGTAATGAAATTGTGTACCCATATTTTCCTTATAGCATAAATTATTTCTAGTAAAAATGGACGGGATCGGTTATAGACCACGGCAACTTAGATACTTACTTAATTGGCGCTTAACCGTCTAAACGGTTATGGCCGTCCAAGAATGCGCGCCAACGGAGTGGGGCCGCCCTCTAGCTCTGCTTCCATAGGCGGGTTCCGATAGAAACACTTTCTTGGCCGGAGCATCACCTTTCATTCGCATAACATGGCCTAGCCAGCGCAGCCGCTGCGTTTTAATTTGCTAGACTATGTTGATGTCTGCGTATAGCTCGTACAGCTCATCATTAAATATTCTTCGGTACTCGCCATCGCCAACTCGTAGAGGTCCATAAATCTTTCGAAGAACTTTTCTCTCGAACACTCCCAAAGCCGCTTCATCTGCTGTTGTCATGGTCCATGTTTCTGCCCCATATAGCAGGACGGGTACGATAAGTGACTTGTAGATTGTGATTTTCGTTCTCCGAGAGAGGACTTTACTTTTCAATTGCCTACCTAGTCCAAAGTAGCATTTAGTGGCAAAATTGATTCTTCGCTGGATTTCTGTGCTGATGTTGTTTCTAGTGTTGATGATTGTTCCTAAATAAATAATACACCTAGGATATAGAAATTTGACGTGTGGACTTATATTGAGACTCTTGATAAAAATTAGAAAATAAATTTTAAAATGGGCGTGGCACCGCCCACTTGTGGTACGGTATTTAACAAATATTATTAATCATAAATCAAAAATCGCTAAATCTATCGTAACACAATTCGGCAGAGATATTGCCTTTACTATAAAGAATGCTTTAAAGAAAAATTAACGAAATCGGTTAAGGACCACGCCCACTTTTATATAAAAGATTTTTAAAAGGGTCGTGGACGAATAAAATAAGACATATCTTTGCAAAAAAGGGCTTTTATCAATGGTTTATGACTAACCATTTTTCTATGTTTCGGGAGCCATAACTCGAAGAAAAATTTGAGCAGAATAGAATCACGTGTATATTTATTATTACGCAGCCTTGTAACACTATTAACCACACAAAACAAACAACAACAGCATTTCAAGTGTACAGCTGGGTATGTAATGTTCGGTTTCACCGAAACTTAAACTTCCTTGCTTGTTTCGATTTAATTTTATGTTTAACATATCGCCGCGATATTTTTTTTTTGATTTTTTACGTCGCTTGTTAATTAATAGCCCGCATTAAAGGACCAATGTTTGTTTTGGGATGGGTGTTTGGTATAGGCGCTCATCCGCCAGGGAATCACTATTTCCACAATAAAGAAATGAAACCACGACACTTTAAATATTGACACTTCATGTGCTTTCCTATAAACTTTATTTTACTTACTTTTAATCACTTTACACGTACTTGAGATTTTTGCGATGCGGACGTGGCGGTAGTTAAAGACAACTGAGACAACTTATATGAAAGTAAGAACAACTAGAGCGGCTTTTGACCGCTTACAATTTTTAAACACCGTTACTTTACTCTATTATGCATTCTATATAAAGGAAAAAGATGAACGGACAGGGTTGCCGTCATAAATACAGGGAACTAAATTAATTGAGACTCATGTCCCCAACACAACTCACAGGTCGTTTCGTTACCTTCTATGATTTTATGACAGGTAACACAGTATAGATGTACGGTCCGGCCTGTGCGAAGTTTTTTCAAAGCTTCTTTGTATTCTAGGACTCTTCTTGGTGAATTACTCTGTGAGGTTATTGCATTAATCGCCGCCTGACTAGCAGTATATATGAATATTATTGCGACTGCAACTTAGCACGCTTTATCAAATAACATTAGTTTTAATGCCCATAATTGTTTTACAAACCTCTTATTATGACACTGCTTTAAATTCGAATTTAATATCAGGTAAAAACGGAATAATAATGTCCGCGATATATGATTATCTCGACGGGCACTTGACCTAATAAAATAATCATTTAAAATGTCTGAGTCAACTTCACAGTCCTTTTGACACTTCCCACGTACATAAAGATTCCTCAAGTCTCGTCATAAATCTTTTGATGGAAGTTATGGCATTTAATTCATTGTTACAATACTTCTACTAAAACTTTCTTATAGTAATGATGACTTCGTGTCGCGATTTTGTACATAGACCTAGTTTGCCTCCCCTTCCACTTCACGTAATATCTATTTCGGTTCCTTATAGCAGATTTGTCTTCAATGTAATAGCAAGGGACTGCGGTGATATCAACCCGAACACTACGTAAAGGGGCATGTTCATCCAAAGTGGTAACAGTATTCACCGGACAATTAAAAGTAAGTTAGGTTGAACTGGCAGGCCAATAAATACCTCACATAGACTGAATGTGTCCATAGTGATACCAGAATTTGTAAGACGATCAAACGGAATGACTTTAGTCAGGTGCCAGGACTTATGTTAAAAAATAATTCCGTTCCTTTGGCAAATACTAGGAATTAGCTTAATTGCTGCTTCGAGACCTGGCATTTCTCCCGCCGCTAATACCTGGAGCCTTGCCCTGGAGAGCTCCCAATACGAACACAGAACAGGCTAGCCGTTTCTGCCTGCAGCAGGCCTAAATTATAAGCTTGTGACACAAATGCACTGTCCAGCAAGTATCATCGTAACATCGTGAGACTAAAGGTTTTTTTTTCAGAAATATGAGCCACTTTGTGAGTCTAACAGCGTAGGATTTGCACGTGACCTTAAAAATTTTGCAGCCCTGCGCTTCTGTCGCGCCTTTCCTGCTTGATGGATCATATGCAACTCCTGTCTCCTTTTGATTTATCCTAAAGGGATTGGGACGTCTACCTTCTATTCAGTGAGTGCAACACCCTCCTTTGCCAACTCATAGTTCGTTTCGTTACCATCTATCATTTTGTAACAGGTAACACAGTATAGATGAACGGTCCGGCCTAGCAATAGTTTAACAATTCCACCAAGGTGCGAAGTTTTCCGTATTTTCAATTTAGGTAATTCCAAAAATCCAGTTTATGTTGATTCTCATGAGATTTCTGATGGCGTTTTCACAGCTAAATGCATAGCACACACGAAAAATCCGATTTTAAAAGTAATTAATAAAACAGACGAAGAAAAACATATAAAAGATTTAAATATTAAAACAGAAGATATTAGCAATTTTCATATATACAAAATTAATAAAGCTTCAGATGATCCAGAACGTCTAGAAGAACTTAAAGCAATTTTAATAAAACAAATGCCCACGTACGCAAAAGACGAACTTCTTGATTTATGTTTAAAATACTCCGATATATTTGCCCTGAAGACGGATGTAATGAGTTTAAACAATTTTTACGAACAACAACTTAGATTGACAGAAAAGACACCGGCATACATTAAAAATTATAGACTACCATACTCACAACGTACTGAAATAAATAAACAGGTTGATAATTTGCTAAAAAATGATTTAATCGAAGAAAGTTACTCAAATTACAATAGTCCATTGATTTTGGTCCCTAAAAAGGACCCAACTGGCCAAAAATCATATAGAATGTGCATTCACCTTAGAGCTGTAACTAAAAATTAATAGCTGATAAATTTCCACTAGCGCGTGTAGACGACATTAATAATCTCGGAAGAGCAAAATACTTCTCAACATTAGATTTATATTCCGTTCAATTTTAAAAAATTTACAAATACAATTAATTGAGCCTGTCGGAACAGTTACGGACAACGACAAACAACTTAAACTAATGGAAATTTGCCACAATGACCCGATATCAGGTGAACACTGCGGAATTAAAAAGCTTTACGAAAAAATTCGTACAAAATACTATTGGAAAAACATGACTCGCCTATCATTCGTTAAAAATTGCGAAAATTGTCTATTAAATAAAGTATAGCCAAAAACAAAAGAAAATTTGGTGCTTACACCAACACCCTGTAAACCTTTCGATGTTGTAGTTATTGATGCAATAGGGCCATTGCCTGTGCGACTTAAGCAAATACCTAGTTACAATATCAACCCCTGATAAGACAGCAAAAACAATTGCAACTGCCATTTTTGAAGGCTTCATCCTCATGTATGGCATAATGAAATCGATTAAAACCGATTTAAGAACCGAATATGAAAATTAAATTTTCTCTGAATTAACTAAACTCCTAAAAATTGAACACAATTTTTCGACAGCTTACCATCATTAAACCCTAGTGTTCGGCCGGGATGCGTGTGTTCCTGGAGGTAGGTGGGCACACCGGGGTCGATCTCAGTGGGAATAAGCGGGTTGGAATAAAATAAGAGAATACGAGATTTCTCGTTATAATAGATATGATTTATTGGGTAAATGTAAAAATAGCAAAGGTTACAATATTACCTGAATAAACGCAAACAATTACGGCAGAGATCGCTGGCGGCAGATGTGAGCTGTACGGCTGCTGAAATCCAAGAGGCCGGTTGTATAGCAAGCTACAACCGTTGACCCGCAAAATCCTCCGTTTTGGAGGGAAAGGCACCCACACATCAACTCCGACATGCATATGCATGAGTGCTGACAAAAAGCACACATACACGAGCATGTACATGCATGCACATACATGTGGCGGTGATGGTGTGGGTAGTTATACATTAAGTCGAGTATCGAGTATCGATTTGCAGAGTTGCATTGGGGGGATCGCAATCGGATGCGGAAAAGTTAGGCATCCTGCCTAAACATGCCGGCCCCCTTGCGATACGCAACATCGTTTTCCGCCAATGACCTCCGTTTAAACGAGAAAAATGAATATAAGACTTACAAACTAAACTTAATCTAAATGAGGAGTTCGTCTGCGACGCCAAATGGCCGGGAACCCTTTCCGACTTGCTTAGCATGCCACCTGAGCTAAGATGAACAGATATAAGTGAATATTTCTTGCCATTGAATTATACATAATTCTTAAATATAGAAATTCAGAACGTAATATATGTATAGTCGGTGGCCAGTAAGGCTGGACAAAGAGGCCGAGGTCTCCGTTCCAGAATGGCACCATTTTTTGTTATTCTTTGGGTTTTTGTTTGTTCCGGATGGAGAGGCCGAGGTCTCGGTTCCAGATTTGCGTTTATTTTTTTTGTTTTTTTGGTTGGACGAAGAGGCAGAGGTCTCCGTTCCAGACTCGAGGGTTTTGAGGTTTTTCTGGGCTGGACGAAGAGGCCGAGGTCTCCGTTCCAGCGTCTCACTTGTCGTATCGCTCTCAAGGCCACTGTGGCATTTTATGGATTTAACGGGGCGAGCGGCCGTGAGGCTGGTTGGGTGAAGCGGAGGTCTTTTATTACAAACTGTATGTTAGAATAGATAAATTAAGTGCATATGCGAAGCATATTATCAAATACAATTTTTACCAAGCAGAGATGCGTTACTTACGTTCACCTGACATAAATTTGCAGATGGGCGATGCGTTCTCCGCGACGCGTTCTATCTGCGCGTACCATTATGCTAAAGGTACCATGCAACCCTGTCGTGTATTTATTGGTCAGCTGCCAGCTGGTATGGTGAGTTTGCGGCATGCGAGTATATATACATATATGTATTTGCTTGCCCTTGACAACAAAAAAACTAGGTCACTGGGGCAGTAGCACACTAGGCCGGTAGAAACAGTTGACTTTTTCCAATTTCGGGACTTTGTCATGTCGGATTTTTTAATTTTGGGACTCGGATTGGTTTTGTACCGAGCCCTTATAATGACTCTTTGTGATATTTGTTGTTGAAAAACAACATGTCCTGCCCCCCAGCAAAAAAAAAAACAAGCAGTACCGAAGGCAAAAAAATCAAAAAATCAAAAAGGAATTTTTTTTTTTTTTTTTTTTTGTAAATGAGACCTTAATTATTTTTAAATGAAGTTTTCGCCTTTATTTTTGTGAGTAAGTATGTTTTGGGACTGCCCGGGCGCCGATATGGGTTAAAAAAATGCCGATCCCGATTTTGTGTTTTGCGGGTTTTCGGTACCCGGTTGCCTCTTTTTATGCAACACTAATATGATATGGCGAGCCAAGTAGGCATACATACATACATATGTACATACGTTGGTTACAAATATGCCAACGGCAAAAGACAAAGCAACTGAACATTCATACACACCCGTGTATAGAATGTAAAATTCCAATGAATTGAAAGAAGCGGTAAAAAAATCGAATGATTTTTTTTTTCGCTCTCTCAATTCTTTTTACTACGGCGATTGAAGCATGACGCATGGACAATTGGAAGAAAATGGTAAGTTCGTTTTAAGATTTGTTCATTTGATATATTCTTTTAGTTTAAATTATTAATTCATTTTTCTTTATTTTCAGGTGGCTGGTGATGTGAGATCCAGGAGAGGTGATGGATTTTATGTGTCGCTCCTTTTTTTTGTTTTCTAGGTTACCGGCATCGCAAAGGGGTGCTCCAACTGCGGCGTCGGCTGCGCCGTCAGTTGTCACACTTTTGCAATGCCCATTGATGCATGCACTAATGGCTTTTTCTTTTTTCTTTGCAGATTTTGTCATGGATATTTGTGGGCACCAGAGTTAACCTTGGAAGTTACAGATTTGGAAGCTGGGGAAAGCTTTTCAGAAGTGCATCAAGCAAGTGCTGCTGGCACTATACACGGCAATGACGAAGTAATGGAACATTGTGAAGATTCGCAAATTGCGAGCTTTGCCAAATCAGGAGAATTGGGGCGACAGAAACTGCATCATGGTGAAAGACCATTTAAGTGCAAATATTGTGAATTAAGCTTTATGCGAGCGGATGATCAGCGCCGTCATATACGTACCCCTGCCGGAGAAAAACCCTATAAGTGCAACTATTGCGAGCGCCCTTTTGCTCAAAGTAATGATCGTATAAGACATATGCGCCTGCACATTGGTGAAAATGTTTATAGATGTGAATTGTGCCCGTCAGCGTTTTGTTCTGCCTTTGAGCTGCGTACACACTCTGCTCAACGTCTAAACGATGATGAAGAGACACGTGAGCGTAATATGAAGGCCTTAAAAGAAGCAGAAGCTAAATTGGGATTAAATGTGTCCTAAAATGCAAATCACACGCTAGATTCTAATGTATAGGTATAATCGTATAAATTCTATAGCGCTGTAAAGTGATTGATTCTTGTGATTAGGAGAGGCGTTATAGGCCTCTAGAATTGGCCATATGAGCGTTAAAATGCCTTTAGCTCCATATGGGGTAAATTATCCTTTGTACAATTGTTCTGCTATTAGACTTCGACTAATATGCAAAAAAGCAAGACTAAGTTACAACGGGTTGTCAAGATACAGCTTGAAAATTTAATATTTCTCTCATGTACATAATGACCGACTTCATCATATTAAATCGTAATTATAAATATGCTGATAGCCTTCATAGTTTTTAGCGGCCGTGAGTGATGTTCAAAAAATTAAAAAAAATTTTTTTTTTTTTTTTTGGTTGACTATTAGTCTAATATTTCTATCTTTGCATTGTTATAAAGACATACATTATGGAAAAAGAGCATGGCATTTACTCTAATTGTTTGGGTTACTTTGGTGGTATCACGTGAGTTATGTTGGTAGCGCCCACATGCCAACTGTATCCAAATGCAATAGCCTCCACTTTAGGGCATAAATTCCTTTGGGTATTCTCGCGTTGGAAGTGACCAAATCCGGTGCTGCTGAAGCATCCAGACAATGTCAATTTAAGGTTTCCGGTTTGAGATCCACGCGTTAATGCCTCGGATCGTGATCATCTTATGCCAATTATAACACCGGCATATCCTCAACAAACCTCCACTTTCAACGTGTCGGAATCAACCAAGCAAGTAATACTTAATGAATTTAATCGAGGTATGATTACAACTGATGAGATTATGCTCGGACGTTTGACATGGGATCGACTATTTGAAGCCCCTAGTTTCTTTTACAAATATCGTCACTCTATTGTACTTCGCAAAATGGCGACGACCAGCTCGAATGGTGCGGCTTAGTGGAATCAAAAATACGTTTGTGGGTTGGTAATTTAGAACGTAATCAACACGTTGTATTGGCACATGTAAATCCTACATGTTTTGATTATAAGAAACCAGCTGTTGTCGGCACACACAACAACAGCGCCAATGATGATGATAAAAATCAATCAAGTGGTGGTGGTAGTGCACCCATAATTTTATCCAACTCTTGTGCGATGTGGTTGATTGGTTTGGAATTTGAGCGTACAGAGAACTTGAATATAGGCCTGACCGAGAGTATTCAAAATTTCACAGAACACGTCATACAACATGGGGTAAACGTAAAAATGCTGAAGCACGGAATGAATATTGAGGCGCGGCATGAAAAGCGTAAAGCACTGTCACAGTATTTAGATACGGACTTTTTGAAGTGTGAAGGCACGTCCAGGGAACAACACCAATTTTAATAACGCAGTTTTAGCTAATCGTAAACGTTTTTCCACCGCATTATCTGCAACACAGCAACAGAAAGATGGTACGACTAAAAAAGGTCGTGTAGGTGAATCACAAACAGAGGACAATTCACGCTTGTGGAATGATTCACGTACACGTATGTCAAGGTCAAGCACAATAGCTTACGGTTAGTATAGTTTGTACTCTAAAATATATATCGTCGGTGAAAGTTCCGACCACCTGTTCTGGTTATTGTATTCTTTGAGTTTTTGAAGTGATTATATCAAATCGCCTCCAAGACTGTCGGTTTACTACCGGGATATGGGATTAATTCCACTATTTGGTATAAAGGCCCGTGGAAAACGTTTTATATGTGGTTTGAGCTTTCATAGACGATATAAACGTATTCGCATAAATGAATCTGTGCGATGGAAAACTTCATATTTCCTTTCCAATAAAATTAGGTGTCATTAGCTTAGTTGCAAAATACGCGACACTTAGTTGCCTTCACAATTCCTTGCGGACGTTAGGAAAGCAATGAAGATTGATGAGATCATGGATCCGGAAGTACCCAATTTATCTGGTGGTGCACTGAAACGAGTTACACATCCATTCACGAAGCGCAGATATCAGTCAATGAACAAAGAGAGGGTGAGTTTAATTCAATTATTAGATGTTTGTTCTTAGATGAGCAATCTGGACGGGTTACTTGTACGAAGTAGGGAAACGGGGCATAATTCAATCCCCTTCAGGGATAACTAACAAGTATCCTTGTTAGTTAAAAATTTAATGGGCCGAATGACCAGGTAGTATATTAGTAGTGATAATAAATTTGTAAATGCCAAAGGTTTTGCGGAAATAATTCATTTTTCCACTAAATATTTCGTGAATTGATAAAGTCATATTGGTTTTGTCAGTCTTTCAGAAATTGTTTGAAAAATGCCGTACGTTAGAATTTTATACGAAAATACACTATCTCAAAATTTGTTTCGAAAACTTCCTATCTCAGCATAAGTTCAATGCATTTTTGACATAAGAGGAGTTAAGTTAATGAAAAGCATTCTGAGATACGGCGTTCCTCAACCCAGTTCTGAGATAGGACGTTTGTGTGCTACTCCTGCAATGGGAATTTTTTGAAAAATATTTTTTGATATGGCGATACTCTACGCAGCAGCCGCAATGAACTGACAAAGAAATTCAGAAAATGACTTATTGCCTTAGAACTCTATATTCCGACCTTAACTTGGACAGCAGAGTCCAACCTTTCGGCGGTCCGGCTAAACAAGGAGTATTCACTCGGTTATGCAGAAATTTCGGAAAGCTCTTGTCCTTTTAAGTCTTCATGGAGGCGTTCCAGGTGAACCGCTGATTTCCAAATATAACCTATTTTCCAAACTCTTAAATGGAGACGAAGGTTCCGGACAATCATTTAACATACTCAATGAGTGCGTTTCGTTACGGTATCTCCACTAGTTACCAATGATATATATTTTTTTTGCTTTACGTGACTCATTTACTAGTCGGGTTTTCTTTTTGACGTTGAACGATGAATTTTGATTTGGGTTAGGTCCACGAGTCCACGATTCCATGGTTTCCGCAAAGTTCTGCAAACCGAGGTTAATATGGTTAACCCATATTTAGAATATGGCTGTCCCTATTCATTAAGTAAAATATTATGTTGGCCTCGTGCTTTTGGCCGAGTGCATTTATGTTCTCTGGCAGACAGTGGATCTGCACTAGGGTTCTGGTGTCCTCGTTCGGGGCGAGTGAATGTGGGTTGATTTGATGTGAATTGAGAAAGATAATGGGCTGCAAAACCTTTAGGTTCTGTGGCAGATCGGTTCGCCCCTCTGCTGTAGGCTCTTATGATGTCCTCGTTATGGGATAACGAGTGAATGGGATGGTTTCTGGTGTCCTCGCTCGGGGCGAGCGAGTGAATTTGGGGATTTTCTGGGGTCCTCGCTCTGGGTGTGCGAGTGACTTGTGGGGTTTTTTGTTCAGGGGGCCCTCGGTTAATATTGTTAAAGCACATAGAAAAAAAATGTTTTTTGTTTGCGAGCTTTTGGTAAGCTCTCCCGTGTCTTCGTGCATCTCGCTCCCTTTCCCCATTGCCCACCAATAGTCAGGTGTAGGATTCCCTCCGGTAGACTCGACACGAGACCGGGGGTAGAGAACAAAAAAGAGAAGATGTGGGATCGCCCTCCGGTAGACTCGCACCATCACGAGACGGGGGGGTTGATAATAACTAGGGCCTCGGGAGAGACACAAGCTTATGGATAGCGGGGCATCACGGCTCGTGATTGAACGCGTCTTTATGTCCCGCGGTCCCTTTCCCCATTGCCATTTTAGTACGTTTTAGTATTCCCCTCCGGTAGACTCGCACCATCACGAGACCGGGGGGTTGATTATAATATACGGCTCGGGAGAAACGCAGGCTTAGGGATAGAGAGACACGAAGACGCAGGTTCCTTAATTTGCTTTCTATGCTATCACCAACCCTAATCCTCTGATTTTAGGTAGCTGGGGGAAATAGAGTTTTGGTTTTTGGGGTTTTGTAAAGCGGACTTTGTCCCCTTAAAATTAATCCTCCTTGTCGTGGGACGGAAGGAGTACCAATTTCGTAATTGGTCTAGTGGTTTGCCCCTTGTTTGTAAGAACGTCAACAACACGCACACGGTTATCAGAGCCTGGGTGTGTGTTGAAGATTCTCCCCATTCTCCTCCCGTTGGGTTGGAGGTTTTCCTCTTTGATAAGAACTAGGTCTCCGGGTTTTAGATTAGATTGTGGATGTTTCCACTTGTATCGTTTCTGGATCTCGGTGAGATATTCGGTTTTCCATCGCTTGCAGAAAGTGTGATGGAGGGCTTTGAGTTTCTGCCACCGATTGATCATCGAGGCAGGGCTCTCACTCGCATCCGGCTCTGGCGGAGCCAGTAGATGGCTGCCAGTGAGGAAATGTCCTGGGGTGAGCGGCTCTAGGTCCGTCGGGTCATTAGACGCCGGGCTGAGAGGCCGCGAGTTCAGGTATGCCTCGATGCGGCACAAGAGGGTATGGAATTCCTCGAAGGTGAATTTGTGTGGTGAGGCTATCTTTTTGAAATGGATTTTGAAGCTTTTCACTCCAGCCTCCCACAGCCCTCCCATATGGGGAGCGCCCGCAGGGATGAAATGCCACCTGAGTGACTGGTGGCTGTACTTTGAGACAGCGTTCTCTCGCGCTTGTGAGATGAAGGTCTTGAATTCTGGTAGTAAGGATCGTGACGCTCCGACAAAGTTCGTACCATTGTCGGAGTACATATCTTTCGGGCATCCGCGCCTAGATATGAAACGGGCAAATGCCGCTAGAAATGATGGTGTGCTGAGGTCAGTAGTGGTGATGCTCGTGATGATAAATTGCTCGTGTGGAAAAACACACGAAAAGGCAGACAAAGCCTTTGGATAGTCGACACCTTCTGCCGCGGTAACTTTTAATGTTGAAGGGTCCGGCGAAGTCGACTCCAGTATTCGTGAATGCACGATTGAAGGTCGTGCGTTCGCGAGGGAGAATACCCATAAGTTGGGTCTGAGCACGATTTCGCTGTATAGTGCAAATTTTGCAATTATGAATGGTTGCCCTAATCATGGTTTTGATGTTAGGTATCCAGTATTGGGTGCGTATCAGACGCAACATGAGTTGATTTTCCCATGCAGACTTTGTTGATGAAACATTAGGACTGTCAGACGGGATAAACGGCAGTTGTATGGGAGGAGGATTGGATGGCGCTCAGTAAAAGCTAAGTCCTTTGACGCCCCGAGTCGCCCTCCTACCCGAATGATGCCATGTTGGTCTAGGTAGGGATTAAGTGAGAGTATTGCACTTTTCCCTGCAATTTGTTTTCCGGCCTTTAGATCATTATATTCGGAACAATAATATTGTTTCTGATAGATTTTAATTAAGAGTTGGGTTACTGATTTGATCTCATCAGGAGAGATTAAAGGTGACTCGACCTGAAATGATTTTTTTGTTTTGGGGTGATTTCTTCGGTAGAACCTCATAACGTATGAGAGCACCCGTAAAGCCCTAGGTAGGTCTGAAAAGCGTTGGAGAACATCGGTAGTATTTACTGTTGTTGTTGCGCAGGTCTTCGCCCTCTTTTCTCTACGGATGTGATGTAGTCACTTTCTTGTGCTGACCATTGGGAAATGTCTTCTTGCAGCCATGAAGGTCCCTGCCACCACAACGAATTGTTGACCAATTTAGACGCCGGTAATCCTCTGCTACCTAAATCTGCTGGGTTAGACTCTGAATTCACGTGCAACCAGTCCTTATTTCGGACCATGTCGATGATCTTGGTGATCCGATGTGTGACGAAGGTTGACCAGGAACAAGGCGGTTTCCTTATCCATGCGAGGACGATCGTTGAATCCGTCCACAGGTGAACTCTCACTGGTCCCAATTTACGGTTCCTGAAAATTGATTCGGTGATTTCCGCTAACAGCACGGCTTCGAAAAGTTCCATCGTTCCAGCGTACCGGTAGATACTGGTTCGTCCCAAGCGGTACCTTCTAACCAAATACTCTGCATGAGTATTTTTGCCACAATGACCATTGGTGCCAGCCAGCCTAATAGGTCGAAAAGTTTGGCGATAGCTGATAGTATCGCTCTTTGTAATGTTTTCCGGGTTGTCCAGCGTCCCTGCTTTAAAATAAAATAAATCGGAGAGGGCATTCCATCGAATTCCTAATGCTTTAACTGAACTGGTATCTTCGAAGGCCAGGAAGTTTTCACTGAGGAGGTCTGCTTTGGGGATGTCCCTTAGAATGTCCTCTGAATTGGATGTCCTTTTGCGAAGTGGAAAGCCCGCGGAGTGTAGGATGTCCCTTAGAATGTCTTCTGAATTGGATGTCCCTTTGCGAAGTGGAAAGCCCGCGGAGTGTAGGACTTGACGAATTTCATCTCTGGCTTTAATGGATGCGATCGTATGTCCACCCGCTAACACGTCATCTACATACATGTATTCTCGCAGTATGCTAGCCGCTGTAGGGTGTGAACTTGAGACGTCGTCTGCTAGTTGTAGGAGCGTTCTGGCGCGCAATTCACTCCGAAGGTAACCGTATTTAATTCGTAGAGACTAATAGGGTCATTAGGGGAAGTACGATATACAATGCGTTGAAATTTGGTGTGATTTTCGTTCACCCAAATTTGACGATACATCTTTTCGATGTCGGTATTAAAGACAAAACGGTATAAAGTCCATCGTAGAATTAGTATGGGTAAATCGGCTTGCAGAACTGGGCCTGGGAGGGGAGTATCGTTTAAGCTATTACCGTTGGCCGTAGGGCTCGAGTCGTTAAATACTACGCGTACCTTGGTAGCTGTACTTTCTGCTTTTACAACGGCGTGGTGGGGCAGGAAGTAATGATCCGAATCGTCGGATGGGATATTCTTTTTCAAATTTTCCTTATGTCCGAGCGTTTCATATTCTGACAACACTCGAACGTATTCCTTACCTAAATCTGGGTTTTTTATTAGCCGCTCCTCATTCCGGAAGAATTGAGAGCATGCACGCTTCAGGGATGGTCCTAAGTTAATATTGTTAGGGTAATCCTGCCGGAATGTTAGTGACACGGTGTACCTTCCATTCTCACTTCGCTGCGTTGTTTCTTTAAATAGTTGTTCGCAGTACCTTTCATCTTCATTTAATATTTTATTTTTGGGTCCATTTTCTACCTCCCAGAAAGCTTTGAGTTGGTTGTCTAACGCAACTTCGTTGTAGAAAGACATAATTTTTTCATTTCATTTCATTTCATTTATTAATCATTTTCTTAATGCTATGTACATATTTTAAATTTCCATATTGTATTCAACACATTAACTATAACATAGCTTAAGAAAGGTAGATGGCAATTATTATTTTAAGAATTAAAATAGTACTAATGCCATTTTCAATAATTATATACTGTTTTTGTTTTTGTGTGGGGTGTACATTAAATATTTACTAATACTAAAAAATTTTATTAAAAAAGAACAGTTTATTTGCCGAGGCGCCACCCCAGCAGCTGATACCATATTGAAGTTTAGATTGGAATATGCCGTAGTAAACAGTTTTTAAAGCAGATACAGTGCAACACTTTTTGAGACGATAGAACTGCCTAGTAGTATAGAGAAAATACTGTTTCAATGTATGGATGTGCGCAGACCAATTCACACGATTGTCAATTATTATGCCAAGATATTTAAAATTCTCAACAACATCAACTCTGAAACAGTTGTCGCTGCATTGAATATTGCAATCGAAAGAACTTATCGCAACATTCTGAGTGCACTCCATATGGTGTAAGTTAAAACGGAGGCATTCTTCGGCATGAAATATAATATCACAGCTAGGTAGTTTTTTGGCAACATGGCTAAAATACATAAGTTTCGTTTTATTACTAACAAGTAGTTTCTGTGAAGCAAACCAAGCTCTCAGCAAATGCAAATCAAATTTAATGTCACATTTTAATTCAAGTTCACTAGTTGTACTGTACGCAATGGCCAGATCATCTGCAAACGCAGTTGTTTTGCCCTTAAATGGCAGGGAAAATATTGAATTGATGTATATTAGGAACAATATTGGACCAAGAACAGAACCTTGGGGTACTCCCAGATTTACAAACAGTGGGCTACTGTAACTGCTATCTACTTTTACTCTTTGTATTCTGTTAGAAAGAAAGGATTTAAACCAGTTATGAATAAAGCCTCGGAAGCCTGCATGGTGTATTTTATCCAAGAGAATATCTCTATCGACCATGTCAAAGGCTTTTGTTATATCAACAAATAGGCCGGCGCAGTTTCTTTTACCGTCTAGAGCTCTGTAAATATTTGTGCAGAAACTCAGGAGGGCGTCTTCTGTTGATCAGCCGGAACGAAATCCAAACTGCATAGGACTGAAAAAGTTTGAATTGTCTAGAAAGTTTAAAATTCTTTTTTTGACTGCTTTTTCAAATACTTTCGATAAAGCCAGAGTAGCGATATGGGTCTATAGTTGTTTGCATCCCTCTTGTCCCCCTTTTTGAAAATCGGAATAGCAACAGCGCTTTTAAGGATATCAGGAAAAATCCCTTGAGTAATACTGGCATTGAATAAGTATTTCAATATATCAACTATATTAAGAGATATTCTCTTGAGTAGTATATTTGAAATACCATCCTCACCACACGAACTCGAGTTTTGCAGTGTGCTAATAATTTTAGTAATTTCAAAGCTTGAAATGGTTTTAAAAAAGAAGCTATTTTGAGCACAACTATACGAGGGAGGAGACTGACAATCACAGCTGCGTGAACTTAGATTACCAATCGTGGTAAAGTGTTGTTTAAATTTGTCAGCTACTTCTACAAATTAGCTGATTTTCAGTACGCAATACAACTGGCTCATCACCCTTAATGCAGTTTTTATTTAGAATAGTGTTGACCACTCCCCATTCTTTTCTTGAGTTGCCAAGTACTGATTCAAGTTTTTTACGAAAAAATTTATCGCGTATCGAATTTATTTCCTTGTTGGTCTGTTTACTAATTTTATTGTATCGGCACCGAAGCTTTGCATTACCGGGACGCTTAGCACACCTTTTCCTTAATTTATTTTTAAGCTTTATTTTATTTAACAGATCCCGAGTGATCCAAGGTTTAAGTCTAATATTTTTCTTTGAAAGGCTTAAATTATAAGTGCAACTGTTAACATGAGCCTTTAACGTTTTTTGCGGTAGCCCAACTTTCAAAACGTAGCTTTAAGTTCAACTTGGTAAAGTTAACTTTAGTTAGGGATTTACGAGTACCCTTAAGATTTGGTTTGCTTAACGCAATTCTTTTTGTCTGTAAGCCGGTCATCGTGTGATCGGTCACTTGTAAGTCCATATTAAAACTAGAACAGTCTCTGCACTGAGAAGCGTTAAAGCGACAAAAAACGTGATCAATACAAGTACCTGAGTTTATTCGTGTTGGTTCATTAATATATGATGTTAAACCGTTTTCAGCCATTAATGCCAAATAGTCATAAGTTAGTATGCAATGATGTAGAAGGTCTAAATTAAAATCGCCTAAAACAAAAAATTGCTAGCTATTTCATTGCTGACGATAGGTAAATATTCGTCAAGAAAAGCAGAAGTAGATACAGACTGAATCCTATATACTCCCAATAGGACAAATTGTTCGCTTTAAGGTTTAACGTAAGTTTTAATAAATCAGCACTATTTAAGCTAATACTTACTGAAGTACAATCATAATTTTCGCGTACAAATGCTCCAACACATAATACAAAAACAAATTAAAAGACCGGCAAACCACCGTACGACCTAAGATAGCTGAAAGATAAGTGACGCCATCCAACAGAAGCAGCAGCAGCAGCAGAACAGCAGCACCAGCTGCTGAACATCAGAGCAGTAAGCAGAGAGCAGCGGTACAGTAGGCGACAGTTGGTATGGCGAAATAATTTTTTTTTTTTACTTTCATATATTTTCATACAAATTAATTTAAATTAAATTTTTTCGATTTTTAAAATTATCAAAATTACAAAACTATTTTGCATTATATTTACAACTAATTAAACTAAGTAGCAAAAAGATTTACATTATATTAATCTTCCCTCTTTTCAAAAGTTATTTTTCTTAAATAATTCAAAACTACCCTCACTAGGGTAGGCACCTTGTCGTTGGTGTGAGTGCTTAGCCGAACTCCATAGCGTCCGACTATGAGGCGGAGCTGTTTAGGACTGACATCTACGCCGTTTCGCCTCATAGGAGGGCGGCGGGATGTCGGTAACCAAGAACTGCCAACCCCCTAATCCAGGGTATTATGCGGACCGTGCCTATTGGACGATTTGCAGACAGGGGATAAATTCGGCTGTATTCGAACGGAGCCTTACCGATACCGGGCCACCTCGGGAAGTATTAATGGCCTTACCACAGTAAAGGGCGCTGCTGTGGCGGACAGTTCTTTCCCCGTATATAATACTGGACCGCTGAGCCCGCCTTGTTGAGCAGGTGGTCGTACGACCAAGATGAACGACTCATTACCTGATTGTAATAAGGACGATGTAAAGAGGAGAACTGAGTCGCAATCCAAGGACGACAAATACGAATTAAGCTATGCGTCGGACTCGGGGAGCGAGAGTAGTGCTGATTCAATGAACTCCGTGTTGGAGAAGCACACAAATGAAAACGGAGTAGAAGAGTGGAGAAGGTACGGAGCAGAGGAAGTAAAAGACCTCTCGCGCAGTACCGTGCAGCACTGAGAATTGTAAAACGCTTGGGTGCAGTGGTCGACCCAACTGAAGTGGAGATCAAGCGCTTGGAATGCGCCCATGAAGCAGTAGAAGTAGGTCGAAGGCAGTTCAAAAGGTTTGCTGCGAGAAACCCTCGGTTCTGCAACCGGTACGAGGAGGAAGAAGCGTCGAATGGCAGAATGAAGAGGCAGCGTTAGGCGGAAGGCGACAAGCCTGCTTTCAAGAGGCAGAAAGGACCCAGTCCTAGAGCCGCGAGGCAGGGTTGTCACATAGACAAGACAAGTAGGCCAAAAGCCGTAAGACAGATGGGATCCAATAGCGAGGTAGCAACTACAGAGGGAACTTCCAATTACGGAAGTAGGAGATAAGCCAAAGGGAGATAAAGCCAAAGCTCCGGCTTTCTCGAAGGTTCCAAAGGGAGATAACTCTAAGACTCCTGCTTTTCCCGAGAAGATGAGTGATGTGGCAAAGCAGTCACTGACTGTGGCGTTGGTTGATCGTAGCAGTCCTTTCGGACAAATGACTACTGAAAGGTGGAGATCTGTGGAAAGGGAGCTTATTAGCTTAATGCTTAAGATGATGCGGGAACAACCAAGTAAGCCCCTTCCAACCTTTGATTCGAGGGGATGGTATAATGGTGTGAAGATGAAAGCGTGCGACAACATCGCGAGCTTGCGGTGGCTGTAGGAAGTGGTTCCAAAGCTCCAAAGGCAAGGCACGAACGCGCGGTTTGAGGTGGTGGATAAAGCGCAAATCCCCACGGTACCAATATTTAAGGTATGAATACCATGCGTGAATAAGTCGGAGGATACACTGCGACTTCTGCAGAATCAGAATCCGAACATACCGACAAAGGTTTGGAAGGTACTTACTGTATCTCGGCCTACCGTGGATGGTTAGTTCTACATCTTCCAAATAAACAAGCAGGCGGAGGATATTTTGTACACACAGCTTGGCACTGGCAAAATCTACATACGACTCAGGCAAAGAAGTCCCGAGTATAAAAACCCTAACACGCTAGAGTTGGGCGAAGTCGAAAAGGACCTAAAAACTTAAGGGGAAAAAGACAGGTGGAGGTCCCCGACGTCACCACGAACATGCTAGAAGAGGACCAACCGCTAAATGGTGCCGTGAATCGCACAGAGGAACACCCGGCACAACAGTCGCGAGAGGCTGAAGGGAAACTCGATTACTCTAAACCAAAAGGGCAAGGAGAGGACGACGACGTCAAGACGAAGGTGCTGGAGGGGGACAGCCCAATTGTGCTGCGAGTCCTACAGATAAACCTCCAACACAGTAAAGTGGCGTCGAGCGAACTCCTCCTTACCCCCGTAAGGAGGCGCTGATCCAGGAGCCGTGGCTCTCATCGGGAGGAAAGCTTTCTGGACTTAGCGCGCGCGGGTTTGGAGTTTACTACGTGCAAACGGAAGGACGGGTGCGAGCTGTAGTAATGGTAAGGAAACAGCTGCATTCATATATGCTGCCTAATTACACCACTGAGGATCTCGTAGCTGTGGCCGTTGAGAAAAAGAATAAGCAGGAATTTATCCTGGCGTCCTGCTACATGGCCCATGCTGCGGAGATTCCACCGATGGAGGTCAAAAGGCTAGTACTGGAGGAAGGGCGCAAAGGGTAGTTGGTCATAGGCGCAGATGCAAATGAGCACCACAATGCGTGGGGAGGAGCAGATAGGAACGAGAGAGGCGAATCTCTGTTTTGTTACATCCTGCAAACCAATTTGCAGATATCCAACAGGGGAAATGTCCTACATATATTGGTCCAACGTCCAGCAATATTCTGGATATTACATTGAGCTCCGAGCGTGATATATTAAGGTATGATTGGATGGTTATTGATAGACCATCCTTCTCCGACCATGCGTATATCAGTTTCAGCATCCCCCTAAAGAGGTAGAGAAGGGAGGAACCTTTAGAAAGCCTAGGTCAACGAACTGGAATAAATTCCAGAAACATGTAGAAAAAAAACTGGGAAAACCCAAAGAGGTTGCTAGTGTAGAGGAACTGGAGGATTCGAATGAATTCCTAACAAGGACGCTTATGACTGCCTATAACAAAGCTTGCGATCTAAGAAGATTCAGAGGAAAAGCAAAGCCGCCATGGTGGAGCAATGAGCTGAGTCTTCTAAGAAGACAAGTAAGAGAAATGTTTAAGCTCGAAAAGACCGCGGAAAGCGAAGCGTGTCGGGACGAGTACAGGGATCTACTGAGGATCTACAAACGTGAAATTACCAGGGCGAAGAGAAACTCATAGAAAAGTTTCTGTACGGACATAGAGTGCTCCAGCGAAACAGCACGGTTGAAAAAAGTCCTAGCAAAGGGAAATATAGTCCAGGGACTAATAAAGAAAGAGAACGGGAATGGTCACCTAATAGTGAGGAATCCCTTGAGGGCTTCTCGGTACGCATCTCCCATCGGGAGACGGTTTAGAGAGCCAGCAGACATCACATACACTTCGATCACGGAGCTAGTAGTGCCGGGCTTGGTAACCGATACCAAGATAGAGTGGGCAGTGAACACGTTTTCTAAGTTTAAAACGCCGGGCCCAGATGGTATATTACCGACCATGCTACTAGTCTCAAGTAGGGCGGTCGTGGAATGGCTTAAAATAATATTCGATGGGTGCATAAAACTGAGTCATGTACCGCACTCTTGGAGAACTGCTCGTGTAGCTTTTCTACCAAAGGCGGGGAAGATCGGTCACATGTATTCCAAAGACTATAGTCCCATTAGCTTAACATCGTTTCTGCTCAAAACCTTTGAGAGGCTGATAGATGTGTACATAAATTCCAACGTGGATGAAAATCTGCTCTCCATAACACAGCATGCGTACACCAAAGGCAAGTCGGTAGACACCGCATTGCATAGGGTGGTAATAAGCATAGAGAAATCCCTGGAATACACGGAGTATGCTCTAGGAGTCTTCTTGGACATTGCCGGGCTTTCATTAATTTGCAACATGGGCGATTATGGATGGTCTTAACTACATTAATAAATACACATACATCCAGCCTTAATCAGTTGGATCGGCTGCATGCTAAATTGCAGAAATATTACATCACAATGGGGGTTGTGCGAGGCCACGAAATCAGTGGACAGGGGCACGCCGCAGGGAGGGGTGCTATGACCTCTGCTGTGGACGTTGGTCATCAACCAACTGCTCAGGAAATTCGATGAGGGACCCGTAAAACTTACTTACGCAGATGACGTTGCAATTTTCATAAGTGGAAAGTGCCTTCCAACGATTAGTTATTTGATGGATCGGGCGCTTCGGGATATTCATAACTGGGCATCTAATGTCGGGTTGAAAGTCAATGCGGAGAAGACGGATATGGTCTTGTTTACAAAGAGGACAAATTGGACCAGGCCTAAGTTAGGAGGGGTGACCTTACAGGAGAAATCTTGCACAAAATATCTAGGAATCATCCTAGAGTGTAAGCTGTCATGAATGCTCAACGTGGAGGAGAGGGTCAAGAAGGCCTCAAAGGCACTCTATGCATGTAAAATAATGATGGGATGTACGTGGGGCCTATCGCCCTATTCTATACTATGGAGTTCTTGTTTGGTGGAAAGCCACACAAAAAACAACATACCTCAAAAAATTAGAGGGAGTATGCAGACTATCGATGCTTAGCATTACGGGAGCCCTGAAAACAACCCCGACGGCTGCACTGTATGCCATTCTGCATATTCCACCTGTAGACCTCGTAGCAAAGAACAAAGCATTAACGACCGCAACCAGGCGCGGTGCTTCGGGCTCCTTGAGCGCCGACCATATGGCCATAGTAGTGTAGCGTCAACAATCACAAGACGAAAAGGCTACCTGATTCCCTATCTGCGCTTCGAGGGAGATCTTAATGCCACAATAGAGGTGGACGGTTGGCGCAAGGGTGCGCAAATGGCGGACGAGGCGGTACATGTGTACACCGATGGTTCCAAAGTAGTGGTAGGAGTAGGGTCTGCGGTATTCTGCGCTGATCTGGAAATAAGCAGATCCTACAGGCTGCCGGATTACTGTAGCGTTTTCCAAGCGGAAATATTAGCCGCAACGAAAGCAGTAGAAACCCTGGAAGAGAATAGCTTAAGCTGCAACCGTGTTAACTTTTATATTGACATTCAAGCAGGAATTAAGGCAATAATCTCGCATTTCACAGCATCTAAATGCGTGTTAGAGTGTAAGCGGCCTATGGAGAGAATCGGGACAGGGAGAAGCATACATATATATTGGGTGCAGGGCATATGGGAATAGATGGGAATGAAAAAGCGAACGAACTAGCTAAAAAGGGCGCATCCCTTAAAGCTTGCTCTGTAGATGTCCCAATTAGATTGGGCGAGATTAAGCGAATCCGAGAGGTGCACATGATCGACCAAGCGGGAAGGGCGTGGGTTCAAGCGCGGGCTGTAAAGTATCGAAGATTATGTGTAGGCCTTTCACCCTAGACTAACACAGTTGCTTCTATCATTAAAAAGAGAGGACTGAAGACGCATGACGGGTATTCTGACTGGACTCTGCCTTCTGGCGTCACATGCCTTTAAATTAGGCTTGGTCAGTGATAGCAGATGTAGGAAGTGCGGGTTCGAGGAGGAACGATCGAGCACGTTCTGTGCTCATGCCCTGCACTTGCCAGGCTAAGACTCCAGCTATAAGGAGTGATACAACTGTCAGATCTAGAAGCAGCAAGTGGCTTAAGTCCTAGGAAGCTTCTAGTATTTGCCAAGAGGATGGATTTATTTTATAACATAGGTCCTGGTTTTTGATAGGGTTTTTCAGTTTGGTCGTTAAAACAAACTTCTGGTAACACTACGGACTCAATCAGTCTATGTGAGGTCCTCATGGACCGGCCAGTTCAACCTACCTACCTACTTCAAAATTACAAAAACATCATAATTAATTACATTAATCACTGCAAAAAAAATTATAATTTTCCACAAACATATAGATATATGCATAAATATACAGGTAGGTACTGTGGGTCATGGTCGGACAAAAATGGAAAAATTTTATAAATTTTAGTATTTGGTCATCAAAAAAAAAGTTGCCAAAATTAATAATTAACCATTTGAATAAAATTCTAGTTTTAAGCCCACTCTCTAACTCTGGCACTCAGTGGGCTCCATCAAAAAAAAAAAATATACAAAAAATTTTTTTTTAATTTTTCTTAACCTTCAAGAAGTCGCGCGTAGTCTTTTCGACCGACCATGGCGAATAAAGTATTATAATTTTGTTGTATATAATCCCAGATATTTGGCAGCCCTAGTAGCTTGAGGTTTGTTCATTTCCAATCGAATGCACTATTTCCCTCTCTTTTTTACGCTTGTCGACTGTTTATAGCAAGCATTTACTTCAGTTGCCTCTCGTCGTCGAAAAGACTACGCGCGTCTGACGTCTTTTAGTTTACGCGCCTGTGCACATTTCCTGATATAATAAAGTGTTGCAATTATTGGTAAAAATGGCTAAAACAAGAATAAGTGAAAGTGAAATAATGAAAATTCTGTTAGAGGAAGATGATGAAAGTGATGAAACCTTAAGTTATGAAGGATCAGAAGTCTCTGACCACTCATCTGATGTGGAATGTAATCAGGAATCAGAAATATCTGAATGCAGTCCAGATGTGGAATCTGATGAAGAAATGGAACATACAAACGAAGAAAGTAACTCGGAAGAGGAAAACATTCCTTTGGCTGATAGAGCTGCATACTTCACGGCACGTGATAATGTTACAAAACGGAAAAAATCAAATAGTTATAGAGTCATAATATTATGACTCAAGGGGGTGGTGTTCTTGGAAAAGGCTTTGGCGTAACAACATCTATAAAAGCATGGGATTTGTTCATATGCGATAAAATTATAACGACAGTAGTAAAATATACTAACGAATTTATACAGAAAAAAGAAAGCGCATACTCCAGAGCTCGAGATTGCGAAACTACCGATTCTGTTGAGATTCGGGCACTGTTCGGATTATTGTATATTGCTGGAACCTTACGAATGTCTCATGGAAACTTGGAAGATATGTATGCTGATGCTACTGGTATTGCCATATTTCTAAATACTAGGCCTCTGAAAAGGATGAAATTTCTTCTAAACTCTCTCCGGTTTGATGATGCATCCACAAGAAGTTTTCGCCGAGCCCAAGACAAAGCTGCGCCCATACGAGAAGAGCTAATATTTTCACAGAAAACTGCCTTTCTCCTAATTCTGTTAGTGAGAATGTTGTAATAGATGAAATGATGTGCGGATTCCGCGGAAAATGTCCTTTTAGACAACACAACAAATCAAAACCTGACAAACTGACAGAAGGACTGTTTCAAATCAGTAATTCAGGAAGTGATGTTGTAAAAAGTTAGTTTCACCAATTTCAGGAACCGGACGAAATTTGACCATTGATAACTGGTTCACGAGCATTCCTTTGGTAAAAGATTTAGCCACAAATGATAAAATGTCTGTTGTTGGCACTTTGCGTAAAAATAAAAAAGAAATTCCCCCGTGTTTCATTGCGAAGGGAAAGCCAGAGTTTTCTAGTCAATTTGGGTTTTCAAATATCTCTACCCTGGTATCGTATGTACCTAAAAAGAACCGATCTGTTGTTCTGATTTCATCACTTCATCGTACAGCTGAAATTGACACCAACTCTAACGAGAAGCTAAAACCAGCTATTATAACTTTTTACAACAAAACAAAAGGTGAAGTTGATGAAGTAGATAAAAGGTAAAATTGTATTCCGTATCAAGGAAGTGCAATAGGTTGCCATTGACACTCTTTTTCGCTTGCTAGATATTGCTGGAGTAAACTCAATGGTAATTTTGAGAGAAAATGGTGTAGTTATCGAAAAAAGACGTACGCGAATTGGGAATAGAAATGACGAAAGAACACATGAAAAGAAGAGCTGATAAAAACCAAGGAATTTGAAAAGAAATATAAGAGGTTTTTTGAAATTAGATGATGAGCCCAATAGTGAGGCAAGTACATCCGAAGCCAGTAGAGGAAGCTGCAAAATATGTCCAGCAAAAAAAAGAAGGCAGATCTGCAAAATATGCTAAAGAAATATTTGTCGAGACCATACGGTATTTATTTGCAAAGGGTGTTTTGTGACCGATGAATCTGATGAATCTGACTATTGAACTATTATAACTTTCTATAAGATATTAATGTATTTACATTCTATTCAATGTATTATATGAATTTTTATGTTTTCCCCAAATTTTGAAAAAAATAGGTTTGGTTTTTTGTTAAGGTTAATGAATTTACTTTGCATTGAAGGAATTATATTACTTTTTATGGTTTTCCCTCATTTAAAATTACAAAACAAAAAAATAATTTTCCTGTAAAATATTATTTTATGATTACATAATGCCTAAAACTAAGAAAAAATTTAATTCCACAACTTAAACCACTTTAAATCTCGCATTTTAATTGAGGCGTCGAAAAGACTACGCGCGACCGCTTTTGTTACAAAAGATGGCGCGCCCGCTTGAAGGTTAAGCGGTGCGTCCGCGTTAAAAACAAAAAAATACATGATTGCACTTTTCTTTAAAGCGGTGGTTTCGTAAACGGTAGTTCCGTGAAAAACCAATGAGATTTTTTTGACTTTAAAGCGGTGCGTACTTGTATAAATATGACATTTTTTTAGTCCCGGTGTGTCCGAGGAAATTTATATTACAAGTTTGAAAAGATGCGGTGCGCCCGTATCTATGAAAATAAAATCATACAATTTTGAACTTTAAACGGTGCGTCCGTGAAAAAAACAAAATATAATAATAATTTGGCTTTATTTTAAAATATATACTTCCACAAATTTATTTTTAAAAAAATATTTTCATAAAATTCCTTCAAATATACTTTCATAATTTTCCTTTGAGCTCAACCTAAATCAGTTCTATAATCAAAATTCAGATTTTCGTTAAATTACCGGATAATTCTTTCAGTTTTACTCTTTCAAATCCCACTTGTCTTCCAATTCTGCATTACTTTTCAAATCAAGCATAATCCATCTCGAATCATTCTCTCATTCAAATTCAATTTCTATTCAATCTTCATAAACAAATTCCATATATCTTGCGTCAATAAAATTTTAATATTTCGTGTGTTCGTTTCATTACGTATGGACCGGGAAGGTAGTTTCTAAAAATTTACATCCATATTCAAATTCCAAAAAATCAGAGCAAGATTCAGATTCCAAAAACTCAGAGCAAGATTTAGATTCCAATAATTCAAATTCCGATTCAGCTTCAATTGCAACTTCAACTTATACCTTAACAAGTGAAAATTATAAATTATCCCTGAGTGCAGACTTTCTAGGATTTGCTGATCAACCTGTAATTCCAAATTCTAGTTTTTCTATTCTAACTCCGATTCATGACGTTACAACCATGGCCACAATAGAGGAGAAAAAATCGTTTATTAGTACGTGTGCCTCGATTATCCGAGAAAACTACAGTGGAGACCCGTTAGCACATGCCTCATTTATAAATAAAGTTAAATTAATGGAAGTATTTTCTGACGAAATTTTAACTCCTACTTTCATTGCATTTTTAAAATCCAAACTCGAAGGCAAAGCTCGTGAAGCCTTTCCAGCGGAAATAAATTCAGTCAGCCAAATTATAGAAGCGTTACGAGGTAAAATAAAACCAGACAACTCGAAAGTTGTCGCTGGTAAATTCGCAACTTTGAAGGTAAATAACAACAATTTTTCAGAATTTTCAAAACAAGTAGAAGAGCTTTCGGATTCACAGGAACGTTCCTTAATCATAGAGGGTATGACACAGGCAAAGGCTCATGAGATAGTGGTTGAACAAACCATAAGCGCTTGCATACTCAATAGCCGTTCACTAAGTTGTTGAGTTCGATATATCTATAGAAAAATTATTTAAATAAACTGTGTATAAAAAACTGAACTAATATACTTATTTGGAACTAAAAAGAAAATTAAAGAGTTTTGTGTGTAGGTGTGCGGGTGTGCTGCATACCCATAAGCGTGATTATAAATTACCCAAATGGTTGGCGATAAAAAGCCAATCTTTCAACGATATTTTGAGTAAATTTTGAGGTATCTTGATGAAATTTGGTACCTAGCTTCCTGGGTACTCATCTCAGATCGCTATTTAAAATGAACGATATCGGACTATAACCAAGCCCACTTTTTCGATATCGAAAATTTCGAAAAACGGAAAAAATGAGATAATTCATTACCAAAGACGGATAGAATAGAAAATTAGTAAAATTTTGGACAACGGGCGTGGCACCGCCTAATTTTAAAAGAAGGAAATTTAAAAGTTTTGTAAGTTGTAATTTGGCAGTAGTTTGAAGATATCATGATGAAATTTGGCAGGAACGTTACTCCTATTACTATATATGCACTAAATAAAAATTAGCAAAATCGGATGAAGAACACGCCCACTTTAAAAAAATTTTTTTAAGTAAAATTTTAACAAAAAATTTAATATCTTTACAGTATATAAGTAAATTATGTCACCATGCAACTCCAGTAATGATATGGTTCAACAAAATACAAAAATAAAATAAAATTTCAAAATGGGCGTGGCTTCACCCTTTTTCATTTAATTTGTCTAGAATACTTTTGATGCCATAAGTCGAAAAAAAAATTTACAAATCCTTGTGAAATTTTGTAGGGGCATAGATTCTATGACGATGACCGTTTTCCGTGAAAATGGGCGAAATCGTTTGAAGCTACGCCCAGTTTTTATACACAGTCGACCGCCTGTCCTTCCGCTCGGCCGTTAACACGATAACTTGAGCAAAAACCGATATATCTTTATTAAATTTAGTTCACGTACTTTTCTGAACTCACTTTATCTTGGTATAAAAAATGGCCGAAATTCGACTATGACCACGCCCACTTTTTCGATATCGAGAATTACGAAAAATGAAAAAAATGCCATAATTCTATACCATATACGAAAAAAGGAATAAAACATGGATTGGTTTATTGACGCGCAATATAACTTTAGAAAAACTTTGTAAAATAGGTGTAACAACTACCGTATTAAGTAGAAGAAAATGAAAGAGTTCTGCAGGGCGAAATCAAAAGCCCTTGGAATCTTGGCAGCGATACTGTTCGTGGTATTACATATATAACTAGTGGTAGCCGACAAAAGATGTTCTGGATCTCCCTGGTCCACATTTTGTTCGATATCTCGAAAAGGTATCCACCTATAGAACTAAGGGCCTCTCCCTTTTAAATAATCATTAACACCTTTTATTTGATACCCATATCGTACAAACGCATTCTAGAGTCACCCCTGGTCCACCATTATGGCCATATCTCGAAAAGGCATCCAGCTATAGAACTAAGGCCCACTCCCTTTTAAATAATCATTAACACCTTTTATTTGAGACCCATATCGTACAAACGCATTCTAGAGTCACCACCCTTGGTCCACCGTTATGGCGATATCTCGAAAAGGCGTCCACCTATATAACTAAGGCCCACTCCCTTTTAAAATACTTATTAACACCTTTCATTTGATTCCCATATCGTACAAACACATTCTAGAGCCACCCCTGGTCTACCTTTATGGCGATATCTGGCAAAGGCGTCCACCTACAGAACTAAGGCCCACTCACTTTCAAAAGAGTCATTAACACCATTCATTTCATACCCATATCGTACAAACACATTATAGAGTCACCCCTGGTCCACCGTTATGGCGATATCTCGAAAAGGCGTCCACCTATAGAACTAAGGCCCACTCCCTTTTAAATAATCATTAACACATTTCATTTGATACTCATATCGTACAGACGCATTCTAGAGTCGGACTATAACCACGCCCACTTTTTCGTCACAAAGACAAACGTCTGGAGAAACATCCAAACATCCAAACTTTCGCATTTATAATATACTAGCCTTTACCCGCGGCCCCGTCCGCAAGGAAAAATAAAATATATGGGCTATTCACGTTAGCCTGCTTATCAATTTATCTGTTTAAAAATTATTTTTGTCAATGTATTTTATTTTTGTAATAGAGTAAAAAAAATAGCTAAATGAGCTGACGACCTGAAAGGCACGCTTATGTGAATAGTACAATACAGTTTTTTCGAATTAAAAAAATACATTTTGTTCTTAAGTTAAATTAATTGATATGACAGGGGTGAAGGAATTACTATTCATAATACAAAGGAGTTTAACTACAATTAGCTAAAACCAAAAAGAATTTTTTAGATGAAAATAGTGGTGCCTTTTCAGGTATTTAGTTGGTTAAATTATTACAAAAATTATTAATAACAGGTCGTTACAGGATTCATTTAAAAAACTCAAAAATAGAGCGAATAAACTGTGTTAGATATTAAAGCTGTGCGCGAGTTTGCCCAATTTGCTATCTAAATACACAAAAAACGTAAATCACTGGGAACTGTCGGCAAGGCAGTGCAAAAGGAAAGATCTGGAATTTTTTGAGCATACTTTTCAACCTAAATTTATATTTCAAATTTCAAAAGAACCAATTTTTGATTTTTGTTTTTTTTTTTTTTTAATTTGTATGCAAATAAAAACGATTGTCCATTCATTAAAAGTACCAGATATATAAGAGGACGAGGATTCATGCTGCAGGTAATGTCCGATCGTGAAGAAGTGGTGGTCTCGAAAGGATTCGCGCTGATATGAGCGGCACATGAATCGAATTATTATTATCAAATATGGATCACAATCTGCTCATAAATATTTGGTAGACGTGTATACTAATTGATCCAATATATGTAGGTTATTGGTGGCATGCATAATCGTAGTTACATCCACTTCAAATGTTGGCAAACGTCCCTGTCCCTGGCATCTGATCCACGCCACGACGTTAGGAAAAAACATCCTTATAAGCTGGAGCCGCTGCCTTTGTCTTGCTATCCAGCGAGACTAACCGTAGATCTCCCTTGATCTTTGACTTGTCTAAGTATGCAAAATCACTGCAAACACCATAAAGTTTGATATATAAATATTTGCAATTTTTCGCCGCATAAACAAACAATTAATATTGTCAAATGAAATCGCACAGTTTTGACAATTTTTTCCTAAATTGTTGCAGTGCTGGAAAGTTCCAGTGGAGTAATAATTTAGGTACCTAAAACTTAGGCGAACTCGCACCCAGCCTAAAGATAAAACATAGCGAATTTTAATTACGAAAAATTTGCAGCGAATCCACGGCCTTAAAAGCTCATAATTTAAAAATTCATATGTGCTGAACTACCAGTTTCGAAGGGTCCTTAAATGATCCCGGAAGGTTCCCAAAATGATACCAAAATAGACCCGAAATGATCCCGACGGGATCCCGGTCAAATTCCGAAAAACTTGCAGAAATGATCCCTGAGGGGTCTCCAAATGATCCCGAAATAGTTCCGAAATGACCCTGATTGGATCCCGGACGGATAACGATAACTATCCAGAAATGCTGCCGGAAGGGTCCCAAAATGATCCCGAAGTAGTCCCGAGAAAGTCCCGAAACGACCCTACGGAATCCAGGACGGATCCCGAAAACCGTCCAGGAATGATGCCGGAATGGTCCCCAAACCATCCCGAAAAAGTCCCGATATTACCCTGACGGGGTCCCGAAAACCATACAATAATGATCCCGGAAGGGTCCCGAAATAGTTTCAAAAAATTCCGGAAAAGACTCTGACGGGATCCCGAAAGCCATTCAGAAGTGATAGAGGAAGGATCCACAAATGATCTCAGAATAGTGCCAAAAATGTTCCGAAACGACCCTGACGGGAACCCGGATGGATCCCGAAATTATCTCAGAAGGGTCTCCAAATGATCCAGAAATAGACCGGAAGAAGTCACGAAAGGATCCCCAAATTATCCCGAAATCATCCCGGACGGATCCCAGAAACCATCCAGATATAATCCTTAAAGAGTCCCTAAATGATCCCGAAATGAACCTGACGGAATCCCAGATTGATCGCGAATGCCATGCAGAACTGATGCCGGCAAACTGTCCACATGATCTCGAAATAATCCTGAAAAAGTCACGAAAACTATCCGAAAATTAGAAAAATATTCAGAAATGACGCCGCAAGGGTCCCAAAATGATCCCGAAAGAGTCCCGCAATTACCTTACGAGTACCCAGACGGATCCCGAAATTTATCCAGAAATTATACCGCAAGAGTCCCCAAATGATCCCGAAATAATCCCGAAATAAACCCGACAGGATCCCGAAAACCATCCAGAAATGATGCCGGAAAGATTCCCAAATGACCCCGGAATTCTCCTGAAAAAGTCCCGTAATAACCCCGACGGATTCCCGGACGGATCCCGAAAATCATCCAGAAATTATACCGGAAGAGCCCCTTAATGATCCCGAAATAACCCTCATGGGATCCCGGACGGATCCCGAAAGCTATCCAGAAATGATTCCGGAAGGGTCCCCAAATTATCCCGGAATAGTCCCGAAATGGCCCTCGCGGGATCCCGAAAGTTATCCAGAAATGATACCGGAAGGATCCCCATATTATTACGAGGTATATTCAGACTCATATTATTGAAATAACTCCCCAAGGCATCCGCGACAGTCCTAGTGATTTCTTCCCGCATCTGTCGAGAAGCACGTTCTTCATATTCCCTAAATGTATCTTCTATCATATTATGCATAACATTTTGATTAAAAAACTGACCAGAGTTTTATGGTGTGCGAGCATTGTTTCCCCCACGATTTTTACCTCGGCAGTTGCCATGGTTTGAAGTACGGCTAGTGGAAAACACTTCATTACTATTTACTCTCGATCTTGTGATCTCACCTTACCGTCTTGGTATTGCACCTTGACTGAGAAAAGTGTCTATATTAGTTGTAGGATCTTGTTCGTTGAAACTCTTTAGCGACTCAGTTTCTCAAGAACGCCTACATAAGGGACAAGCATTGTTAACCATCTGGTTATACAGGTACGATGAAAGGAATGTTGACAAGGAGTCGTGCAACCGTTCTCCAATGTCAATTCTTCATTGCAAATAGTACAAGTTAATTGCTGTACACTTAAGTTAACTAAATCTTCGCTGCTATGACGCACAGCTATTATGCATTCTCCAAAAAAATGTCTTATTCGCAAAAAGAATTTGTCGAAGTTCGAATATCGCAGTTTATATAAGCTCGTAAAAAAATTCGTAAAACTACTATGTATGTATGTAGGTTTCTCGTAACTGAAATAAAAAGGAATGTGATAGTGGTTTTTATAAGCCTTCGTTCGTGCAGAAGAAAGCAGTTAGGTCTAGCATTTCCAAAAAGTATAAAAAAATTAATAAAAAAAGTTTGTATGAAAGAAACTCATTCAAAAAGGTATCTACACTCAGAAGTGGTGCTCAGATAATTCCATAATAAATGAATTCACTTTCCCCCCTAATTTTGTCATTTGACTGGTTACGCAACCAATAATGAAACAGTTCGCGTAATTCCTCGCCAAACAAGCAAAAGTTTATAAAAAAGTTGTTTGTATCTATTTAGTAATTTGATTAGGATTGTGAAGGTTAGTACAAAATTGATGTTGTTTTTATTTTTATATTCGGCCTTTTAAAAGTTATATCAAGAAGAATTTCCGAGCTCTAGGCCACACATATATATTAATAATAAAAATGCAATTAATCATACCATATATGTTGTATTTATTTATTTTGTCGATATTTAGATTTCAATTAGAAATCATCTTCAGGGCTGTAAAAAATAAATTTGTCTATGTATAAAAACCACAAATGCACAAACATACACTTGTGAATGCACCTTGGACTAATTTAAAATTTCAGTGCAGAACACAGAATATCATAAACAGAAAACAAAGATGTATACAAATAATAAACAGTAATAATAAACAAAATATCTGCTAACAACAACGTATATATTAACTTGTTGGACACCCTCAGCATTATTGTTGCTAACTTCTCTTCATTACCAAATGTCTGTATGCGTGAGCGATGTTGTCGGTGTCGCTCTTAAAATTCATGCGTATGTCATTAGGTGTATTGATAATATGTAGCATTTCGAGAGTGTACCGCTTGGAATATTGTTTTTCTTCTTGCAATATTGTAACATTCTCTAAGTCCGGAGAGTGTCCCGTGGTCTTGCAATGTTGCGATAAAGCCGTTCTGTTGTCATTAGAGTGGTCGCGATTTGAAATTTTTCTTTGTCATACATGTTTGAATGTTTTATTCGGTTAGACAAACCAGGTACAAATACGGCAGTCTTATATATTTTGTTTATGTTTTGTTCTTTGTTTTTATTCGTAGCGTAAAATTGGTGGATATAACTATTAATAAGATGGATCGGAAACTCGTTGTTTTGAAGTATTTTTTTGATGATGCTTATATTTTTCGGGTGATATATTCTATCTATCAAGAAAATTCACATCTGAGATGGAAAACAATGGAATGTTGCCGTTTCTGGACACGGTAGTAATAAGAAATAACAACCACCTAACCTTTGACTGGTATAAAAAGCCTAAGGCTTCCGGGAGGTTAATAAATTTTAACTCGAAACATGATAGGAGTATAATAATAAACACTGCCAAACATTTTATCAGGCGAGTTCTCTCTATAAGCGATAGAATATATCACCCGAAAAATATAAGCATCATCAAAAAAATACTTCAAAACAACGAGTTTCCGATCCACCTTATTAATAGTTATATCCACCAATTTTACGCTAAGAATAAAAACAAAGAACAAAACATAAACTAAATATATAAGACTTCCGTATTTGTACCTGGTTTGTCTAACCGAATAAAACATTCAAACATGTATGACAAAGAAAAATTTCAAATCGCGTTCCAATATAAAAATACCCTACAACAAATATACAGCAATACAAAAATCAAAATCGAAAAATACGAGAAATCCGGCGTAATATACAAAATTAAATGTAATGGCGACGGGTCCCACTTATGCAACAAAGTATAGGTGGGTACTACTAAATCAAAACTAAAGACAAGGATTTCCGCTCACAAATCGAACATCAAAAATCGCGACCACTCTAACGACAACAGAACGGCCTTATCGCAACATTGCAAGACCACGGGACACTCTCCGGACTTAGAGAATGTTACAATATTGCAAGAAGAAAAACAATATTCCAAGCGGTACACTCTCGAAATGCTACATATTATCAATACACCTAATGACATACGCATGAATTTTAAGAGCGACACCGACAACATCGCTCACGCATAGAGACATTTGGTAATGAAGAGAAGTTAGCAACAATAATGCTGAGGGTGTCCAACAAGTTAATATATACGTTGTTGTTAGCAGATATTTTGTTTATTATTACTGTTTATTATTGGTATACATCTTTGTTTTCTGTTTATGATATTTTGTGTTCTGCACCGAAATTTTAAATTAGTCGACAAGGTGCATTCACAAGTGTAAGTGTTAGATTCTGTTTGTGCATTTGTGGTTTTTATACATAGAAAAATTTATTTTTTACAGCCATGAAGATGATTTCTAATTGAAATCGAAATATCGACAAAATAAATAAATATAACATATATGGTTAGTACAAGATTTTCAAGAAAACGCAGACTAATTCCATTCGCATTAAATCAAACCGAAAGAGAATTTATTTGGTTGGTTAGCTCAAAAGTGCGAAAAGACTTAAAATACTTAACTGAATTCCATACTCAAAAAAATTTTTCCCGAAAAGGTTTCAATAAAGCCTATTAATATTAAGTATATATTATTTAATAAAGTATAACTGTAATAGTCTGATATCCAACAACTATTCATTGGTAGAGTGTAACAAACCAATATTATTTCAACTCTATTCCAAATGATAAAGCAAATATAATCAAACAATCATCGCTAGTGTTTAAATAAAAAAATGTAAATTCGGGTACCCAAGGAAGCTTGGGCCTCACACTTGGGCGCCATTTTGTGATGAAGCTATGGATAAAATGATAGTACAACAAGTACGGATCACCTCTGACGAGGCCTTGTACGTGCAAAGCGTGCATGCTAGTGTTAACCTGGTCTAAGCTCGCCGGATTGGAGTGGTTCTTGCTTGCCACTAATGTACAAGCTTTACCCAATTCACAAAAAAAAAATTATGCATACAAAAAAATTGAACCAGAAAATCCAAAAAAATCTTTAACCCAAACAAAAACTCCCCAGTATTAACGGACAGACGGACATGAAGAAAATTTGGAAATGCACCGACCTAACCACAGAGGCAACAAAAAATGCTTCTCTTCTCTCCTCCTACCCAACCATTGAGAGGTAACTTGCAACAAGCAAAAAAAAATCCCAAAACCCAACCATACCCGAACGAAGACCTAGATCACCTCACATCCTTTTTAAATAAAAATTTAGCACCAATTCATTTTAGAATAGTACAATTCAATTTATATCTTTATTAAACATTTCATTATACATGTAGATATGTATATATATACCTATGTGTGCATATATATGATCTATGTACTTTTAATAACGTATTTCGTTAACAACGATTTTGTTTTTATTTTTTCGAAACAAAAATCCTACTTTAATTTAGTAAAATCGCTGAACATTATTTCAAATATTTTAAATTTACATTTCCGAGTCTCCCTAATATAATCGGATATTTATGAACATTTATCAATTAAGTTACAAACATACGAATTATGCTATGCATTCATTCCTAATTTACATTGATATTATTAGTTTTAAAACTAAATTTTTGACCCGCCTTAATACAATCTAAGCTGATTTATTAACAATCATAATTACTTACATATGCACTCATTTGTGCATCGACTCAAGAAAACTTCGTACTCAAATTAATTGAGAGATTGAGAGCTCTCCTCATTAAGTTATAATTGGAATAAAAAATGCCTCAAGAGAGAAAAAAAACTAACTAGTGGTAACGACCAAAGTTATGAAAATTTTCAATAGTTGTAGAAAAGAAGGAGAGTAACGCAACCACGCTCATCATAAACTCTCTCTTCACTCACAAAGTTTTTACTTTCTATCCGAATTCTTATTAGATTATTTTTATTTTTTTTTGTATGTAAATACTTGTTGCAATGAGAAAATGAAAATACCCTTACTTCGTGGTTTTTTAACCCTTCAATGCTTACCATAAACCCGCCTAAAATTTAATTATTTGAATTTTCAAATTTTCTACTTTTTAAACCTTTTTGTTTTTTTTCTTATTCACAAAAAGTTATTTTATGTAAGTTAATGGAGAACTTTATTTTAGAGTAAAATTAAATTTGGTTTCATTTTACCACTAAGTTTTGTAAATGTTTATATTATATTTTTTTCTCTCTTTCACTTTATTCAACTTCTTCTTGTTGCTTTAACTTGCAAATATACTTATGTATATGCATGCAAATGTATATACATATGTATACTTCATAATATTATAGACATAACAATTATAGTTGAATACATATATATTTTTTGTTTCTTTTATTTTATAAACCTTGTTTTTTTTTTTTTTTTAAAACCCAAGGTAGAAACTTTTCAATAAATCCCATTTAGATATATCTGTATATTTTTATTTATATTTTTATTTATTTTTTTTTTTGAATTTTAAATAAAATTTTCACCATCGTTAAAGTTGTTGTTAATATAGGGTTTGGCATTTTTATGAAAGTATATTAACATAGTATTTTCTTTAGTAGTTTTATTTTAGTTGTTTTGTTCTTATGTATAACCGCATGTATAATTTTAAGGTAAGTGAGGTGTAAGTAAATTTTCAATTTTTCCTTCTTTTTTTTATGTAATTTTTAGAGTAGTTTTTGAATGATGTTTTAACGCAGCTTTTATAATTAAGTTTTAAACTTGTTTTTAGGCTATTTTTAGGTAATTTTTTTTTTATGACGAAATTGAAAATATATTTTACGCAAACTTTTTGAACTAGTTTTAACGTGTCAATTAAATAGATTTAAGGCACTAGTACAGTAGTTATATGCTATATTTTAGATTTCTAGCTTTTCGGTTAAGTTTTTAAATTTTCTTTTATCAATTTCACCTGAATGAGGCAGATTTTCATCACTCTACACTAACTTTTACGCTACTTAGCTTTCCTAATAACTTCCTAAGCCTGAGTAAATTGCTCGGGCACACGTGGTTCTATTTTTGGCTGATGGAACTGCTCGTCGATCCGATGTTTCTGGAACCGCTGCGTCTGCTTACCGGGTATATTCGATGCCTTCCGGGGCTTTTACATCTATTGAGGATTTGAGGTTTTTATTTTAAAAATATCTAAACGACCGCGTGGCTTGGGTGACCATGCACCATCGAAATAAAATTAAACTTTTTGACACGTCTTAACACCTTGATGTCTCCAACCAGAAAAGCGCGAGATCCATTTGGCGAAAATCGATCGTGCTCTCCTCTTTATCTCCTCATTTTCTCAAACCCATCATGCACGCAGTTAGCCCGTTTGCCACAGGTGTTGCCACTGAACTATGTTTTGTAACGTTAACCGTAGTAGGAATTTGCGAAATCAATTGTTGCCAATTGTTATCCTCAAGAATTTAACTACCAGGCCATTCTATGTGAGCACATCTTACTGGTATTACGATCAACAAAGAGACTTTAGGAACCAAATCCGCGCTCACGACTGTTCGTGGTATTACATATATAAATAAATTAGCGGTACCTGACGGTACCACAGGTGTTGCCACTGAACTATGTTTTGTAACGTTAACCGTAGTAGGAATTTGCAAAACCAATTGTTGCCAATTTTTATACTCAAGAATTTAACTAACAGGCCATTCTATTTGAGTACATCTTACTGGTATTACGATCAACAAAGAGACTTTAGGAACCAAATCCGCGCTCACAACTGTTCGTGGTATTACATATATAAATAAATTAGCGGTACCTGATGGATGATGTTCTGGGTCACCCTGGTCCACATTTCGGTCGATATCTCGAAAACGCCTTCATATATACAACTAAGGGCCACTCCCTTTTAAAAACCTTCACTAATACCTTTAATTTGATACCCATATCGTACAAACAAAGTCTAGAGTCACCCCTGGTCCACCTTTATAGCGATATCTCGAAAAGGCGTGCACCTATAGAACTAAGGCCCACTCCCTTTTAAAATACTCATTAACACCTTTCGTTTGATACCCATATTGTACAAACGCATTATAGAGTCACCCCTGGTCCACCTTTATGGCGATATCTCGAAAAGTCGACCTCCTATACAACGACTACCACTCCCTTTTAGAACCCTCATTAATACCTTTAATTTGATACCCATATCGTACAAACACATTCTAGAGTCACCCCTGGTCCACCTTTTTGGTAATATCTCAAAAAGGCGTCCACCTATAGAACTAAGGCCCACTCCCTTTTAAAATACTCATTAACACATTTCGTTTGATACCCATATTGTACAAACACATTCTAGAGTCATCTCTGGTCCACCTTTATGGCGATATATCGAAAAGGCGTCCACCTATAGAACTATGAATCACTCCCTTTTAAAATACTCATTAACACCTTTCATTTGATACCCATATCGTACAAACAAATTCTAGAGTCAACCCTGATCCACCTTTGTGGAGATATCTCGAAAAAGCGTCCACCAATAAAACTAAGCCCACGTCTTTTAAAATTCTCATTAACAAATTTCATTTGATACCCATATCGTACAAACAAATTCTAGAGTCAGCCCTGGTCCACCTTTATGGCGATATCCTTAAATGGGGTCCACCAATAGAACTATGGCCCACTCCCTCATAAAATACTCTTTAATACCTTTCATTTGATACACATGTCATACAAACACATTCCAATGTTAACTTCGGTTCATTTTCCTACATGGTTATTTTCCCTTATGTTTTGACCATAGCTCTCAACTGAGTATGTAATGTTCGGTTACACCCGAACTTAACCTTCCTTACTTGTTACCAACTCTATTTATTCAGTGTTGCGCCATCTGGTGCAAATCAATGATAATGCTGGATTTTTTTTATTGTCAATTACTTTGTTTGACATTCCCAAGTGCTCATGGTTTATTAACAATTGTCTTTGTTTTTATCGGCCTATTGATAAATGATTCAAGGTTCGATTCGAGCTCAAGGCCTTGGTTCTGGTTCTGGCTCAAGGTTCTGGTCTTGAGCTTGAAGCGAACCTTGAATCATTTCATGCTATAGGGAAAATTTGTGTACCAAATTTTTATTACGATCCGTTAATTTTTCTTCAAGTTATGGCTCCCGAAGCATAGAAAATTGCTTAGACATAAAAGGGGAGGGGCCACGCCCATTTTTTAAAATTTGAAGTTTTTCTTATTTATTGTTATAAATCCACTTTGGAAATGAAATACCATAAAATAAAGCTCATTTTTTGCAAAGAAATAGCTTATTTTATTCGTCGGCTGTATTTCGAAGGATCAAACAAAATTAAAAAAACAAAACTTCTCCGAAAGCCTCTCAATAAAAGCTTCATATTTAGCGGAGGACCTTTGCCAGTTTTTTGTGCGACTCGTTCTAGTATGCAGCTGAAAAGTGGTCAAGTAGTTTCCGCTCGTCAATGGCATTCGAGTTAGTGGCCTTTTCTCGCGGGGCTATAGATATAACACTCCTGTCTGTCTATACATATATCGGAAACGGGTATAGACATCTTAAAAATTGTATAATTTTGTTAGAGCCCCCATTAGCAGCTTTCATTTGATATTCATATTGTTCTAATAGATTTCAAAAATACACACATCTTTGTTTTCGGTTTCAATACCCTAGGAGTCTAGCATCCTGATTTGTAAGATAGACGTCAGCATATACGACAGTGAAAGTTGCACTCAATTATGTTGTTTTTTCTTGATTGATAAGAGTAAAAACATACAGGCAGATAGAGAGACAAAAATTATAATCAAAGTTACATTTCTCATTATCAAAGAAGTAAGTTCATTAAAGCATTTTAAGCATTCATAAAAAATATTTTTCTTATCAAGGGTGGCCTGAAGTTGGTTTTCTCATGTATAAGTTTGTTTCATTTATATACCGAAGGGTATTACTTAAGTAGTCCGGAAATTTATCATTCTTAGTATTGTAGACAAAGTTGATAGCATAGAAGAACTTTTTCTGTTTTATACTCATCCAATTCATTGCATCCATCAACTCTCGTACAGGAGTATCCCTTAGTTTTTTTAGAATAAAGCTCATTGCCCGACTTTGCATTTTCTGTAATTTTTCGATCTGAGTATCACTTGCTATAAGGAATATTGTGAGACAATATATGTAGTGGGATTCAACTATACTTTTATAATCTATTGAGAATAACTAAAATTTTTGGTTGGTACTTGGATGTTTTTTTATTTTTCAAAATTTCGACTTCAGTCTGAAGTCATCCTCAGGAATCTTAAGCTGCGCCTTGACCTCAATCAAAAATTTTAGTTATTCTAAATACTAACAGCCAAAAACGAGACAAATTATCTATAAACTATGGTTTTATATTTTTAATCAGATACATATTTCCTAGATTTGTTCATGAACCCAATTTTTTAGCAATTTCGCTTTCTGTATATTCTATATGCTCATCAATTTTGAATCTGTTATCTATACAAATAAAAATAATAATTAAAAACAATTTTTAAGTTAAACGGATTTATTGAAAATAATACTTACATGAAATAATAACAATACTAAAAACTAGAAAATAATTAGGTAGGTCCTCGGTACTAGTCATCACACTCCTCATCAATCTAGGGCGTTGATAAGACAATTAAATAAAAGCGTTGGGCGCGTGAAATTTTTAAAAATCTAAAGCGTAGCATAACCTGATTAAGGATCAGTTGGTCTTATATATGACTATTAATAGAAATTTGATGCATCCAAAACTTTTATTTAATTGTCTCATCAACGCCCTAGATTGATGAGTAGTGTAATGACTAGTACTTAGGACCTACCTAATTATTTTCTAGCTTTTGGAATTATTATTATTTCATATAAGTATTGTTTTCAATAAAACCGTTTAACTTAATTTTTTTTTATTATTTTGTTTTCAAGTTTTTAGTCTATATTTAATTGCCTATTATTTCTCATTCTATTTAGTACATTTAGTAACTCATTATTACAAGGACTCTTTCCTGACAGTTTGTTACAATCTAAGTCTTCAATACATAATCCTTACAAAGACTTTACTCGACTCTGCGCCACGTATACTTGTCCCCCCTCCAACTCCAAAATATTTTGATGTCACTTCTACCGAACTGTATGTAATATTTGTTCCAAATATGAGCCAAATCGGACATCATAGGTCGCTTTTTATTCATGTATGTATTATGTGTTCCAAATATGGACCAAATCGGACCACAAATACGATTTTTTGAATGTCTCGAACCTTGCGCCACCTAGCGGAGATTTTTTTCATAGGTCGCTTTCTATTCATGTATGTATTATGTGTTCCAAATATGAGCCAAATCGCACCGCAAATACGATTTTTGTGAATAACTCGATTCTTGCGCCACCTAGCGGCGATTTTTTTCAAAGGTTGCTTTTTATTCTTGCATGTATTATGTGTTCCAAATATGAGCCAAATCGGACCATAAATACGATTTTTGAGAATATCTCGATCCTTGTGCCACCTAGCGGCGATTTTTTTCATAGGTCGCTTTCTATTCTTGTATGTATTATGAGTTCCAAATATGAGCCAAATCGGACTACAAATACGATATTTGTGAATATCTCGATCCTTGCGCCACCTAGCGGAGATTTTTTTCAGAAGTCGCTTTCTATTCTTGTATCTATTATGTGTTCCAAATATGAGCCAAATCGGACCACAAATACGATTTTTGTGAATATCTCGATCCTTGCGCCACCTACCGGCGATTTTTTCTTATTATTGCATTGTCATCGGGTTCTGAACTATATTCCAAGTTTCAAGCTTGTAGCTTATCGGGAAGTTAATTAAATTTCAATTACAAAATTCGTTCACAACGGCCGTGCATGCGGCCGTGCGGCCTGCCTGTCAAATCAATCTAAATAAAACCGTTTAATAAAATAAATAAATGTAAGGCGCGATAACTTCCAAAGAGATTTTAGGCCAAGCTTCTCTTCCAATTTGCGTCGTGCTCCTTTTAGTTTTTCCTAAAAATTGTCGGGACGGGACCTACTTGTTTTATGCCGACTCCGAACGGCGTCTGTAAGGCAGATGAGTTTTCACTGAGAGCTTTTCATGGGCGAAATACAATCGAAGTGCTTGCCAAACACTGCCGGGGGGCGACACGCTTAGAAATATTTTCTTCTAATTGAAAATCTTGTTTTTAAAATTTTGATGTCGCTTTGCCTGGGGCGTGAACCCAGGATCTTCGGTGTGGTAGGCGTAGAACGCTACCATCACACCACAGCCGCCGTCAGATATTTTATCCTTTTTACCTTCTCAATCTTTTCACCTTTAATTTATAGGCCAAAGTTGACAATGTTGGTACTTGTAGCTCTAAATAACACCATAAAACGTGTTTTCTTAAAGTTCAGTTTCAATTTGTTGGTACACAGCCATTAATATAACATTTTAGATAGAGTTTTATCACTGATCGATAATAATGCATCAACGGAAAACAGTTCTATTCGAAGTACTTTGTTAGAACTGAACCTTGTGGAAGACTGACATCTACCGCCACTTTTATGATATACTAGAAACAATTACTGTTTATTGGAACCTATTAGTAAGAAAATTTGGAAACCAAGCGAGCTTGGTGATTTCAATGCCTAAGTTATAGAGTTTGTCTGACATAATAGATCTATCAATCGTTTCAAATACCCTTTTAATGTCTATAAATACCGCTACTATATCCATTTTATTGTTAAGGCTTTCTTTCCACTGGTATAACGCAAAGTTTACGGCCGTTTCTGTTTAGCTCTAAAACTACGCTGCTCTTTCAAAGGTATATTGTTTGGTGTTGAATGTTGAACAGGTAAAACTGTCGAGATATTCCATTTCTTCGCTACTATCCCTGACTGAAGACTTTTATTGATTAGATAGCATAGAAATAACACATATATTCAACAAAGTCTTTAATAACTCCTTTAATAATACCTCCGATTTTACGAAGTAAACGAATCTTCTTAGGTACTAATTTCATAGAATTTAAAAGGATTATAATGTCTATTCATATTAATGAAAAAGTTGTTGTGATTTTCCGCAATTTCAAAACGTTTCTCAGATTTTGTGCCGGTAATTGAGACCTCTGTTATATTTTCACTATCAAATTTGCTGTTTACAATTTTTTTTTTAATATTTCCACATATTTTGGCTATCATCCTTATTCATTTCGCCCTTATTTTCCATGTAATTTATTTATTTTTATACTCAGTTGAGCAGAGCTCACAGAGTATATTAAGTTTGATTGGATAACGGTTGGTTGTACAGTTATAAAGGAATCGAGATAGATATAGACTTCCATATATCAAGATCATCAGGATCGAAAAAAAATTTGATTGAGCCATGTCCGTCCGTCCGTCCGTCCGTCCGTTAACACGATAACTTGAGTCAATTTTGAGGTATCTTGATGAAATTTGGTATGTAGGTTCCTGAGCACTCATCTCAGATTGCTATTTAAAATGAATGATATCGGACTATAACCACACCCACTTTTTCGATATCGAAAATTTCGAAAAACCGAAAAAGTGCGATAATTCATTACCAAAGACAGATAAAGCCATGAAACTTGATAGGTGGGTTGAACATATGACGCAGAATAGAAAATTAGTAAAACTTTGTACAATGGGCGTGGCACCGCCCACTTTTAAAAGAAGGTAATTTAAAATTTTTCCAAGCTGTAATTTGGCAGTCGTTGAAGATATCATGATGAAATATGTCAGGAACGTTACTCCTATAACTATATGTACGCTTAATAAAAATTAGCAAAATCGGAGAAGGACCACGCCCACTTTAAAAAAAAAAATTTTTTTTAAGTAAAATTTTAACAAAAAATTTTATATCTTTACAGTATATAAGTAAATTATGTCAACATTCAACTCCAGTAATGATATGGTGCAACAAAATACAAATATAAAAGAAAATTTCAAAAGGGGCGTGGCTCCGCCCTTTTTCATTTAATTTGTCTAGGATACTTTTAATGCCATAAGTCGAACAAAAATTTACCAATCCTTTTGAAATTTGGTAGGGGCGTAGATTTTATTACGCTAACTCTTCTCTGTAAAAAGGGCCAAATCGGTTAAAGCCACGCCCAATTTTTATACACAGTCGTCCGTCTGTCCTTCCGCACGGCCCTTAACACGATAACTTGAGCAAAAATGGACATATCTTTACTGAACTTAGTTCTCGTACTTATCTGGACTCACTTTATCTTGGTATAAAAAATTAACGAAATCCGATTATGACCACACCCACTTTTTCGATATCGAAAATTACGAAAAATGCCATAATTCTATACCAAATAAGAAAAAAGGGATGAAACATGGTAATTGGATTGATTTATTGACGCGAAATATAACTTTAGAAAAAACTTTGTAAAATGGTTGTGACACCTACCATATTAAGTAGAAGAAATTGAAAAATTTCTGCAGTGCGAAATAAAAAACCCTTGAAATCTTGGCAGGTATTATATATATAAATAAATTAGCGGTATCCAATAGATGATGTTCTGGATCACCCTGGTCCACATTTTGGTCGATATATGGAAAACGCCTTCACATATACAACTACCACCACTCCCTTTTAAAACTCTCATTAATACCAATATCGTACAAACTCATTCTAGAATCACCCCTGGTCCACCTTTATGGCGATATCTCGAAAAGGCGTCCACCTATACAACTAAGCCCCACACCCTTTTAAAATACTCTTAACACCTTTCATTTGATACCCATATCGTACAAACATATTCTAAAGTCACCCCTGGTCCACCTTTATGGCGATATCTCGAAAAAGCGACCACCTATAGAACGAAGACCCACCCCTTTTAAAAATACTCATTAACACCTTTCATTTGATACCCATATCGTGCAAACAAATTCTAGAGTGAACCCTGATCCACCTTTATGGCGATATCCCTAAATGGCGTCCACCTATAGAACTATGGCCCACTCCCTCATAAAATACTCTTTAGTGCCTTTCATTTGATAGACATGTTATACAAACACTTTCCAGGGTTTCCCTCGGTTTATTTTCCTACATGGTTATTTTCCCTTATGTTGTCACCATAGCTCTCAACTGAGTATGTAATGTTCGGTTACACCCGAACTTAACCTTCTCTACTTGTTAATTCTTAACCTTGTTTTTATAATCCCTTTTAACGGTGTTTTATATTCGTCCCATACTCCGGTAAGGGTGGCTTGCAATATTACATAGATTTTTCTTACATTTTCTACCATTTATTCCTAATTTTAATTCCGATATGTTTTCGAAAATTTAACTCGTTCATAGCTGACATCATTCGCTGGTTTATGTATCCTAGCATTTCATTAGTGTCAAGATTATTCTAGCCGCATTGCCCCAAGTGATATATTAAGTTATAGGGGCTATACAACTCCCATGACGTGATTTCCGATTGTGATATTAAGGGTTGTTAACATTTAGTTGGAACATAATTCTTTCACGATCTTTAATCCATGCTCACCAAATCTCTTGCACGTTACCTCCTTATTGTTAGAATACAATAAGTCTTTCTGTGTTTCGGAGTATTCTGTAATAGAGGTTTACGCCGATAACTTTATCGGCGGCGCGCCGGCGTTCGCCGGTGTTCTTACTTTTTCTATTTAATAAAATAATATTTAGGATTGGTTTTCGTTCGATGTATTTAAGGAATTCAAAGTGTTGGCCATTTCGGAAATATCTGGGGTTTATGCCTCCAGATCTCGCAGACCGTTCAAACATTTTCAGCAGTAGCTCCTTGCGGAGGAATTATCCCTCGTTCACTTACTCTAGATAGGCTTCGAAACTAACACCGGTCTTTTGAATTGGTACTGCTGCGTCTGCTGAAAAAAAAATAGAGATACATAGTTTCACCTAGGATTAACTCCTAATAATCGTCGCGAACACAATTTCTTTAAATCATTTGGGGCTCATTGGCGGTCACGCACAAGGGCGACTTACGGTTGGTATTAATGGTCTATTAATACTCATGACTCTCGTGGCACAGGGTGCCTCCAGTTTTTTCGGCTGTTTTTAAGAGCTACAATTCCCGATGTGCGAACAGTAAAACCATATGCCAGCACATAAGCCATAGGACTGCGACTTCGAACTCATACCTTCGTCGACGTCACTTCCCTAGAAGCTCTAGGTGTAGCTCTGAAGGCTTTCTAACGGATGCTTTTGTCGCGATATGCTGCCGAACTACACCAGAGAAACACCTTGAAACGTTAGGGAGTGACTGGTCGGCCAAGGATGCCGCATTCGAAATCAGAAGCAAACTATGCCATAATTAAAATTTTACAAGGACCTTGGATAAAAATTTTAAAATGTAGACCAAAGTTTGCTGATGATGGTTTTTGGTTTTGATGTGAACACAAACGACATCACTGATTTAAATAGTCTTCGTTAAATCAAAACGATATTTTAGAATGAAAGACCGACCGATTTTAAATTGAAAGATGTTAACTGCTGTTTCCCGGCCTTATGATATAAGAGCTCATTATGGATGACCGCGTAGCTTCTGTTTTCAGACTAGTTCGACTGTCCACTACGTTAGGGTAGTAGCACACATGGTAATTAGCTCGACTGTCTTGGGAAAGCTTTTGCTCCACCACTTTCAGTGTGAAAATAAAATTAATATTTCAGAGTTTATTGCATAGTTTCGCAAATAAACAACAGATGTTTGAATGTAGGCCCAAATGATTTTTCAAACTAATACGTACATAAGTATGAGGTAAGAATCATTACAAATTAGTGTTTATGCCTCTAGAACCTACTGAAGGATTTTGCGTCACTGATTTCGCTTATTATTTCAGCCAATCGCAATATACATTTTTTTTTAATCGGCACCTTTTTGGGTATTTTGCTTTTTTAAACAACTTGAGGACAATTTGAAAATTGTTCGCCTTTGTTCAATTTATTTGAATTCATTGTTCATTATTAATTTTTTGAAAAAAATATGCAAAGTGAGCATATAAATGTATTATATAACTTTTCCTTTAATGATTTGTTTTAATAGCTTGGTATAATAACTTTTGAACAATTAGAAAGAGTTAAATTTCGCAATTAGTTTCTTATAACTTACAGTGGTGATGCGCATCTGTAGATACCACGACCATATCGGACCAATTTTCGACATGAACAATAAATGGCCTGAATCGTCTTAAACGTGTGTAAAATGTGGCAACGCCACGGACGCCGCCGCCGCCGCCGCCGCGCCGATATTTTTGACATTCGGCGGCGGCGTGCGAAAAACGACCAAAATCGAGCGTTTATCGGTGGCGTATATCTCTACTCTCTAATCCTGAGATTCAAATTATCTAGCTGTTTCATTGCATGGGGTGCAAATATTTCATTAAGAATCTTTTTCTACTATATGTTGTTTCTACATTAAGGTTAATATCTATTAAAAACACCTTTCACGACTGTATTTTTAATGTAATCACTAAATGATCCTAATATTTCCTCAATACAGGTTAAAAAATCAGCATCACTAGAACTCTGTGAATGGTAGACAATACCATTTGCCAACTTTTATCAACATTTTTCAAATGAAGAACTGGAACGCCCCATATATTTCTACCCACTCACTGGTTAATTATTAGAGACATATGTCTGCTATGTGAATCGTATCACACTACAGTATACTATGTCCGGATCAACACTTTCAATTAATTTTTCAAGTTCCGCTTTATTCGCTAATATTATTAATCATATACTTAAATTTGTTTGTGTTATTAGGAATATTTGCTATTACCACAACTGATTGATACAGAATGCACCAAATTTTATATTTTTTGAGAAATTTGTTGTGCATATTAATGTATATTGTATAAAAAGTTCTTAATAAAGCAAAGAAATTAGAAAAAAGTTACCAAGTACAAACGATTTTTCTTAGCGTGGTCGATCTCGGCAGTAGTTTAACAAACACTCCGAGTGTATTTTTGCCATGAAAAACTTTTCCAGTGAAAACTCAAATTTGATGGAAAACTGGCCTTAATCTCCTCGAATGTAAATCGCGACAAGTATTTACAATTGCGTTTGCTTTATCGGCCTTCTGAAAAATGATTCAAGGTTCGATTCGAGCTCAAGGCCAGAACAATAAGTTTTTCTAATGATAATTATTGTTTTTTAAATTTTTCAATAATTGAAAAATTGTATTTTGTTTTTGGAATAGTAAGTAGAAAATTTGATAGACAATCTGCCATAGATGCGCAGATAGATCCATTTCGAAGGATGCTAAGCCTTCATCATCAGTACGCTTTAGGTACGCTGCGCTAACTATTTAGCTAGACAGCGGTGGTTTGTTTGACTGATAACTTGCTACTTTTCTTTAATTAGCGTTGCGCCATCTGTTGTTTATTGCCAATTACTTTGTACATTGTACTTTGACATTCCCATGTGCTCCATTCCATGTGCTCTTTGTTTTATAAACAATTGTCTTTGTTTTATCGGCCTATTGATAAATGATTCAAGGTTCGATTCGAGTTCAAGGTCAGAACAATAATTTTTTCTAATGATAATTATTGTTTTTTAAATTTTTCAATAATTGAAAAAATGTATTTTGTTTTTGGAGTAGTAAGTAGGACGCAACGCTGATTAAATATAGTTGGTAAGGAGGAATAGAAATAGCAATTTATCAGTCAAAAAACCACTTAAAATAGCTAAATAGTTAGCTGAGCGTGCCTAAAGCGTACTGATGATGAAGGCTTAGTACTCTTCGAAATGGATCTATCTGCGGAGCTATGGCATGTTGTCTGAGAAATTTTCTACTTACTATTCCAAAAACAAAATACAATTTTTCAATTATTGAAAAATTCAAAAACAATAATTATCATTAGAAAAAATTATTGTTCTTGCTTTGAGCTCGAATCGAACCTTGGACAAGAATTTACCTTATATTCATTTTTTTCCTTTAGTTATGATTATTTAAATTTGTGTTTATTGTTATCATCAGAATCCAATCGTTTGAGTTTTTTACGTAATAAAAAGAAACAAATGAATGGTAATCAATAATGTCATACAAGTTGATGCAACTCGGATGCATATGGTCTTCAAAGCATGGCGCAGCTTACTTTTAGACCATAAAGCATCAAATTCCACCTGGCAAAGCAAAATTTTGTTTTAACGCGCAGCTTACTATACCCACTGTGACTCAAACGATTCAATTATGTATAAAAACTATACAAAAGCATAAAGGACATGATGATCGATGAACAAATGAAAATTAGTTTTTATGCGCTGGCTTAAAATTTTAGGGGACTACTTGATTTTGTACATTTTGCTGAGTCCTTTAATACAAAATCAAGAACCTTATTTATCATCCCTGGATTTTGTTATAGGTTACCAATGCACAGTTTGTGGCTTCCCTTACATTCTGCCATTGGTTGGCAAATAAAATTCTCCAAATATATGTGTGTATACAAATAGATTTACGCAGAGTACACGTAAATATGTGTGGTAATTATGACATAAAAAGGCCGAGTGGCGCATGTCAAATTATTCACAGTTTCAAAGGTTTTTGTTTAAAAATCGTCGTGGCCTTGTTTCCAAAACGGAAAGATGATTTTGGTGGTGGATTTTGTTGCTCTTGAAATTATAATTACCAAGCACTCAAACGTAATATAATATGATTTTCATAGCACATCGTGCAACAATTGGTTAACAGCTTATGGTAGAAAACTTCAAGCGGCATACCAACGCATTGTTACAGAAGAAATTATAAAGAGCCTTAATCGAAGGCAGTTTTACTTTGCTCTTTAGCGAGAAGAGAAAGTATTAAAGGAATAACTTAGACAGCGATTGAACTTAAAATAAAAAAAATAAAGCCGGATAAAACAATAAATCTCAAACGTGTATAGTAACTTTCTATTTTTTTAGACCGGAATTTTAGATGGTTAAAAATAGTGTAAATATTTTTGCTTTAAAATCTGTTTCAATGCAGTGTATATGAGATGCAAAGCAAATATAAACGAAAGCTATTTAATGCCGAATTCAATCATTGTAATAAAAAACTCTTAATTGCTTAATTTAAATATGGATTTGTCAACGGCATATCGGTACAACCAAAACATGATGGAATATTATACATGTAAATAAATAGGTCCAAATTGCTAATCATATACACCGGGTCTCTGAACACATTTTAATTAAATTATAGTTTCTCTCGCTGTACGTTTTCTTACATATCCGGAATCTAGTGATTTTCTGTATTGCGAAAAGAATTAAAATTTTTGTATGGGTATATAAATGGGTCAAAGAAATTTTATTTCCTTTTGGTACAGAGAAAAAGTTAATTTTTTGTTCGAATTTATAGGCTTCATTAGGAAGAAGGACACGCAAACTTCATGCAAAATATTATGTGTTTCAGCGATTTGTCTCTAATAAAGTAGAAATATTTGTGAAAGTACATTTGTAAATTTTATGAGTTATAGATGCCCTTTACGATAATTTGTTTATATATTAAATTATTATGATTTATTATGACAGAAAAACTGACAAGAAATTAACATACCGGCTGACAATTTGTGGCTTCTTACCCAAAACAATAAACAACACAAAAAGCCTCGTGAGCAGAGTGAAACATAGAATCAGATTGATTCTGCTATGCTGTATAATATTAACATACGCTTAAAATTGAAGATCATATTTGTGAAAGTTTAAATTTAACCTCAAATAACTTTTGAACGGGTCAACTTAGCAAAATATCATCTGTTTGGGAAATGAAACGCTGTGTTGGTATTAAAATTAATGCGTTGATGTCCTAAACAATATGTTCATCATACCAAAATAATTGATTGAAACAGATAATAGCGCCAATATGGCACAAAATCATCAAGGTGGAAAATTTAATCGCAGTAAAAATGAAAAAATCAACTTCATTTTAGAAGGAGTTTTCCACTGCTATTAGTTAGATTTGTTTACCATTTGATATGTCTGTAACGGGGAGAGCACCAAATGGCATAAGTTTTAATATATCGGAAATGGCAATGCAAAAAATCATTTCGAAAAATTTTCAAAAAATTATGCAATTAATATTCGAAACGCATTTTGATTCTTTCGAAAAGGTTGAAATTTTTAAAAAATTTACAGAAATTTCGGAAAACGTTCGAAATTTTAAATCAAGTTTAAGTCGATTTCAGTAAATACTCATGTAATCAAGGTCAAAATTTGCTGAAATCCTTTTAATCGCCGTTTTTAAGAAGCTCGTCGTAATTTTGGGAACTTTCTAGAAATGACGCGTTCCCGAAATGACGGTTTTCACATTTTGTACAAAAATTGTGTCCTCGGTATGATGTAAAACCATTTGTTCTTTAATTAGGTGTACCTGGGGCCTATTCGCTAACTGTGAGTTTTAAAATGTACACAAGAGATTGTGTAAACCTTGAAACACTGATAAAAACTTCGTGTGTTTTCTTGGCAGCCAGGGTACACTATTGTGACATTCAAAACTCATATGCACTGTAACAGAATGACCGTTTTGTTTTCATGGCGTTTGATGAATATTTTCTCACTGACATAAGACCTTTACATTCAGCCCACATTCACCGAAACAATGTGCACAACAATTTCACAGAATCTCATGAAAAATTTTCCTTGCAGTGTCGCGCCGCATAGAGTGCACGCGCCTCTATTAGGCAAAAAATGCCGCGAGTGCTCTAGGGCCCCATTCGCCCATTGTAAGTTTCAAGAAATTGTGTAAACTTTGAAATTATGATTCTTAAAGCGAAACTGTGAACGAAAGGGACTCACTGATAAAAACTTCCTGAGTTTTCTTGGCAGCCAGTGTACACCATTCTGACATTCAAAACTCATACGAACTGTTGCAGAATGACTTTTTTGTTTTCATGGCGTTTGATGAATATTTTCTCACTGACATAAGACTTTTACATTCAGCGCTCATTCAGCAAAACAATGTACACAATAATTTACAGAATCGCATGAAAATTTAAAGTGTAAATTGTGTGCGGAAATGAGTTTTCAATGAGTGTACATTTTTCAGTTTTTCACAGTTACGGAATTGACCCCCTGGTGTATGATTTCAATCTTGATGTCGCCTAAATCAGCGTTCCAGGAATGACGCACTAATTGTATACGACAGCAAAATGTAGCACTTTTTCTGATTTCATCTTACATTACTATACTAATCTGTTTAGGTCAGAACCTAAATACTTATATCTATTTTACACGGCCACCCCAATGCATAATTCATTTAGTGGCACATATGTATTTACATAAATACACTGTCATGTATTGCTAACACGCATGCATGCACCATCATATAGTCACTCACACATATAAGCAGCATAACACGGGTAACTGAGTTTTCCATCGGATAACAAATATTTTGTTTTTGGAGTAGTAAGTAGGACGCAACGCTGATTAAATATAGTTGGTAAGGAGGAATAGAAATATCAATTTATCAATCAAAAAACCACCGCTATATAGCTAAATAGTTAGCTGAGCGTGCCTAAAGCGTACTGATGATGAATGCTTAGTACTTTCCTAAATGGATCTATCTGCGCAGCTATGGCATGTTGTTTGAGAAATTTTCTACTTACTATTCCAAAAACAAAATACAATTTTTCAATTATTGAAAAATTCAAAAAACAATAATTATCATTAGAAAAAATTATTGTTCTTGCTTTGAGCTCGAATCGAACCTTGGACAAGAATTTACCTTATATTGATTTTTTTCCTTTAGTTATGATTATTTAAATTTGTATTTATTGTTATCATCAGAATCCAATCGTTTGAGCTTTTTACGTAATAAAAAGAAACAAATGAATGGTAATCAATAATGTCATACAAGTTGATGCAACTCGGATGCATATGGTCTTCAAAGCATGGCGCAGCTTACTTTTAGACCATAAAGCATTAAATTCCACCTGGCAAAGCAAAATTTTGTTTTAACGCGCAGCTTACTATACCCACTGTGACTCAAACGATTCAATTATGTATAAAAACTATACAAAAGCATAAAGGACATGATGATCGATGAACAAATGAAAATTAGTTTTTATGCGCTGGCTTAAAATTTTAGGGGACTACTTGATTTTGTACATTTTGCTGAGTCCTTTAATACAAAATCAAGAACCTTATTTATCATCCCTGGATTTTGTTATAGGTTACCAATGCACAGTTTGTGGCTTCCCTTACATTCTGCCATTGGTTGGCAAATAAAATTCTCCAAATATATGTGTGTATACAAATAGATTTACGCAGAGTACACGTAAATATGTGTGGTAATTATGACATAAAAAGGCCGAGTGAGGCATGCCAAATTATTCACAGTTTCAAAGGTTTTTGTTTAAAAATCATCGTAGCCTTGTTTCCAAAACGGAAAGATGATTTTGGTGGTGGATTTTGTTGCTCTTGAAATTATAATTACCAAGCACTCAAACGTAATATAATATGATTTTCATAGCACATCGTGCAACAATTGGTTAACAGCTTATGGTAGAAAACTTCAAGCTGCACACCAACGCATTGTTACAGAAGAAATTATAAAGAGCCTTAATCGAAGGCAGTTTTACTTTGCTCTTTAGCGAGAAGAGAAAGTATTAAAGGAATAACTTAGACAGCGATTGAACTTAAAATAAAAAAAATAAAGCCGGATAAAACAATAAATCCCAAACGTGTACAGTAACTTTCTATTTTTTTAGACCGGAATTTTAGATGGTTAAAAATAGTGTAAATCTTTTTGCTTTAAAATCTGTTTCAATGCAGTGTATATGAGATGCAAAGCAAATATAGACGATAGCTATTTAATGCCGAATTCAATCATTGTAATAAAAAACTCTTAATTGCTTAATTTAAATATGGATTTGTCAACGGCATATCGGTACAACCAAAACATGATGGAATATTATACATGTAAATAAATAGGTCCAAATTGCTAATCATATACACCGGGTCTCTGAACACATTTTAATTAAATTATAGTTTCTCTTGCTGTACGTTTTCTTACATATCCGGAATCTAGTGATTTTCTGTGTTGCGAAAAGAATTAAAATTTTTGTATGGGTATATAAATGGGTCAAATAAATTTTATTTCCTTTTGGTACAGAGAAAAAGTTAATTTTTTGTTCGAATTTATAGGCTTCATTAGGAAGAAGGACACGCAAACTTCATGCAAAATATTATGTGTTTCAGCGATTTGTCTCTAATAAAGTAGAAATATTTGTGAAAGTACATTTGTAAATTTTATGAGTTATAGATGCCCTTTACGATAATTTGTTTATATATTAAATTATTATGATTTATTATGACAGAAAAACTGACAAGAAATTAACATACAGGCTGACAATTTGTGGCTTCTTACCCAAAACAATAAACAACACAAAAAGCCTCGTGAGCAGAGTGAAACATAGAATCAGATTGATTCTGCTATGCTGTATAATATTAACATACGCTTAAAATTGAAGATCATATTTGTGAAAGTTTAAATTTAACCTCAAATAACTTTTGAATGGGTCAACTTAGCAAAATATCATCTGTTTGGGAAATGAAACGCTGTGTTGGTATTAAAATTAATGCGTTGATGTCCTAAACAATATGTTCATCATACCAAAATAATTGATTGAAACAGATAATAGCGCCAATATGGCACAAAATCATCAAGGTGGAAAATTTAATCGCAGTAAAAATGAAAAAATCAACTTCATTTTAGAAGGAGTTTTCCACTGCTATTAGTTAAATTTGGTTACCATTTGATATGTCTGTAACGGGGAGAGCACCAAATGGCATAAGTTTTAATATATCGGAAATGGCAATGCAAAAAATCATTTCGAAAAATTTTCAAAAAATTATGCAATTAATATTCGAAACGCATTTTGATTCTTTCGAAAAGGTTGAAATTTTTAAAAAATTTACAGAAATTTCGGAAAACGTTCGAAAGTTTAAATCAAGTTTAAGTCGATTTCAGTAAATACTCGTGTAATCAAGGTCAAAAGTTGCTGAAATCCTTTTAATCGCCGTTTTTAAGAAGCTCGTCGTAATTTTGGGAACTTTCTAGAAATGACGCGTTCCCGAAATGACGGTTTTCACATTTTGTACAAAAATTGTGTCCTCGGTATGATGTAAAACCATTTGTTCTTTAATTAGGTGTACCTGGGGCCCTATTCGCTAACTGTGAGTTTTAAAATGTACACAAGAGATTGTGTAAACCTTGAAACACTGATAAAAACTTCGTGAGTTTTCTTGGCAGCCAGTGTACAATATTGTGACATTCAAAACTCATATGCACTGTAACAGAATGACCGTTTTGTTTTCATGGCGTTTGATGAATATTTTCTCACTGACATAAGACCTTTACATTCAGCCCACATTCACCGAAACAATGTGCACAACAATTTCACAGAATTTCATGAAAAATTTTCCTTGCAGTGTCGCGCCGCATAGAGTGCACACGCCTCTATTAGGCAAAAAATGCCGCGAGTGCTCTGGGGCCCCATTCGCCCATTGTAAGTTTCAAGAAATTGTGTAAACTTTGAAATTATGATCCTTAAAGCGAAACTGTGAACCAAAAGGACTCACTGATAAAAACTTCGTGAGTTTTCTTGGCAGCCAGTGTACACCATTCTGACATTCAAAACTCATAGGCACTGTTGCAGAATGACTTTTTTGTTTTCATGGCGTTTGATGAATATTTTCTCACTGACATAAGACTTTTACATTCAGCGCTCATTCAGCAAAACAATGTACACAATAATTTACAGAATCACATGAAAATTTAAAGTGTAAATTGTGTGTGGAAAGGAGTTTTCAATGAGAGTACATTTTTCAGTTTTTCACAGTTACGGAATTGACCCCCTGGTGTATGATTTCAATCTTGATGTCGCCTAAATCAGCGTTCCAGGAATGACGCACTAATTGTATACGACAGCAAAATATATCACTTTTTCTGATTTCATCTTACATTACTATAATAATCTGTTTAGGTCAGAACCTAAATACTTATATCTATTTTACACGGCCACCCCAATGCATAATTCATTTAGTTGCACATATGTTTTACATAAATACACTGTCATGTATTGCTAACACGCATGCATACACCCTCATATAGTCACTCAAACATATAAGCAGCATAACACGGGTAACTGAGTTTCCCATTGGATAACAAATATCCCTTGGAAAACCCCCGCACGATCTCCGGTCCGACACAACAGAGATCATTTTCTTGTTTTCTGTTCCATTTCAACCACGGAGGAAGAAAGTTGATGCTGCTGTCACGCCACATCATATACCAAAGGTAAAATATTGTACTAAATTAATTATTGCCATCATTGTCATTATTACTTATACAAATATTTGCCTTTTTATTCCTTTTTCCATATATATACATATATTCTCCGTGCTACCACGCACTGTGCGAGAATATAAAAATCAGATAAATTTAAATATTACTCCCGATTTATATATCAAAGTACTTTTCAGAAAAACTTGTTAACGGTATCTGCGCCTTTAGTGGAAAAAGTTGTGACATGTTTTTCCCGCGTTCCAGAAATGACGAATTTAGACTCGGAAAATTTTTAATTCATATCCATACCACGAGGCTTTCAATTTATTTGTTCTTTTGTACAGATTATAAGACTACTTTAGCTTAATCGCTTTTAAAGTGATTTTTGCTTGGATGAAATTCAATTTATGGGTTTGGGACATGTTCCCGAAATGATTATTCAAGCACTTTCCTTGGGATGAAATTTTAATAAAAAAAATTTCAACAAAATTTTATAATGTGTTGCTGAATACCAGCTACGTTAATCGAAAACCAATATAAAATTTAAAATTTTCTGGAACAGTACTGAGAAAACAGCTTCCAACCAGATTTCTCCACTGGATGATTGAAAGCAAACGCGAAATACGCTGTGTATACTACTTATTCGAGAGATTTTCGAAAATTTGGCATAAGCAAAGAATACGCACCGTTTCTGTATTGGAAAACCAAATATGAAGTTCGATAGAGGTTTCATCGCTCTTTACAACAACACTAAACGTTATTTTCGGAAACGAAGAATAAGAGAGATATAAGGGGTCAACAGTTTTAAGTTCAAATCCCAAAACTATTAATAACTTCAGAACTAGGTACACGACAACGACATTTTATACATCATTGGAAAGGTACTTAAATTGATGTATATATTATGTATATAACTTTGAGAAGTTTTGAAGAAATTGGGTAAAAAGTAAAAAGTTTTGCCTTATTAGCATTATTGACTGATAGTTTAGAATTGAGGCCTGTTTAATAATCTTTGATACACGGGTCTTGTTCTAGAAAGCTAAAGTCTTAAGGTATTTCCTCATATAAAAGCATGAGTAAGGTTTTTAATTTTCAGACTAGTTCGAATTTCCACTACGTTAGGGTAGTAGAACAGCCGGTTATTTTTTCAACTGTCTTGGGAAAGCTTTTTCTTCACTACTTTGAGTGTCCTTGCGAAGGACAAAGTCTCACCTGGTAAATATATGTGCCTACGTATATACAATTGTAACAGGAGCCGTAACGTGTATGTTATATTTAAACTTGGTTGATAGGCTACAATTAATGTGATTCATTCCAAGGGAGTAGTTGGGTATAGGACCGCCAACTTTAGGAAATGTCAAACCGGGAGGTTTGGGTGTTGAATTTGGAAGGGTGAAAATCAAAATGAACATCTCAGACGCTATTTTATAGTTTCGCAAATAAACAACAGAAGTTTGAATATAAGGCCAAGTGATTTTCAAGCCTTTCTTATACGTACATATATCTACAAATTGAGTATGAGGTGAGAATCATTTCAAAGGAATATTTAAACCCCTGGCGGCCACCGTGGTGTTATGGTAGCGTGCTCCTCCTACCACACAGAATATCCTGGGTTCACCCCCCGCGCAAAGCAACATCAAAATTTTAGAAACAAGTTTTTTAAATTAGAAGGCAATTTTTCTAACGGGGCGCCCCTCGGCAATGTTTGGCAAGCACTCCTATTGTACTTCTGCCATGAAAAGCTCTCAGTGAAAACTCATCTTCCCTGGAGATGCCGTTCGGAGTCGGCATAAAACAAGTAAGTCCCGTCCCGCTAATTTGTAAGAAAAAATTTAAAGGAGCACGATACAAATTGGAAGAGAAGCTCGGCCTAAAATCTCTTCGGATGTTATCGCGCTTTACATTTATTATTATTTTTTATTTAAACCCCTGAAACCTGTTTTGTTTTATTAACTTGTTCAATTCGGTGATGCAAAATCCGTGTTGGGGTGGCCTTGAAAGCGCCTGTATTTTTAATTAACGTTAGAAACGCCGCCGCCGCCGAGCCAAAATGTCTAGTATGTACATATGTATGTAAGTTAATACAGTCTAATGCTTTATAAATTGCTTATACTACATTGTTGCATTCATTTTCGCAATTTAGCCAAATATTAATAAAAAACGGTACCCGATATTTCCACCTGCGGAATCAATTCATAATAAAAAATTCGAGCCATGGGAATCGCTGAGCCAGCAAGTTAACACAGTCCAATGCTCTGTAAATTATTTAGACTACATTGTTGCATTCATTTCCGCAATTTAGCCAAATATTAATGAAAAACGACACCCGATGCTTCCACCTGTGGAAACAATTCATAATAAGCAATTAGAACCATGGGAATCGCTGAGCCAAGCATACCCGCAGGCAAATACCAATACCGCCGATATCAGCGAATTGCGGCGGCAGCGGACAACATCATTAGCTGAAAGCGCAATAGCAGCGACGACGACGACTACGGTGATGGTTATAGATCAGGGTAGAAATAAGTTAGGGTAGATTAATTATGTATTTATGTATTTATTTATTTAGTCTATGATATACAGAGAAACCTACAGACTAGATTACATAAGAATTCATATACTTATATATAATAAAGAACCACTTAACTTAAAGCAGGAAAGAGCATATTTTTAAAGCATTGCCGCGATAAAGAAAAATCAATACAATGTTTATGATTAATTGAGTTGATTACAATTAGAGCGCGTGTGATTGGTCCATATTCAGCTTATAATTAGACTTAAAATTCTCAACATATAATGTTGACGCAAATTAGTTATAAATTAGGCACAATAAAGCACACAAGTACATTAAAATAATTTGTATGTTTGTTTGTAACTCTCTAGACTAGGCGAACAAAGGAGAGTTACAAACAAATAAATATAGTTAAAAAAAAACTAAAAAACACGCTTTTAAATAATATCGAACTTAAAACTTAAAAATAATTTTCAAACTATGTTAAGAAGAATAATGAACGAAAAATACTACTATTATTTTGAAAAAAGCGTGAGCACCTTGTGCCATAGTTTTCGTATATCGTTTTTTTAAACTATATTTATTATGTGTAATTTCATTTGTTTTTTTTTTTTGAGATATGAAGACACATTTTTGTATATGCGGTGTTCTGTAAAGTTCTCTTAACCCATTCGTCTCGGAAGAAAACGAAGATTTCGAAAACGAATGCGAATAAGGTTTCATATAAAATTTAATTGATTTATCTTATATATATCAAATTCTCGTGTCACAGTGTTTGTGGTTGAAGTCCTTCGAAACGGCTCTACCGACTATCATGTCATTTAGTGAGCATATTGAGTAGGTCTGAGAATCCGATAATGCAATGGTGATATTGTCAAACCTCAAGGGAGCACACTACTTTACCACACTTGATCTGAAATCTGGATTCCATCAGATTGCGTTGATAGGGAGGGACAGAGAAAAAACTTCCTTCTCTGTAAACATCGACAAAAACGAATTCTGCCGCCTGCCCTTTGGACCCAGTATATTTCAGAGAGCGATCGATGATGTTCTGAGAGCAAATTGGCAAGACCTGCCATGTTTACGTTGACGATGTAATTATCTACTCAAAAACTGCAGAAGACTATTTTAGGAACGTTGAATGGGTTCTGCGTAGGCTTTGAGAGGCCAATATGATAGTCTCAGTAGAAAAATCAAAGTTTTTCAAAACTGAAGTGGATTACTTGGGCTTTGTTGTATTAAGAGGGGGCGTAAAACAAACCCTAATAAGGTCCACGGCATAAAATTCTATGAGCAGCCAACCACTCTTCGAGGGCTCCGCTCCTTTTTAGGATTAGCGAGCTACATAGATGTTTTATTAAAGATTTTGCTAGCATATCAAAACGATTGACCGATATGCTTAAGGGGGAAATGGCAAAGTAAGTGCCGTACAGCCTAAGAAAATTAAAATTCAGTTAACACCCGAAGGTGTAGAAGCATTCAACAAACTTAGAGAAATTTTGGCATCAGAAGACTTCACATTAACATATCCAGATTCCACAAAACCCTTTGACCTGACGACTGATACATCTTCGAGAGGTTTGGGAGCTGTACTTTCACAAGAAAGGAAACCCATTACCATGATCTCAAAAACTCTAAGAGATAGGTAAGAATCTTTGGCAACAAACGAGGGGGCCCGCGATTTAGAGTTACTATGACATTTTTTTTAATTCAGGAGGGTCTTTAGTTGTGTAGAGGGTAATTTTTATACCCCTGGGTGACTAGGGTCTCAAGATATAGGCCAAAAACGTGGCCCAGTGAATGACTAGACAGTGTTTATACAATATGCATATCAAATGAAAGCTGTTGATGAGTACTTTTGTACAGAGTAATATATTATCCAGAGACGGACTGGGACTGGGATTAGGACTAGGACTGGGACTGAGACTCGGTGGGACTGGGACTGAGACTCGAAGTGGGACTGGGACTGGGACTGGAATAAAATACATACCACCTTCTGGGACAGGCAATAAGGGATGTAGAAGAATGAGAAGAAATTGAGAGAAAAGAAAAAGGGAAGGATAAGGAGATTGAGAAAGATATATAATGAGACGAAGATGGAGATAGATGAAGCGAAAAAGACGGAGGGAGCAGTGAATAAAAGGATTAGGAAAAAGTGAAGAGGGGGAGGGCAGAGTCAGACGTAAAAAGTTTCTTAAAATGTATGCAGATAGGCCAAGTTTAGAGCAGGACAACATCTGCCGGGTTTAGTAACAGATAAAATAAACAAAATTATTACTTCTACTAAAAAACATAAAATAGATACAGGCCACTTATATGGAACAATGCTGGCAAGAAATAGTATAATAACCCTAGAGCTGCAAGCTGTCATAATTCCAATAACATTAGCCAAACTAAATTTAGTTAGTGCTGTAATATTTGACAGTAGTGATATAAACAAAATAATCAACGATCACTCGACTAACGTATTAACAATAGAAATATTAGGAATGTCTAGAATTAAGGTATTATAAAATAAGGACAATTTGTACTTCATACTAAAATACCCCATACCTGAGATAGTTTGCAAAAAGTTTAGCCTATTCGCCGTACCACACCAAGGGCTAGTACTTCATTTTGGGGACACAAACATCGTTGCTGAATGCGGAAGCAAGCCACATGCCGTAAAATGCGAAAAATCAACCTTTGCCACCGTTTGTAAAATGCTGAAAACCATTACTTGCGGGCAACAGCTCATCTCGGGGGAAAGGGTAAATTGCTCAACCATAGAAAACCACGAGAAGAGCATCAATAAGATCGACGATGGAATAATTATTATCAATAATGATACGGCCGTAATAAAGGGCGGAACGGTATCTTAAGAATAGTTAGAGGGAGGACCTATCTGCTAACTTTCGAACAGCAGGTGACAATAAACCGTACCGAATTCCGAAATCGAAACAAGGCCATCACACGCACTTCCGGAAAATTGACTGCCCAAAAGATCAATCTGGTGGGACACTTGGGGCCTCTGAGTCTTAATTACCTTCAGGAAGTGAATGTTGAAAACATTAACCACATAGACGCTTTGCGACAAGAGATCAGTTTAAAGACAGTGCTTGTCGTTGTTGCAGTGACAACAATTACTGCCTTCCTAGTGATCTGGCTGATGCTAAGCATCCAAGGAAAACGTTCCGCAAAAGTGATGATGGATCTCGCTATACGGAAAATTACTGAGAGAATCGCGGACGGCCCTTATTCAGGAGGGGGGGAGTTAACACAGTCTAATGCTCTGTAAATTGTTTAGACTACATTGTTGCATTCTTTTCCGCAATTTAGTCAAATTTTATTTTTTTATTTATTTATAAGATTCGTTGGTTGAGCGTTAGACTAAGGTCTTTTAAGCCAATTTAAAGCGCCTGCGATTTGTTATCGATTTAATTTTGTTTGGTAAAGAGTTCCAGATTTTGACAACACTGACAAAAAATAAAATAATAAAAAAATTTTTTTAAGTTAAACGGTTTTATTGAAAATAATACTTACATGAAGTAATAATAATACGAAAAGCTAGAAAATAAATAGGTAGGTCCTAGGTACTAGTCATCACACTCCTTATCAATCTATGGCGTTGATCAGACAATTAAATAAAAGCGTTGGGCGCGTGAAATTTCTAAAAATGTTGGGCGTATCATAACCTGATTAAGGTTCAGTTGGTTTTACTTATGACTATCAATAGAAATATGACGCGTACAACGCTTTTATTTAATTGTCTGATCAACGCCATTGATTGATAAGGAGTGTGGTGACTAGTACCTAGGACTTACCTAATTATTTTCTAGCTTTTCGTATTATTATTACTACATGTAAGTATTGTTTTCAATAAAACCGTTTAACTTAAACATTTTTTTTTAATTATTTTATTTTCAAGTGTTTAGTCTTTATTTAATTGCCTATTATTTCTCATTATATTTAGTTCATTTAGTGACTCATTATTACAAGGACTCTTTCCTGACAATTTGTTACATTCTAAGTCCTCAATATATAATCCTTCCAAAGACTTTACTCGACTCTGCGCCACGTATTCTTGTCCCTCCTCCAACTCCAAAATATCTTGATGTCACTTCTACCGGACTGTATGCAATATTTGTTCCAAATATGAGCCAAATCGGGCATCATAGGTCGCTTTATATTCATGTATGTATTATGTGTTCCAAATATGGACCAATGTATGTGTTATGTGTAAACATATTACTTTGCTGACACAAATAACTAGTGTCGTGAATTTACTGTGTTGATTGCTTATACATTTTGCAATATAAACTTTCATAATGCCTTGCTATTGTAAGTTAAAGGTTGAGCGCTGTGACCCCAAGATTCAGTGCGCAAAGTGCAAAGAGATTTTTCATTTGAGCTGTGTTGGGTTTGTCCAAGCCGATGTCGGTTATTTGCACTCAGCGAATAAATCGTTTTATTGCAATGTGTGTATGGCGGAACGTCGTTCATCTCTTTGTTTGCCGACACCCCCTGTCGCTACAAGTGACCAAAGTCGTCAAATTTTGACTGAAAATCAGAAAATAATAAAAAATAAGAGTACAAGTGCTAACTCTCTTCTGGATACTTGGTCTCATGATATTTCAGACACAGGTATGCAAAAAGGTGCTGCGGTATGCAATAATCATGCTGTTGATTTGCGATCTGTGCTTTCTGCTTTATCCGCTATTCGCAATGATAACAAAGAGTTAGCTAACAAGTGTCATGCACTACGTGCTGAAGTTCACTCTCTGCATAACTGCCTACATGCTAAAGATGACGCTATAACATCATTAACTGCTGAAATAAATGGGCTGCATTCTGTTGTTGGTGATTTGCATAAGCTCTTCACTGAGTATGCTTTTAGTGTAAACAAACGTGAATAGATCACCGAAAATTCTAATTCGTCTCTTGGATCTCCTACAAATCTACATACGAATGATGTTCTAAGTACTGAAGGTGTTACTATTGCTGCCGCTGCCGCTGTCGCTAGCACAGTAGATAAACGGTCAAATGCTTCTTATATAGATATCGCTTCAAGTGCTAAGACAACAATTGTTTCTCCTACCGCGCTGTGTCCGCATGATAATATGAATGCTAATAATAATAATACAGTAAGCGCTAAAGGTTTGCTTACTTCTAATGGTACCTTGTCTCTAATCTCTAATGATGTTAATAATGAGGGTCCATTGATGATTCTACAAAAGACCAAGCGTGCAAAGAAATTTAAAATTAAAAATGCTAGCCAAGCGAATGAACCAGTGAATCCTCCTGCTTCTTCAAAGGCTCCATCTATAATTTCTGTTCAAGCTCAACCTGCTACTCTGTCTGCTAGCTCTTGTACTAGTACTAAACAAGCGTTACCACCTAGTTATGCTGATGCTGCCAAGACAAAATCAAATAGTGTGCAGATTGATTGTAATGATGGGAATGGCGCTAACCTAAGCAGAGTCCCCGGGTCTAAACCGAAAGTAAAGAGTTCTCGGATAAATCTACATAAGCCATTAGCTTTTGGTCAGTGAGCAATAATGTAGAACTAGGTGTTGCCGCTAAGCTTAAATGGTTGCATGTCTCATCTTTCCAGCCTAGTGTAACTGAAGAAGATATTGTGAACTACGTCTCGAAGTATGCTGGCATAAACAAGATTTATTTGAAATGCGATAAACTTCTAAGAAAAGGTACTGAGTTGTCTGACCTTAGGAAAATTACTTTCAAACTGGGCGTAACTGAATCATTTTATGATAAAGTAGTTGATGCGAGTATCTGGCCCATCAATGTAATTATACGACCATTCCACTTTTTCAAAGGAGTGCTTCAGCAACAGGTTCCGTAACACCACAAGCCTTGTAATGTACCTTCATTGAGGTTCGCTATGCCTAGCGGCAGTGTAGTGTCATACCGGTTGTGCATGCTAGGATGACCAGGTCTAAGCTCTTCGGATGAGGGGGGGGGGGGGGGGGGGGGGGGGGAATTCTTGTATGAAACACATACACTGTATACATACATAAAAATTTAAATCATGCACTATCTACAGCAAAACACACCTCGAATAAAAATAGCTATTAATAATAAGCTGGTTACACGGACATATGGATAGCATTTGCTACGGGGTTAGTTGGATGCAGAGAAATTACCACGAAGACTTAAACACACAGAAAGGAACACTGTTTGGGAGACGTAGATGGTAGTTGTCTCCTTCTCACTCCCTTCCCAACCATATGTGAGAGATACAAATTCTCTCCCAACCCACCAACAAAGTTACAAATCAACTCGTGGATCACATAACAAATATAATCTTACTCTTTATTCATATTGAATTCAATTTGGTTACAAAAGAAAATGTTTGTGTTGCATTGAGAGCAATTCAGCACCCCAGGTGTTTCTTCTATTCCCACAACTGTTATATGTATAGAACATCAAATTAATAATGAATTCCACATATACTTAGCAAAGAAATTTGAAATAACTTACATTCCAAAAGTTGGAAATAAAAAAAAGCCTGCGTTTGAAACGCTATTGATTTGAAACAATAACAAAAAATATCAAATACAAATTCAAAAGCAATTAAAATTGAACCTTTAGGCGCGCTTAAGAAGCGAACGAACGATTGCTTCAAACAAAGAAAACACGAAGTAATCGAACGCAAATATGATAAAAATAAACAAAGTAAATATGATACGTATGGTTGTACTTACATAAGGCAGTCGGTTTGGACCGAACAACCAATGCAAACACACTAGCAAAAATATAAAAAAAAAAAAAAAACACAAATCGAACAGAAGAGACAATATACATATGTTTTGAGTGCTAAAAAAATTGAACTGAAGTGCGAGTACTTACATACCTTAACCCTTGGGTGACTCCTTGATGCTTGCGCAAACACTGGAGCCCGTATCACCTTATATGATGGTTTCAGCCTGATGTCTTTAAATTTCAATAGATTTTTATATGCACTTTAGACTATATATGTTGGCTTTTACGTCGGAATTATGATTCAATACAAAAATTTATATAACACATTAAACTGAATGAATTTGATACTGAATCTTTATAGCTCCACGTATGATGGTTAATTTAACGAAATTCACTTCGTTTGTTTATGATTATCAGTTTTTGTGTTCTCTGTTAATCTAATCGATTTTCAAGTCTTTATGACAGGATATATGTATGTGTGAACATTCCGGGATTACGATGGTATTTAGGCAGCTAATGGGTGGAAATTGACGTCAGGAACAACAATTGTAATAGCATTAAGCATGGTCTTGGTCGATCTTTGTGAGAATGTGAGGCTGGGATTTGCCTTCTGAAATATATACATGTATTCCAAATAGATGTATTGAAAACTGTCTTTGGGAATACAAAAACCATACCTACCAATTCTACGCAAATAAAGAGTTGAACGATTTGTGAATGATTTTGTTGTGCGTCAGCGTTTTTTCCGCAGAGCGCCTTTTTTTTTGTTGGAGCCCCACGGATGTCGGAGCACCTTCTTCCAAAGAGGAAAGTTAGAATTTTTTTCCGAATTCTTCACAAATGCTAATTTAATGTAACAAATTAGAATTAAAACTTTTGTTTTATATATCTTTAATAACTCTTTCGAGGTATAAATTATATTTTGAATTAAACACTTTTCGTTGAAATGACTGCACGATACTTCTATACTCTTTCAAACTCACAGACAAAATGGGCGATGGTATTTGCTCTGGGATACGCTTGGCTTGGAGAAATCGTATGGTTCAGTGGAAAATTTTTGAAAGGTTGCATGTCACATTTAAAATTTGAATACAGTCTTGGTTAAAATAAAAGTGCACAAATATGTTAAAGTACTCCGAGGGAATAAAGAAAATAAAACGAAAGATACGTAAGAAAGGGCATTCATTACAGCCTATGACAGGCCTCTTAGTATTTATTATGAAAATTCATCGGAGCTTAGAAATAAATCTAAGAAGCTTTATAAATTCACTTCAGATTTGAACTATGATGCTCTAGTTTTTGTGGAAACCTGGCTTAATAGTGCATTTTATTACTCCGAATTTTTTTATCCTAACCTCTACAATGTCTATCGCAAAGACCGCGACGCGATAAAAACTGGCGCTACTCGGGGTGGTGGAATTTTAATCGCCGTTCAAAGGAAATATGGTTCTTCAATTATATCGCTGCAGAATGGAGATTCACTGTTGGATCAACTATGTGTTTTCATATATGGCTCTTTGCCTCTCTTTGTATGTGCCTCATACATTCCGTCAGGAAGTGAAGATCATGTGTACATGGCGCATGTAGATAATATTGTAGATTTAGTATCTAAGCGACATGAGGATAATGTTTGTATTTTAGGTGATTTCAACTTAGGGAATGTAGGCTGGGCAGCCGTGGATGATAGTTTAGTATTGTATCCGAATAACGTTAATAGTTTTTCTGAAACATATGTTGTTGATAACTTATTGAACGCGAATCTTGCCCAGGTAAACACCTTTATTAATAACTTGTCTATGACGTTGGTTCTAATTTTTATTAGTGATAACATGACTTTTTCACTCTCCGAATGTCTTGATACTCTCTCTTGCCCTGGCTTACATCATGTTCCACTAGTTTTGGGATTAGAATTTTACGAGTTTAAAAAAATTCGATTAGATATGAACTCAGGAAACTATAATTTTAGAAACTGTGATTTTGGTGATATCAACGCCAAATTAAGCATAATTGATTGGGACAGTACATTCTCAGGTGTTGGTGTCAGTGAGTGCTTTGATATTTTCAAAGGTAAAGTCAACCAAATTTATAGTAGTTTGATCCCTCGAATGCGGAAAAATTGCCATAAAATTCCTTGGTATACGAAGGTGTTAAAAAAACTTAAGAATTTACGAAACAAATTCTTTAAAAAGTACAAATTGTCTAACTCGCCTGCTTTTAAGATATATATATTATTCAAAGCAATTTAAATCCCTAAGGAATCGGCTTCATAAAAAATATGTTGAGAAATCTGAATGCGACATTAAGTCGAATCCGAAATCTTTCTGGCGCTACGTTAGAGCTAAAAAGTCATGCTCTAGCATCCCATCTCATGTTTTTTATAATGAAACCTCTGCATACTCTCTTACTGATGCCGTCAATCTTTTTGCAGATTTCTTCAGCTCTAACTTTGTGTCTGATACTGTTTTGCCTGATGTGGTTGAGCATACTGATGTTAATACTCATAATATAAATTTTGGTGAACTTTCCATATCACTTGATGATGTTATTCGGGGAATTTCGGTGTTAAAGTCCTCAAAACAATCTAACGTGGATGGACTGTGTTCATTTTTGCTAAAAAATACTGTTGCAATTGCTTATCCGATTTTATTAATTTTCAATAAATCTCTAAAGCGGGGAGATTTTATTAATGCCTGGGAAGTAACTTCCATTACTCCTATTTTCAAAAGTGGCAATAAGAGCAATATTGCCAACTACCGCCCAATATCAAAACTTTCCACAATATCGAAACTTTTCGAGATTATAATTAAGGAAAAGATATCGTTTACGGTAAAAAGTATTATTTCACCAAACCAGCATTGTTTTATGTCCGGTAGGTCGACTGTGACTAATCTTGCTGTTTTTACTGAATATTGTCTCTCTGTCTTTAATAATAGAGCACAAGTAGATACCATCTTCACTGATTTTTCTAAGGCTTTCGATAAAGTTAGCCATAAATTACTACTTTTAAAACTTGCTGATTTAGGATTTCACTCCAAAATTTTATCATGGGTGAAGTCTTACCTGGCGGATCGGAGTTGTACTGTTGTGGTTGATGGTGTCAGTTCTCGTTCTTTTACCGCGACCTCTGGTGTTCCTCAAGGAAGTGTCCTAGGACCTCTCCTATTCGTAATTTTTATTAATGACATACGTCGTTGCTTTATTTACTCGAATTTTTTGTTGTACGCAGATGATTTGAAAATTTTTACATCAGCCACAAATCAGGCAGATTCCCTACGGCTGCAGTCAGATTTTGACAGAGTAATAGATTGGTGTAGTAGGAATTGCTTACATTTAAATATTAATAAGTGTTTTCACATCTCATTTTCAAAATCCCGTAATGGTATTAACACCTCGTATCACATCGGTCTTTCTGTTTTGAAAACTGTTGATGAAATACTAGATCTTGGAGTTGTCTTCGATGCTAAATTTCTCTTTCAGAGTCAACTTAACTGTGTTATTTCTAAGTCATATTCAATGCTTTCGTTCATTCCCCGCTTTAGCTCGGACTTGCATGATCCATATACGTTAAAGCTACTATATACATCGCTTGTACGGTCTAAACTGGAATATGCTTCCTTCGTTTGGAGACCATACCACGCTTGTCATATACAGCGACTTGAAATGATCCAGAAAAAAATTTAGCGTTTTGGGCTCCGGTCATTACGTTTTCAGGATCCTTTACCATCTTACTACTCTAGATGTCTACTTATAAAACTAAAGCCCCTGGATAGTAGAAGATCTATTCTATCGCTGATATTTATTTATGATTTGATAGGGGGCACGATTGACTCTCCGTTTCTTTTGGACCGTATTCGCTTCAATATTCCAGCTAGAACACTTCGAAATCATGATATTTTTTATTGGATAGGGCAGGAACGACATATGTCGCTAATTCGCCTATTGCTAGGGCATTGAAGGAATTCAATCTTCCTACTAATGCCAGGGAAATTGATTTTTCAGTAAATAAATCAAAGTTTAAACTTATACTAAATGACTCGATATGGTAGATAATATTTAAGCTAATAATTTGTAAATAGTCTGTAAGGATATTTTAATTTGTCCTAGATTTACTTTGAAATAAATAAATAAATTATGAGCCAAATCGGACCACAAATAGGATTTTTGTGAATATCTCGATCCATGCGCCACCTAGCGACGATTTTTTTTCACAGGTCGATTTCAATTCTTGCATGTATTATGTTTTCCAAATATGAGCCAAATCGGGCCAAAAATACGATTTTTGTGAATATCTCGATCCATGCGCCACCTATCGGCGATTTTTTTTTTCCATAAGTCGCTTTTTATTCTTGCATGTATTTTGTGTTCCAAATATGAGCCAAAGCGGACCACAAATACGATTTTTGTGAATATCTCGATCCATGGTCCACCTAGCGGCGATTTTTTTTCACAGGTCGATTTCTATTCTTGCATGTATTACGTGTTCCAAATATGAGCCAAAACGGACCACAAATGCGAATTGTGCGAATATCTCGATCCTTGCGCCACCTAGCGGCGATTTTTTTCTTATTATTGCATTGTCATCGGGTTCTGAACTACATTCCAAGTTTCAAGCTTGTAGCTTACCGGGAAGTTACTTAAATTTTAATTACAAGATTCGTTCACAGCGGCCGTGCATGCAGCCTGCCTGTCAAGTCAACCTAAATAAAACCGTTTAAAAACGTCCGTGATGAAGTATTATAATGATGTTTTGGTACGATAGGGTTGAATGTTCTAATCGAATGCGCAAAAGCCAACTTTTCAAAAAGGTACTTTGGATTTCTCGTATTAATGAGTTTATGCATATATATAAGATTACGGTACTTCAAGTAGCAAGTCAGATTGCAATCGAGTATCTTGTAACTAAATTGTGAGATGTGGTCATAATTACGCCTACAAAACACATACCTTGCACAGCTCTTTAGGGCCATTGCAAGTTTTCGCTCAGATGCGCTATCTAGGTGCCCGTAGATGAGTTCGCCATAAGAAATGAGTGGAACTATAAAGGTTTTCACCAAACCTAATTTTGTATCCTGCGAGACGAAGTTAGCTGTGTACCACAGCTTTCTTAGAATGAAATAACTTTTAGATATGGTTTGGTTTATATAATCGAAGCACCCAAGGTATGAATTAACTTTGTAACCAAGACTAGTTACAAGTGACTCGAAATTTATAGACGAGTCCTCTAAAATTATTGGGGGAAACAATTCCTCACAATTCGACCTGTGTGAAATACATATGGCTTTGGTTTTTTTTGCGTTAAGACTCAAATTATCACATTTGGCCCAAATAGAGATTGAGTGCAGATCATCATTGATTCTAGCTATCAAATCTTCACATAGTCCTGTTGGACGAGATAGATATACTTGTGCATCATCCGCATACAGGTGTATGGACTCATTTTTACAGCAGTAGACCATATCATTAATAAAAATACTGAACAAAATCGGGCCCAAACTGGATCCCTGAGGTACCCCCGAAGACAATCTTCTTAGCTCATAAGCCATATTTTTAGACACAACCTTTTGCCAACGATTAAAATAAAATAAATATAAGGCGCGATAGCCTCCGAAGAGATCTAAGGCCGAGCTTCTCTTCCAATTTGCGTCGTGCTCCTCTTGATTTTCCCTACAAATTGGCCGGATGGACCTACATGATTTTATGCCGACTCCGAACGGCATCTGCACGGCAGATGAGTTTTCACTGAGAGCTTTTCATGGCAGACATACACCCGGAGCGCTTGCCAAACACTGCGGAGGGGCGACCCCGCTTAGAAAAATTTTATTCTAATTGAAAAACCTTATTTCCAAAAATTTTGATGTTGCTTTGCCCGGGGTTTGAACCCAGGGTATCCGGTGTGGTAGGCGGAGCACGCTACCATCACACCACGGTGGCCGCCAACGCAAAAGTATTGTATGGTCAACTTTGTCAAAAGCTTTGGAGAATTCCAATAGAGTTAAAACAGTTAAATCAACTTTATCAAAGGACGGTCTAATATCATCAATTATTTTAAGCATAGCAGTTGCACAGCTGTGACCCTCTCTATATCTTGACTGGTTTTCGGCAAGAAGATTATTGTTGTCTAGATATTCAACTATTTGCGTAACCATGAGCCTTTCCAAAACTTTGATATAGAAGGAAGTATGCTAATTGGCCGAAAATGTGGCGAAATGGCACACGACCGATTTTTAGAGATTGGATTAACTTTAGCTATTTTCCAGGAGTCCGAAAACGTCCAGGTAGTAATGGAAAAATTCAAAATGTGTGTTATAAATTTATAAATTTTGAGCTTAAGTTGTCCTCTTCAATGGCATTCGAATTAATTGAAAAAATACTTTTTAGAATATCATACTCAGTCACGGTTGAGAAGACAAATGTTTTTTCTGTTGCAAGTAGTAAGCTTTCATTTTGTTTAAAATCTCTGCTGCTTTGGATAATGTTAGATTCTAAGAAGTAATCATTCATAGAGTTGGCATCTAAATTGCATTCTATACTACTTTTACTCCCAATTCCAACAGACCTTAGATTGTTCCACAATACTTTGCCAGATAAGCTTACATCTAACTTGGTACGGTAGAGCTGCCTTTTAGAGTTTTTCGTGGTCAGATTAGCTTTGTTACGGGCAACGCGGTATGCTTCCCAGTTTTCGCGCGTTGGTGTACGTTTCCAACGTATGTATAGCCTGTTTCTCGTTTTTATACACTCTTGTAAACCATGGAGGTTTTCACTGGAGACAAATATTAATAAAAAACGATACTCGATACTTCCACCTGCGCAATCAATTCATAATAAACGAATCGAACCATGGAAATTGCTGAGCCAAGCATACCCGCAGGCAAATTCCAATACCAGCGATATCAGCGAATTGCGGCGGCAGCGGACAACATCTTAAGCTGAAAGCGCAACAGCAGCGACGACGACGGTGATGGCTATAGCTCAGGGTAGAAATAAGTTAGTGTAGATTAATTAGTTCTAAATTATACACAATAAAGCACACAAGTGCATGAAATTATTTGTATGTTTGTTTGTAACTCTCTAGACTAGGCGAACAAAGGAGAGTTACAAACAAATAAATATAGTTAAAAAAAAAACTAAAAAGCACAGTTTTAAATAATATCAAACTTAAAATTTAAAAATAATTTTAAATTTTTTATGTTTGGAACAATAATGAACGAAAAATACTAGTATTATTTTGAAAAAAGCGCGGGCACCTTGTGCCATAGTTTTCGCATATCGTTTTTTTAAACTATATTTATTATGTGTAATTTCATTTGTCTTTTTTTCGGGATATGAAGACACATTTCTGTGTATGCGGGGTTCTGTAAAGTCCTCTTTACCCATTCGTCTTGGAAGAAAACGAAGATTTCGAAAACGAAGGCGAATAAAGTTTCATATAAAATTTAATTAATTTATCTTATATATAAAATTCTCGTGTCACAGTTTTGTGGTTGAACTCCTTCGAAACGGCTCTACCGATTCTCGTGAAATTTAGTGAGCATATTGAGTAGGTCTGAGAATCGAATCTTATCCATTTTTATACCCAAAAATTGTAAGGGTTGGCCATTCCTTACATTTTTTTAGAAACAAATTTTTATTTTGTTGTCTTATGAAATAGCATTTGAAAATGCATACAATACTCTGGGATTGGGACGGGGAATATGGAACAGAGAAAAATAAAATTTGACCTACAGAGAAGAAAATCGACGGAAGGAGAGGTAGAGAAAGAGGTAGCGTTAGACGGAGATAGAGAGATAAGGATATATGGAGCAGGGGAGGGAGAAAGCTGCCTCCCTTCTCTAGAGAAAAAAGAAAGAATGGAATGGACGGCGGGGGAAAAAAGAGACGCAGAGAGGAGAGAAGTCAATCAATGGATAAAGAAGAGAGGGAGGGAGAGGAAGAGGTAAAAACTTGTTAAAAGTTATGCAGCTAGACCAAAATTAGGGCAGAGCAACGTCTGCCAGGTCTGCTAATATTCCTATATAATATAAGTATTAAACAGTTGTAGCATGTATGCTGAGGCACTATGTTTGCATGTACTTGTGCATGATATTGTGTAGTGATCTATATTTCAATTGTTAATCATAAAATTCGTGCAACGCGAGATAGACCTGTTAAGGAGTATTTACAGAAGGAAAAAGATTATTTGCGTAGAAATCATAATTTACAAGGTATGGCTGCAGCTACTCCCTTATCACGTCGTGACCAGAATACAGATGTGAGTACTTCGGTTGACAATTTAAAGGGGCTAGTGCCGGAATATAACGGTGATGGTAATGTTGATGTTTGGGTAACACAAATTGAAAATGTTAGAGTAACTTATGCGTTTGACGAAAATACAATGCGGTTATTATTATTTGGGAAATTAAAAATGCAAGTCACAGCAGTTGTTGCACTCAAAGCCAAATTAGCTATTAAAGTGTTTGCAAATCCTTTGAAATTATAAGGGGAAGATTTTGTTGAGTACATAAATGATGGCATTAGTGATGAGGACGTCCTTCAGAACCATCCGTCTTATGTCAGATGAGATTGACATTAAATAGTGTTAAACCATTTACTTAGTTGTCCACCTCGACGTTTATCGTATAGTGAAAATAGTGAACTTCAGAAATTACCAGATGAGTATTTGAAGAAAAATATAATTAGGCCGAGTAAATCGGAATTTTTTCACCAATAGTATTAGTTCAAAAGAAAACTGGTGACCTTAGAATTTGTGTTTATTTTAGAACTCTTAATAAGGTGACAGCTAAAGATAATTATCCGATACCTTTTATACACGATTTGCAGGATAGGTTAATACATAAAACGGTTCTTACAAAACTTGATTTGAAAATGGATTTTCCATGTTTTTACCGAATCTGCAGGTTAAGTTTGCCTCATTTATAAGCCCCTTGGGATAATTTGGGTTTTTGAGAATTCCGTTTGGTTTAAGGGATGCTCCATCAACATTCCAAAGATTGGTTAAGAATGATGTATATTGGAACGATTTTTCGTCATCCCTTCTCAAATTTGGTTTCGGCGTTGTGCCATCATCAGTGTCGGTTTTCGTTCTGATCTGTTGCTGTCGTTTGTCTTGTATTTAAAGTTCGTAGGTACCTAGGTGTTTGTCGTTTCTTTTATTATTCTACCGTCGAATGTTTTCTGTTTGTAGATTTCGAAGCTTTCCAGTATGTTGCGACGTCGGCCTTTGACTCTGGTATAATATTTGGATTCCGTGTTTTTTTTTTTTGTTGTAGTCTCTAATGTGTTCTCTGAACCTCCCCGTGGCTGCTAAATGGATCCTCTGAGTTAGTATTAGTTCTTAGTTTTCGCCCTATATTGTTCGATGTTTTGAACGCTGTGTTAATATTGTACTTTTTAAAAAAGTTTTTCAATTTATATGTTGATTTTCCAGTATATGTCATAGCCGTCCAATTGTTATTATTTTTCTTTTCATTATTTCTTTCGTCCTTTTAAGCTTATCTACTAGTGCTTCTTTATATCCGTTGTTTGCAGCAATGTTATATATTACTTCAAGCTCTCTATTATATACTTCTTGTGTAAGAGGTGTTCTTTCAAGCCTATGTACCAAATGCTGCATTGTAATGCTGTTGGGGAAAGCACCCCCCCAATTGTATTGTGACGCATATTACCATCTCTAAGGTTATTAAATAAAGGCACAACAACAGAAACATTAAGCAAGCTACATAAACACATTAATCATGATTTACCCACATACATACAAGGCAACGAAGAGATAATTCACATACAGGTGTAGTCATCGGTGGAAGTAGTACTCACATATACACGCGCATATGGCTATGCGAGAGGCTATAAACGTGTATCTGTAGTTTATAGCTGGTAGCGTATAGCTGGAAACCAAGTAGAAAATTCTAGCAGAAGAAATGTCTAGACATTTGAGCACAGAGTATAAAAGCAGCAAAAGCTGAGTAATCGGGAATCAGTTTGATTTAAGCCCGCTATCAGTTGCGAAGTGAAGTTTAATTGCATAAAAGCACTTTTAAAGTAGTGTAATAAAGACGATTTTGTAATACAGATTATTGGAGTGTTTTATTCAACAGTTTAGCGATACGAACGAAAGCAGAAGGTTGAAAATAGGCGGAATTTCACTAAATTCGTTACAATTGGTGTCAGAAAAGGGACTGTTCAATAAATTCCGAAGATTTCGAGAGTTTGAGGGCCGTGGATTGAATACAATTGGCCATAAACTCGAACTTCAGGCACGACTACGAGAGTCAATAGAGGCAGAAGGAATCAACGTGGAAGAGTATGTCTTTCATCTTGATGGCGACGAGACAACAACAAAAATTTAAAAGAAAAACGAAACATCGCAGACAGTTACGAGCGAAGACTTGAACACGATTTTGGCTGCAATATCTGCACAAACATCGACAGTAGCACCCAAGATGGAAGCAAAGGAGGCACGCATTTCAGAAATGTCGTCGCAAATGTCATCTCAACTGGAATCACAAGTGAACCGTATAACATCAAAGATTGAAGCACAATTGGAAGAACAGAAAACATTCATGGCGTCATTGCAGAACAATTAAAAGAACAAGAGGCACGCATAACATTACAGCTCGAAGCACAAGAAGAGCGTATCTCAACAAAGCTGGAGGCACAGGAAACAAAATTCTCATCGCAGCTGGAGGCTTTTAGTAAACGACAAGATAAAATGGAGGCCGAGGTGAATGCATGAAAAGAACGGATTGAGGAGTTACAATTGAACCGTCCAGTCACTTCAACATCTACTGTGAAGGTAAAATCCCCAACGATGGTTCTGTTCTTTTCCAGGTATTTAAGCTACAATTAGAGAAGACGTCAGCAGCGAACAACTGGAATGCCGAAGATAAAGTTGCTGCATTGTTCGTGGTTTTAAAAGGACCAGCTGCTGAGATCTTACAGACCATCCCAGAGTACGAACGGAACAGTTATGAAGCATTGATGGCTGTGGAACAACGGTACGGGAGCGGACACAGGAAAGAGATCTACCAAATAGAATTGCAAAACCGCTACCAAAAAGCTAATGAGACTATGCAGGAGATTGCTTCGAATGTTGAAAGGTTGGTTCGTTTGGCGGACGCATCCGTGGAATACACCGAAAGGGTAAAATTTCACTCCTTTATCAATGGAATACGAGATGTTTAAAGGAAGCGAGTAGTGTTGCCAGGTGATGCAAAAAAAAGAAGCTAGATTGGCAAAAAAAAAAGGTTAGAAAAGGCTAAATTTAGAAAAAAAGAAGCTAAAAAAAGGCCAGAAATTTTTTGGTTAATTCATAAAATATTTTTTATATAAAAACTTATAAACATAACTTAAGCATAACTTCCTATTTCAAAACACATCAGGCACATTTTCTTTGACTAGCACATGGAATTACTTTAAATGATTGCATATGTGTATATACATAAAAAAAAAATATTACAAACTAATTATTTATATAAAATATTCTCCGCCTAAAGAATCAGAAGAGCTTATGTGTGGGTATAAAGTTTGGCTATTTACCATAGATATGAGATCATCGGTAATTTCAAAGTCATTACAACATTTAGATAAGCGTTTTAACGAGCATCTAATATTAAGCAGCGCATTAAGCATTTTAATTTTTAGTTTGTTCCTTAATTTAGTTTTCAGAATTTTCATGCCACTAAAAACTCTTTCAACCTCCGCGTTACTTAGTGGTAATACTAAAAAACTAAATGTGAATTCGACAAGTTCTAAAAAAGGAGGTTCGTTTAATGCATTTTTATGTTCTCGGACTTCCGACCAAAATTCCATGGTGGAGTGTACATTTTTCCATTGTATAGTTAAAAGTTTTCGCCACTGCAGCTCTATTAATGTTATTTGACTTGAAGAATAACTACACTTCTCTTTTTCAAAGTAAGAAAATACATCCGGCTTTGAAATTTTCAACGAATTTTCAGCAGAAAAATAATTAATCTTTTGTAGAGAACTCATATTATTAGGTATTAGGTGTTCACAGGAACTATTGAAATTATTTTATTTTACAAATTTTTAAAAATATATTCGGAGTAAAAAAGGCTAGAAAAAAGTCACGAAGCTAAACACAAAATTTCGAGGCTAAAGGCAAAAAAAAGGCTAAATCTAGCCTCGAAAAGGCTAACCTGGCAACACTGGACGCGAGCGACATATGCAAACCCAAAACCTACATTCGCAGAAACGGTATCACATGCATTGACTCAGAATACAAGGCTCATCGTGTGGAAGTTGAAAGACCAGAGTGGGTAGACACAATTTTGGAAGCATTTTAGGGTACGCAGCAGAAGAATAAGGATGCAGTGAAATGTTTCAAGTGCGGCAACCCAGGTCATATTGCACGTTATTGCAGTACCAACCCTAATAGTTCCAACAATGTGGGCGGCCGTAAACGCAGAGCTGAAGGAGATGAGCAAATCTCCAAGTCCACTCAGTCGTTAAACTAAAGCGATTCAGCCGCAAGGGGCGACAGCTGGTTCCCTCAATTGAATGTTCCATAATCTCTATCTCGCAAATTGGAAGAAGGTCAAGCAATCTTACTGTCGGAGGATATGTGGATGGAAAGGAAAGTTTACTGACTGTAGATATGGGTGCATCTCATTCTATCATTCGATCGGATTTAGTCAACAAGAAGATAAGACCATTGCATGGAGCAAGATTGCGTACAGCTACTGGAGAAGACACCATGGTTCTAGGAGAAGTAGCATGTGAAGCCGCAATTGGGAACGTCACGGTAGTGCATAATTTTATAGTGGCAGAGATTGTTGATGAAATCATAATTGGAGTGGACTTCTTAATCGACCATGGAATCAAAATCGACATGCAAAGCAAGACGATGCAATATAAGAACATGGATATGCCACTTATTTTCGGCTACGAGAAGGGATACAGGAGTAAACGAGTGCTGGTGGAGGAGAATCAGCAAATACCACAAAAATCGGAGGCAGTAATTTGGGCAAAGGTTGATGGGATTGTGGCACAAACAATTTGTGGGTGGTCGAGGCAGCAAATAAATCAACACCGAACGTACTTGTAAGAAAACCCCTGGCTATGACAAAATAAGATGGACGTATTCCGATAAGAGTACTCAATGAGTTCAAGTCACCACTCAAACTGACCAAAGGAGCTATATTGGGAAGATGCCAGGAGGCTGAAATAATTATTAACTGTGAACAGCTCCAGGAAAACGTTTAAACTGCCAAGATTAATCTTTCAAATGATATCACGGCATGGACGGAGGGGCTAGAGGAAGCCTAGCAGAGTAAGGCAAAACAACTGCTCCTAAAGTACGCGAACATATGTGATCAAGATGGCTCCAAACCAGGTCGCACCAACGTTTTGAAGCATCAAATTGACACTGGAGATGCGAAGCCGTTCCGTCAAGCTCCTCGTAGTGTTTCACTGGCGAAGCGGGAAGTTGTGAGTCAAAGAAATGAGTGACAGCGGCGTCATCGAACCATCAGCTAGTCCATGGAGCTCACCGGTGGTACTTGCGAAGAAGAAGGATGGAAAAATGAGATTTTGCGTGGACTACCGCAAATTGAACGACGTTACGGAAAAGGATAGTTACCCATTGCCAATAATTAACAATACTCTGGACTCGCTATCTGGTATGAAATGGTTTTCCACACTGGACTTGAAAAGCGGATACTGGCAGGTGGAGGTGAAGGAGGAAGACAAAGAGAAAACAGCAATTCAGTGTCGGTGATGGTCTTTGGCAATTTACATTGATGCCTTTTGGACTTTGTAATGCACCAGCTACTTTTGAGAGACTCATGGACCAGGTACTGAAAGGACTACATTGTAAAACATTGTTGGTGTACCTGGACGACATCATCGTATTGGGAAATAACTTTGATGGACATCTTAAGAACTTGGAGGAAGTTTTAAAGAGAATAGCTGGCGCTGGTCTGAAACTAAGTCCCAAAAAGTGTTCACTGTTTAAAAAGTAAGTAAATTATTTGGGTCTAAAGGTAACGACAGAGGGCATCTGCACTGCAAATGAAAAGATAGAAGCTGTAAAGTAAGACCACAGAGCTTGCATGAATTAAAAAGTTTCATTGGGCTGTGCACATATTACCGCCGGTTTGTACCAAATTTTGCCAGGCTAGCACATAGCCTCCACGAGCTTATAAGAAAAAATAAAGCGTTTGAAGGAAGAAGGACCAAGAAGTGGCATTCCAAATATTGAAAGAGCGTTTGTGCACTGCCCCAATGATGGAATATCCGATTCCAGGAGCAACGTTTATTCTAGATAAAGATGCGAGCGGATATGCTATAGGCGTTTTATCACAACTGGTCGATGGACAGGAGAAGGTAGTTGCATATTACAGCCGATCTATTGGAAAACCAGAGAGGAACTATTGCGTTACACGGAGAGAGCTGTTGGCGTTGGTAGAGTGCATTAAACATTTTCACAAGTACCTCTACGGGCAGCGATTCCGCGTCAGGACTGATCATGCAGCGTTGAAATGGCTTCTGCAGTTCCGTAATCCAGAAGGACAATTGGCACGGTGGATCGGGCGGCTACAAAGCTATGACTTTTCCATTGAGCATCGAAAAGGTAGTACCCATGGAAATGCTGATGCAATGTCACGAATTCCATGTAGTTTGGAATGCAAGCACTATTCAAAGGTCGAAGCTAAAGAAGACATTACAGATGTCCGGCTAATGTCTATAACGTGTTCGGATGAATGGGACACGGAACAACTAAGGAAGTGTCAGCTAGAAGATACAGACTTTAACATGTTATGCAAGGGCTCGAACGAAACGAAAGACCAAATAGAGAGTCCCATTGCGAAGTCATATTGGGCACAGTGGAACAGTTTAGAATTAATATCCGGTTGCCTTCATCGAGAGTGAGGATGGTCAAACTAAGAGGAAAACTGATAGTTGTTCCAAGGAAAAGGATTCCCGACGTTATCAGTGAGCTAAATAACGGTCCAAGTGGAGGTCGTCTTGGAATTACGAAGACGTTCAAGAAGACTACGTAGAGATTCTATTGGGTTGGTTGCCGTCAGTCGGTCAGTGAGTGAATTGCCAACTGCGAGGTTTGCAGTATATTTCAGGTGAATCATTTGAAAGGATCGCCATGGATGTCGCAAATACATTTCCTACTAGCAGCCGGGGAAAAAATACGTACTGGTGGTTGTGGCTTATTTCAGTAAATGGCCAGAGGTATACCCAATCCCAAACCAAGAAGTGGAGACAGTAGCAGAAGTGGTTACAAACGATTGGGTTGCAAGGTATGGTGTACTAATGGAGTTACATTCTGACCAAGACAGGAATTTCGAATCAGCTGTGTTCCAGGAAATGTGTAAATCATTGGGCATTCGAAAACACGGACAACTGCATTGCATCCTCAATCCTATGGTATGGTAGAACGATTCAATAGAACATTGGAGGAGCACATAAGGAAAGTAGTAGACAAGTACCATAAAGAGTGGGATACCTGCATACCATTATTCTTGATGGCTTACCGATCAGCCGTGTATGAGACAACGGGCCAAACCCCTGCAAAAGTAATTTTTGGCAACGACCTTAGACTGCCAGCTGATTTGAAGTTTGGGATAGATGCCGATGCGGAGAGACATGCCCAGAAATCCACTGGTGTCTTGGAAGGAGAGATGAGAGAAATACACGATCTTGTAAGGCAACGAACAAAGATTATGGATGACAAGATCAAAGCCAGATATGATTAAGCAATGTATGCGGAAGGTTTTCGGAAAGGAGATTTGGTGCTGCTATACAACCCACAACGAAAAAAATGTTTGTCACCGAAATTGCAATGTAATTGGAAAGGCCCATACAAAGTTGTGAAACGCATTAGTGATGTAGTTTACCGCATACAAACAATTGCTAAACCACGAACCAAAATGAAAGTGGTTCATTTGGAAAGGCTGGCAGCGTGTAGACCGGGAAATTTTTCTGATCGGGACGATCAGACTTAGGTGGAGGGCAGTGTGACGAATATTACCATCTCTAAGGTTATTAAATAAAGGCATAACAACAGAAACATTAAGCAAGCAACATAAACACATTAATCATCACTTACCCACATACATACAAGGCAACGAAGAGATGACTCACATACAGATGTAGTCATTGGTGGAAGTAATACTCACATATACACGCGCATATGGCTATGCGAGAGGCTATAAACTGGTAGCATATAGCTGGTAACCAAGTAGAAAATTCTAGCAGAAGAAACGTCTAGACATTTTGGCACAGATCATAAAAGCAGCGAAAGCTGAGTAATCGGGAATCAGTTTGATTTAAGCACGCTATCAGTTGCGAAGTGAAGTTTCATTGCGAAGTACTTTCAAATTAGCCTAATAGAGACGATTTTGTAATACAGAATATTGGAGTGTTTTATTCAAAAGTTTAGCGATACCAAGGTAAGCAGAAGGTTGCAAATAAGCGGAATTTTACTAAATACGTTTCAGTATTATTGTGTCAGTGGCAGTTGGCTTTCTATATTAGTTCTGTTGTGTTAGCAATTGCATATTCGTTCCTTAGCTCCAGAGTATCTTTAAATAACATTTTTAAATATTTCGATATTTTGTAACATGGTGTCGATTTAAAATTAATGATGGGCCTCATTGGAGTGTCCGGCTTGTGGATTTTTGGTAGCAAAATTAGTGGAGGAGCCGAAGGGTTAATTTGGGCCAATCTATGTGCCATGTTAGGATCTACTATATTCGTTGCATTTTTTATAGCAACTTTGATTTGTTTCTGGTATTCATCCGTGGGATTATCTCTAATTGTACGATATTTCATTTCCTCTATGAGTTCTTCGGTTTTGGCTATATATTCCTCTTTTTCGATTAGTACAGTGGTCGAAATTAAGCGTGCGTTTTAACTTATAATAAAGAAGAACTTGTACTGGGGCACCTCAACAAGTAGGACGGGAATATTGATAAAGTTGCCAAAAGATTCAACTACGACATATATAGAAAGCCAACGGCCACCGACACAATAATACATAATAATTCAAATCACCCCCACCAGCATAAAAATGTAGCGTTTAGGCTTTTTGTACATAGACTTGAAAGAACACCTCTTATACAAGAAGCATATAAGAGAGAGAGAGCTCGAAGTAATATATGACTAGTAGATAAGCTCTGAAGGACGCATGGAGAACCAAAAAGAAATAATGAAAAGGAAAATAATAAGACTTGGATGACTATGACATATACTGGAAAAAAATATGATTGATAAATTGACAAACTTTTTCTAAACATTGAACAATCTAGGGCGAAAACTAAGAACTAGCACTAACTCAGTGGATCCGTTTTGCAGCCACGGCGTATACAAGCTTATCTGCAGAGGCCAATACAGTTACATAGGACAAACAGGACTTAAAATAAGAACGAGGTTCAGAGAACACATTAGAGGTTACAACAAAAAAAAAACACGAAATCCAAGCATTATACCAGAGTCTAACTTCGCGAATCAGATGGTCGAAAATGAATGTTCCCCAGTAAACATCAATTAAACAGTTAGGGTCTTTCACATACAAGCAAAAGGCCGACGTCTCAACGTCCTCGAAAACATGAAAATCTACAAACAGAAAACATTCGACGGTAGAATAATAAACGAACAGATAAACACAATTTGTGACAGAATATTTGGGCCTTTAAAACTTGTTTACAAGAAACAAAGAAATCACACAGGTTCAACAGACAAACACGCAATAACAACTATAACAACTATACACAAAATAATAAATGCACCAAAAAAACAAACGCACAAAGGTCAAACGACTAGAATTACTGGCTTTTACTTACCTCAGTCAGCCACAAAAATCTATCAGTATAATCCACCCTCGTTTCTGAATTAACACACAGCACATACACATAAATATACACAAGCATCAATTTTGACAATACCTGCTGATGTACTTACGAACTATAAATACAAGACAAACGACAACAACAGATCAGAACGAAAATCGGCACAACGCTGAAACCGGTTTTTCTCGAAACCAAATTTGAAAAAGGATGACGGAAAATCGTTCCAATATACATCATTTATACACCCTGTCGCAAAATCAACAAACAAAAAATAAGTCTGTTTCTTAATAGGGTATTTTCGGATAGGTTAAGGGAGAATAGGGTTATTATCTATATTAATTATATAAAAATGCTTATATGGGAAATGTTTGGAAGGGATAATCACAAGAAGTACCAAACCGATTGTTATGCATTTTTTTTAACAAAGTATTGGCGCAAGCAAACACCTGCGCTTTTTATTTTTTCCATTTTTACAAACTAAATCCCTTTATTTTTAGGATAAAGTTGATGAAAAGTTTTCGGTGGCCAAACCCAAGCTAGAGCGGGACAAAAAAATCTTTGTGTTTGTGAAGTGAACGTAGACCAGTGTATTTGCACTAAAGAGATAAATATACTCACAGCTCACAGCCAAAGAGAGAACATCAGTTCGCTCTTAGCAAATACCGCTTGCATTGGGTTGGTTTTTGTTTTTATACTCAGCGTGCTTTGCACACAGAGTACATTAACTTTGATTGGATAACGGTTGGTTGTACAGGTATAAAGGAATCGAGATATATATAGACTTCCATATATCAAAATCATCAGTATCGAAAAAAAATTTGATTGAGCCATGTCCGTCCATCCGTTCGTCTGTTCGTCCGTCCGTCTGTCCATTAACACGATAACTTGAGTAACTTTTGAGATATCTTGATGAAATTTGGTACGCAGGCTCCTGGGCACTCATCTCAGATCGCTGTTTAAAATGATCAAACTTGGTAGGTGGGTTGATCTTATGACGCAGAATAGAAAATTAGTAAAATTTTGGACAATGGGCTTGGCACCGCCCATTTTAAAAGAAGTTAATTTAAAAGTTTTGCAATGTGTAATTTGACAGTCGTTGAAGATATCATGATGCAATTTGGCAGGAACGTTAAATTGGCAATATCGGATGAAGAACACGCCCAATTTTAAATTAAAATGGGCGAAATCGGTTGAAGCCACGCCCAGTTTTTATACACAGTCGACTGTCTGTCCTTCCGGTCGGCCGTTAACACGATAACTTGGACAAAAATCGATATATCTTTACTTAACATAGTTCACGTACTTATCTGAACTCACTTTATCTTGGTATAAAAGACGGCCGAAATCCGCTATAACCACGCCCACTTTTTCGATATCAAAAATTACGAAAAAGAAAAAAATGCCATAATCCTATACCAAATACGAAAAAAGGGATGAAACATGGTAATTGGATTGGTTTATTGGCGCAAAATATAACTTTAAAGAAAACTTTGTAAAATGGGTGTGACACCTACCATATTAAGTAGAAGAAAATGAAAAAGTTCTGCAGGGCGAAATCAAAAGCCCTTGGGATCTTGGCAGGAATACTGTTCGTGGTATTACATACATAAATAAATTAGCGGTACCCGACAGATGATGTTCTGGGTCACCGTGGTCCACATTTTGATCGATATCTTGAAAGGCCTTCACATATACAGCTAAGGGCCACTCCCTTTTAAAACCCTCTTTAATACCTTTAATTTGATACCCATATCGTACAAACAAATTATAGAGTAACCCCTGGTCCACCTTTATGGCGATATCTCCAAAAAGGCGTCCACCTATAGAACTAAGACCCACTCCCTTTTAAATAATCATTAACACCTTTCGTTTGATACCCATATCGTACAATCGCTCTAGAGTCACCCCTGGTCCACCTTTATGGCGATATCTCGAAAAGGCGTCCACCTATAGAACTAAGGCCCACTCTCTTTTAAAATATTAACATCTTTCATTTGATACCCATATCGTACAAACAAATTCTAGAGTCACCCCTGGTCCACCTTTATGGCGATATCTCGAAAAGGCGTCCACCTACAGAAATAAGGCCCACTCCCTTTTAAAATGCTCACTAATACTTTTCATTTGATTCCCGTATCGAACAAACACATTCTAGAGTCAGCCCTGGTCCACCTTCACGGCGATATCTTGAAAAGGCGTCCACCTATAGAAATAAAGCCCACTCCCTTCTAAGTACCCATTAAAACCTTTCATTTGATACCCATATCGTACAACCACATTCTAGAGTCAGCCCAGGTCCACCTTTATGGCGATTTCTCAAAAACGCGTCCACCTATAGAACTAAGGCCCACTCCCTTTTAAAATACTCACAAACACCTTTCATTTGATACCCATATCGTACAAACACATTCTAGAATCACCCCTGGTGCACTTTTATGGCGATATCTCGAAAAGGCGTCCAACTATAGAACTAGGGATCACTCCCTTTTAAAATACTCATTACCACCTTTCATTTGATACCCTTATCGAACAAACACATTCTAGAGTCACCCCTGGTCCATCTTTATGGCGATATCCAGAAATGGCGTCCACTTATAGAACTATGACCCACTCCCTTTTAAAATACTCTTTAATACTTTCGATTTGATACCCATGTCATACAAACACATTCCAGGATTACCCTTGGTTCATTTTCATACATAGTGATTTTCCCTTATTTTGTATCCAAAGCTTTCAGCTGAGTAATGTAATGTAATGGAATGTAATGTAATGTTTAGACGGTTAAGCGCCAATTGAGTAAGTTAATGTAATGTTCGGTTACACCCGAACTTAGCCTTCCTTACTTGTTGTAATATGAAACACATTATATGCAAACAGTTAATTGCTTCCAAAGCAACACATATGTACGTAGCTTAAGAAAATGATAAACGCACTCTTTCTGTCTCTTCCTCCCTTTACCGTATTTTCAATTTTGATATTTATTAGCGAAGTATGATGCTTTTTGGAACAAAGGGTAGAGTTGAACAGGTGCATTTGCACTAAGCCGCGTACTTTTTTGCTACACAACGAGCTGATGTATGTACATACATATGGATGTTAGCGCGCGCAAATAAAAGAACGTATGTATCTCTTTTTCAAACTTCATTGTATTTATGCATTGCATAGAAGTTACTGAATATTGTTCTTAAATTAAATTAAAAGGTAAAGTTTTAAATTAAATAGTTAATTATAAGTTTATCGTTTTGTAAAGTAATCCTTTAGACATGCCTAAAGCAAAATCCCAGCTAAAAATGTCCTCTATAAATAGGTGGACCAATACGTTTCGCAGAAATGAAACAGCCCATGAGCACGCAAAGCGTGTTGAAAATGAAAGATTGCGAGCATTGAACAACAGACAAATGGCGATTGGTCTGAAGTCAGCATTTAACTAAAGACTGCATCTGAATTATATGGAAAATTCTCTACTTTTCATTGGCCGCAGAGTGAAATTTGTTTGTAAGGCTAGGAAGTGGCCAACTGAAACACCAGGTATGTGCTGTATAGTAAGCGTAATGTCAAATTAAGTGATATCGGTGAGTCTCCGCCAGCAATAAAAGCGGTGCTTACAGGAGAGCATACGTCGCCCAGTCATTTTAAACAAAATAGAAGAAAATACAATGGTTGTTTCGCTATGACTTCGTTTGGCGGTAATGAAATTAGAGAAAGTAATTTCATGCCAACTTTCAAAATACATGGACAAGTGTACCATATTATTGGAAGTTTATTACCACCGCCGAACATGATTCCAAAATTTTTACAAATATATTCTGCTTCCCAAGAGGAGCGGCTTTCGTTGCGCCAAAATGCTGCACCAACTTTTCAAAGATATATTTTGAAATTAATTCAAGAAATACTGCTTGAAAGTAATGTGTATGTTCGAAGTTTTATGACTTCTATGGAGCGTATGCCATCTAATTCGAATAACTATAGGGTTGTAAGCCATGCCGACAAACACACTGTCAATGAACACGGTGGTCGCTGTAATGCCCCGACTACAGGCGAGGTCGCAGTATTGATAGTTGACAAAGAATGTTATATTCCCGGAAGTTTATAATCAATGAAAAAAATGTACCTTATTTACGTTTTACAATTCAATTTCGACTGCTGAGTGGAATAGCACACTATTCAAAGTTCTCTTCAAAAGCGCACTACCTCAAAGTTCTTTTTAAAAACATCCTACCTGAGAATTTTACTCAAAAATGACCTACAGCAAAATTTGATTGAAGAACGCCCTATTTCAAAATTTGTTTCATCTCGGTATAAATTCAATACATTTGAGCTGAGATAAATTCTGATATGGGGCGTTCTTCAATCAAATTCTGAGGTAGGGGTTTCCGAAAAAAAAATTCTGATGTAGGGTGTTTTTGAAAAGAGTTTTGAGGTGGGGCGTTTTCGTTTATGAAAAGCGTTTTGGAATAGAGTGATATTAGACTCAGCTGTCCATTTAATTGAGTACATAATATTATTTGAATTGGTATCTTTTAGCGTTTTGTTTTCTTTCAAAGTTGTTCATTAATAAATCGTTTATAAAGTTCACGAATTTAAAAGTGTTTGCATTTCATACAACAGAGGGTATTACGATATTCCCTGCGTAGCAGACAAAATACATGACATATGTATGTGTATCTCTTCTCTTAAACTATACCCAAATAGCAAAAACTCAATAGATTTACTTTTTGCGGCGTAACGAAGTAAGCCGGGTACTTGCTAATATATGATATAATGATAGCGACAGAAAGTATGGAAGAGCATTTCAGTATTTTGGCGGAAGTTTTGCAAAAGTTAGTAGAAACTTAAGTTAGATAAATGTGAGTTTATAGTAAATCGGATAAAATATCTTCAGCTGATGATAAAGGTCTTGAAGCAATTAAAAATTTTCAGATTCCGAATAAGCTACAGTCTGTTCAAAGTTTTCTTGGCCGCTGTTCGTATTTTGGAAGATTCGTAATACTATGTACAAGCACACACCAAATTGGCAATTTATACCATTTGGGCAATTTATTACGCAATTTATCATATAATAAATTGTAATAATAAATTGCCAATTTAAAAAATTGCTCAATAAATTGTTTAAAACTGTAAATGCAAGCTTGTAAAGTATATTTATTGAGTAGACTCAATCGTCAGTTACGCATGGGTCAACTATATAGTCGGCTCATCTCATCAGCTGATTTTTTTTTTTTTTTTTTTCATTTCAGTGGAGATTGTCAAAAGAAGATGGCAAACTCAAAATGAAACCAAAACGTTGCACACATTTTCTTACAACACACAAAAATTTCAAAGTTTTATGTTTTCATTCCATCCCATTCGCCTAATACCAACACGCACTTTTTTACAGTCTGAACAAAGGTATGTTGTTGCTTTAGAGAAGAGCCAACCAGCTATCAAATTACTATTGTGTAAGCTAAATTGAGTTATATGAACACCACTTAATTTAAATCGAAATTGCCTAAATTTATTTTTCTGTGTGAACATAATTAAAGATTTTTAATTAATTGCAAAGCCGTTGTATTATTTAACGAGGAAAGATAAAAAGTTTCAGTTTGGGAAACGGAATTGCTATGTTTTGGAAAGCTGAAGATGAAGTTGTTGGAGTCACCTGTTTTAGTTTTGTACGATCCGAATTATGAGGCATAGTGGCACTGTGATGCAAGTACTATTGGGCTTGGAGCGATTTTATTGCAACTTAAGAAGGATGAGAAAATGCATCCCGTGTTTTATTTTTCCAAACGAACTGGTGAGGCAGAGTCGAAGTATCAGAGTTCTGAACTTGAAAGTTTGTCAATAGTTTATACACTTACAAGATTTAGGATTTATTTACAAGGTTTAAAATTTAAAATAGTTGCGGGCAGTAACTCTTTGACTTTTTAAATAAAAAGGATATGAACCCAATGATAGCAAGGTAGGCGCTAGTACTTCAAAGTTATGATTATATGTTAGAACATCGTTCAGGTACCAGTGTGCAACATGTAGATGCCTTAGCCGTTGTAATAATATTTTAGTTTTAGAATGCAATACGTTGGAGGAGACTATGATTATTTTGTCAGAATAAAGATGCGAAGTTAAAAGATTAGCGTGAGTTGTTGGAGAGGAAGGAACATCGTTTTTATAAAATGCGTAATGGCGTTATTAACAGGAAAACTGAGAATTGCTTTGTTTTTTTTTATGTTGCAGAAGATATGGTAAGTCATGTGTTCTATAAATACCATGATGAGATGGGTCATTTAGGAATAGATACAACATTGGGGATTTTTTCGAAAAGTTAAACCACAGATGTGGCAAAAAATTGTGAATCATATACAAAGTTGCTTGCAATGTATTACTCCTTCAGATAAATATGGTCGAGAAGAGTGGTTTTTGCATATAGACTGGATATAGACCTCTTCGAAATATATACTAGTTGTTGTAGACGCATCACAAAATTTGTGAATTTTATCCGACAAAAACAACAAAATCCGGAGAAGTAATTCTTGCCATAAAGGATTATTTTCGGTTGCATAGTCGTCCGAAAATGGTGGTTTCTGATAGATTTAGCTGTTTCACTTCAAGCAAGTTTTCAAATTTTTTGAGTCAGGTTAGGCACGTTAAGATAGCTCGCCACAAGGAAATGGTCAAGTAGAAATACTGAATAGGAATATATGTCCTATGGTTGCAAAACATCCATGCTCTGAAAAAAATGTTCATTGGAATAATGTAGTAGAAACTGTAGAGTTTCCGCTAAATAATACTCTGCATAGGCAGTGGCGTACTGACGTTTTCTTGCTCCCGGGGCGAAATATATTTTTCGACAACAACGGAGGGGCTTCGTTCCCCGGCGGGTTGAATGGCATAGAGCAGGAACTTAGTTGTGTCCGGCAGCTTCATGGCTCTGCGAACGCAGATTGGAATCAACAAAAGAAAACTATGCTGCAAAATAAACATTTGTATCCCTTTTCTCTTCAAATTTTTCACATAACACGACTTGACACTGATTTAATGTCCATACGGCCATATTGTTCATGATGTGGACTTTGCACATAACACAACAACTGGACAGCCACTTCCATGGCACAACGTTACTACTGTGGAACTCCAACAATTTTGGTTGTGATGTTCGAACACAGTCTCTGCTTCAATACAAATGCATCCGAAATTGACTACAATGCGCAAAGATGCATACAAATCTTCAAATCGCTGCAACGGAGAAAGTTGCAGGGCTGCCAAATTTCCCACTTAGAACTGCCACGGAATATCTTAAGACGTCTGAGCACCGCGGTATCCCAGAAGACATTTGATTGATGTAGTTGCACCTCCAAGGTAGATAAAAAGACATCTGCAAAAGCCCTATGACGAGATCTGGTGTAGTATGATTCGAACGCAGAGTCTGTGATTTCCTTCAAACTCAGGCTGCCGCCTTTGCAGACATCGCCGAAGAAGAATGCGCGTTACTCTGCCCCAACTTCTCTTCGTATGACCCCAGCCTGGTGTATAACACAAATCATGTATTCGTCTTTAATGTGGAACAAACATCTGTAATAGCAACTTTTTTTGCTAAAACCATATTGAAACTGCTCGATTATTTGGACCTCCGTTAGAAGAATTTATTTAAAGTTTCTTGAGTGTTCTAGCCTATTAACCCAGCGAGGGATTTGTACAACAAATATACGAACCATACATGGACGGACGGGAAAAAGACTACGCCGCCTATTTCTGTCGATGATAAACAGGAAAATGTATATGTGCGCTGCCCTCTGCATGCAATCAAAACAAAATCGGGATGTACCACTTAACGCCAAAGTGGGGGAAAAAAAAAAAAAAATAAATAAATGTAAGGCGCGATAACCTCCGAAGAGATCTAAGGCCGAGCTTCTCTTCCAATTTGCGTCGTGCTCCTCTCTTCTCCCTACAAATTGGCCGGACCGGACCTACATGTTTTATGCCGACTCCGAACGGCATCTGCAAGGCAGATGAATTTTCACTGAGAGCTTTTCATGGCAGAAATACACCCGGAGCGCTTGCCAAACACTGCCGAGGGGCGACCCCGCTTAGAAAAATTTTCTTCTAATTTAAAACCTTATTTCTAAAATTTTGATGTTGCTTTGCCCGGGGTGCGAACCCAGGGCATACGGTGTGGTAGGCGGAGCACGCTACCATCACACCACGGTGGCCGCCAGTGGGGGAAAAAGGTGTCGGAAAAATTCAACTTCCAAAAATTAATAGTCCCCAGTTGGATTAGGTGAATCGTCCAGCTGCGAAGACCTGCAACATCTCTAATGATGGAAGTAGGCTGAATGCTGGTATGAGCAAATTATGACCATGCGTGGTTAAATCGTACAAATTAAAAGAAAATAAACTATAAACCGAACTAAAAAAATGTATAGCAAATTTTCGATTTATTTTATTTTTATTTTTTATCGGGCATTTGTAAATTCAAATATACTAAAATTTTTGTTTGCATTCTTTGGTTTGGCATTTCCACAAAGTTTTTGAGAGAGATTTTAAAATTTTTTTAAAAATCAAAAAATCATTACGGCCGCCGAGAAGATAGAATGGTTTTACCTTCCTATATTTTTATCATGGGCTGAACATATCATCTATAAATAGACTCAAATACATATTTAATAATTATATGATTATAATACCTTATAAATAATATACATTAGTAACATTGAGATAGTCAAGTTTGGAAAAACATCTTCTCAATACGAGATTATACAAGTAAGTAATTCTAACGGAGTTTTAGGTTCAATTTCTTTTCTACTGCGAAGTATTATTTTGCAGACACATATTTGTAACGACAGCCTGTCTCCATACTGGCTTGAATGAGTGGCAGCGTATATATATGTCTATGTGTTTTGTGTCCAGGTCCGTGCCTTAGCCGCAATGTTGCCACTAACCTAATGACATCACGTATTGACAACATTGCAGCTATAGTGAACACAATGTTTCAGCGGAAGTAAAATGTTACGCATTGGCATCACGTTGTTATCAGCAGTCACCATGTTGCTAACAGCCTAGCAGCATTGACGAATGGCATGTACTTACATATGTGTTTGTTTTGGTCTGGTGTGTATGTGGATGTGTATTTGGCTGCGAGCGTGTAAATGCATCAGCCGTAAAGGCACGTAACAACTGTATCTGTGTAGGTGTTGGTTTAGTGGAGCGGTAAGCGTGTAAATGTATAAGTGCATGATTGTATGAACGTATCGATGAAAAATACGGGAAAGCCGAAAAGAACGTTTGGCATGTATAGGTAGCAGTTTTCCGTTTCTGGGTAACGTTCCTCACCACGGCGGTGGCTATAAGAAGGGGGAAAATAAGTCAACGGGCTAAAGTCTCGTTTCAACAGTGCCCAGTGCAAGTTACGCAAAAGTCGTACAAATAAATAAAAGGTGAAGTGCGAGTTTTTAGCTGTAATTGCCAAAATTAATAAGTGGTGTAGTGCGCGAATTAACACGAGTTTCAAAAAAAGGTGAAGTTATTGACACTTTTTCCCCATGCTCTGGGATGTATTAACAATTTTTGATGTTTCAATTAAGAAAAAATGTATCATAACAATAATAATGATAAAATAATTATTGTTAGGCTTTGAGCTCGATTCGAACTCGCGATCTTTTGAAACTACAGTATTAAAAAACGAAGTCTTTACATTTTTATAATCAGCGGGCTTTGCACACAGGGTATATTAACTTTGATTGGATAACGATTGGTTGTACAGGTATAAAGGAATCGAGATAGATATAGACTTCCATATATCAAAATCATCAGTATCGAAAAAAAAATTTGATTGAGCCATGTCCGTCCGTCCGTCCGTCCGTCCGTCTGACCGTTAGCACGATAACTTGAGTAAATATTGAGATATCTTCACCAAATTTGGTACATGAGCTTATCTGGACACAGAATATATTGGCATTGAAAATGAGCGAAATCGGATGATAACCACGCCCACTTTTTATATATATACAATTTTGGAAAACACAAGAAACCTGATTGTGTAATAAATGATACACATAGAATGTTGCAATTTGACATGTGGACTGATATTGAGAGTCTTGATAAAAATTTGAAAAAATTGTTTAAAATGGGCATGACACCGCCCACTTGTGATAAAATCAATTTTACAAATATTTTTAATCATAAATCAAAAATCGTTAGACCTATAGTAACAAAATGCGGCAGACAGGTTGCCTTTACTATAAGGAATGCTTTGAAGAAAAATTAACGAAATCGGTTAAGGACCACGCCCGCTTTTATATAAAATATTTTTAAATGGGTCGTGGTCGAATAAAATAAGCCATATCTTTGCAAAAAAGAGCTTTATATAAATTGTATTTCATTTCCCAAGTGGATTTATAACAATAAATAGGAAAAGCTTAAAATTAAAAAAAAATGGGCGTGGCACCGCCCCTTTTATGACTAAGCAATTTTCTATGTTTCGGGAGCCATAACTCGAAGAAAAATTAACGGATCGTAATAAAATTGGGTACACGATTTTTCCCTATAGCAGGAAATTATTCTAGAAAAAATGGGCGGGATCGGTTAAAGACCACGCCCGCTTTTATATAAAAGATTTTTAAAAGGGCCTTAGACGAAAATAATAAGCTATATCTTAGCGAAAAGAGCTTCATATCAATAGAATAGTACTTTCTAAATTGAATTATAACATTAAATTGGAAAACACTAAAATATATGAAAATGGGTGTGGCACCGCTCCTTTTGTGACTAAGCAATATTCTATATTTCGGGAGCCGTAACTCGAAGAAAAATTAACATATGGTAATGAAATTATGTACACATATTTTCCTTATAGCAGAAAATATTTCTAGTAAAAATGGACGAGATCGGTAAAAGACCATGCCCACTTTTATATAAAACAAATTGAAAAGGGTCGAAGACTAGAATAAAGGGCTATAACTTAGCAAAAAATAGTTTTGAATCAACGATATTTCACTTATCAAGTTTTATTGTAAGAGGAAATAGGGAGACATTTTTTTAAACCTTTCAGGACCGTAAGAAAACTACAAGTAAATTTTGTTGTACGACTGTTTTATTTAGTTGATTTGAAAGCAAAATACATAAAAAACAATTAATCTTTTAAATAAATTTCACGGTGTTTTTGTAATTTCATGGGAAAAATATTTCCCTATGGACCTAAATGGGAATTTCGCAACAGCAGGGAACATTTGTTTTCTAATAATGCAAACATTAAAAATTTGTCGTGAAAATATATAGATTTTGGAAAATAAATCATTTATGGAAATCTGCAAAGCATTTTCTTCTGCTAGTATGGCAGAGGTGAACGTTGCACATTACGCATATGTTATGCGTTCTATTTTTAATCCGCTTCTTAGCGAAATTTACACACCTCTTCATGTTATTTACTTTTTGCATATTGTGCATTGGTAAACTTCGCTTAACACCGACTTGACTCTTCGGTTTATTCACTACGGACGGTCTGGCTCTTTCCCTACATGAAAATTCATTTAGCCGGTCCCTCTACAAGTTTCTTCTCATATAACTTTTTATACACCAAATATGAGTTGTTCATAGCAATATCCATTATATCGAAAAAAAGGCGTAAGTAGTATTTTATCATTGCTTTGCAATCAACTTCATAGCAGAATTTTCGCAGAATATATTTATGCTACCGAACTCATATTCACTTTCTCGAAAGATACTCGGCGCATATGAGTCCTTTCTCCATCTGAAGACAGGAACTTCTTCATCAGAGGTATGGAAAGGATTCTCATCCGATTTGTCTTCTTGAACTTCCTGGATTAAACTTGTTATTTCTACCACACCTACACAATTTTCCATATCCTGAGCAAGATATTCTTGATCTTCTTCGTCTAGTTGTAGTATATAGACTTCCATATATCAAAATCATCAGGATCGAAAAAAAATTTGATTGAGCCATGTCCGTCCGTCCGTCCGTCCGTTAACACGATAACTTGAGTAAATTTTGAGGTATCTTGATGAAATTTGGTATGTAGGTTCCTGAGCACTCATATCAGATCGCTATTTAAAATGAACGATATCGGACTGTAACCACGCCCACTTTTCCGATATCGAAAATTTCGAAAAACCGAAAGAGTGCAATAATTCATTACCAAAGACAGATAAAGCAATGAAACTTGGTAGGTGAGTTGAACTTATGACGAAGAATAGAAAATTAGTAAAATTTTGGACAATGGGCGTGGCACCGCCCACTTTTAAAAGAAGGTAATTTAAAACTTTTGCAAGCTGAAATTGGCAGTCGTTGAAGATATCATGATGAAATTTGGCAGGAACGTTACTCCTATTATTATATGTACGCTTAATAAAAATTAGCAAAATCGGAGAAGGTCCACGCCCACTTTTAAAAAAAAATTTTTTTTTAAGTAAAATTTTAACAAAAAATTTAATATTTTTACAGTATATAAGTAAATTATATCAACATTCAACTCTAGTAATGATATGGTGCAACAAAATACAAAAAATAAAGAAAATTTCAAAATGGGCGTGGCTCCGCCCTTTTTCATTTAGTTTGTCTAGAATACTTTTAATGCCATAAGTCGAACAAAAATTTCCCAATCCGTTTGAAATTTGGTGAGGGCATAGATTTTATGACGTTAACTGTTTTCTGTGAAAATGAGCGAAATCGGTTGAAGCCACGCCCAGTTTTTATGCACAGTCGTCCGTCCGTCCTTCCGCATGGCCGTTAACATGATAACTTGAGCAAAAATCGACATATCTTTACTGAACTTAGTTCCCGTACTTATCTGAACTCACTTTATCTTGGTATAAAAAATGAACGAAATCTGGCTATGACCACGCCCACTTTTTCGATATCGAAAATTACGAAAAATAAAAAAAATGCCAAAATTCTATACCAAATACGAAAAAAGGGATGAAACATGGTAAGGTAATTGGACTGTTTTATTGACGCGAAATATAACTTTAGAAAAAACTATAAAATGGTTGTGACACCTACCATATTAAGTACAAGAAAATGAAAAAGTTCTGCAGGGCGAAATAAAACACCCTTGAAATCTTAGCAGGTATTACATATATAAATAAATTAGCGGTATCCAACAGATAACGTTCTGGGTCACCATGGTCCACATTTTGGTCGATATCTGGAAAACGACTTCACATATACAACTACCACCACTCCCTTTTAAAACTCTCATTAATACCTTTAATTTGATACCAATATTCTAGAGTCACATTCTAGAGTCATCCCTGGTCCACCTTTATGGCGATATTTCGAAACGGCGTCCACCAATAGAACTAAGGCCCACTCCCTTTTAAAATACTCATCAACACCTTTCATTTGATACCCATATTGTACAAACGCATTCTAGAGTCACCCCTGGTCCACCTTTATGGCGATATCTCGAAAAGGCGACCACCTATACAACTACCACCACTCCCTTTTAAAACCCTCATTAATACCTTTAATTTGATACCCATATCGTGCAAACAAATTCTAGGGTCAACCCTGATCCACCTTTATGGCGATATCCCTAAATGGCGTCCACCTATAGAACTATGGCCCACTCACTCATAAAATACTCTTTAATGCCTTTCATTTGATACACATTGTGAAGACCACAAAATTACAGGCTTTCGGGGCCTCCACAAATTTGGATTTTGTATAAATTAAATTATAATTTACTTATACATACACGTATATACGCCTCCCAGCTATAAAATGAAATTAGAATAATTTATATATATATTGAACTTACCTATTGTTATATAGATATACCTGTCAATTATAAAATGAATTATGAAATTTATACATATGAAATGAATTTACATACATTTGGAATTAAATACATTTTTAAAACATATATAATTATGACATATATTAAATTATATATAGAATAATGAAAACTTTTATCGCAGAGTGTAAGAACTCAAATAATTATACACAAGCATACATACTTACGTATAAGCAAACAAGGAGAAATTGAATTATCAAACGATAGCGAACACACATGCGTACAAATATACATTTAGGATGCTTAGCTAGCTTTAAGAACTTTTATTGTAAAATCAGCGGAAGCCGACTCAAAAATGGTATAAAAGGAGCGGCAAACTCATAAGCAAGGCACTCTTGGCTTAGAAGTCGTAGAGTGAGCTATACAGTGGGCTGTGTTAAACATCCACTACGGAGCAACTGGTGGTGTCAAACCCCAGCTGTTTATGCTAGGTATACCGCCGAGTCGTGTAAAACGTTCGACGATTACGTATTTTACTAGGGATCCGGTGAGTTGTGTGAAACGCTCACCGATTACGTATTTTACCAGGGATCCGGTGAGTTGTGTGAAACGCTCACCGATTACGTATTTTACTAGGGATTCGGTGAGTTGTGTAAAACGCTCACCGATTACGTATTTATTATAGTCATATACGTGTGTATATAGATTTTATTATTGATTTAAATAAATCGTTATTTTATAACGCTAAACAACATATTTTATTGTATAGGCGAACCCATTCGCTGAGTTATATCCCAGCTATAAACCCGACTAACGGGGTTCGTTACAATTGGCGCCCGAGCAGGGACCCTTATACATATAAAGGGACATATATTTCATTTCACCGGAACATATAACAAAACAACATGGTCAAGGTAAATTGGATTTATTATCTGAAGAAGGAAGATCTTTTGACATACGCGGCCGAGTTTGGATTCAACGACAGCGGAACCGTCGACGAGTTGAGGAAGGAGTTCGCCCAGTTTATTAACCAAAACCGAGCTACGACACACGTTTCGCAGAGTTGGAAACAAAGCATTCCAAAACAACATTAACCACTAATCAACAAGGTCAAGGCAACAGTGGAAACGCTTTCGGAAGTCGACCAGCAACCCCAGTCAACAACATTGAAAGCGTAAGCATACCTTCGATACCTAATATGTCATATCAATTTGCAGGACAACTGACCCAACCTCCGTCTACCGTCTGCGTAATGGATCGAGCACGAAAATGGGGAATTAAGTTCGATGGCAAAGGTGACCCACTGAGTTTCGTCGAGAGAGTAGAAGAGCTGGCGGAGGGATATGAAGTGGACCTTAATTTACTCCCGCGAGCACTACCAGAACTATTCAAGGACAGAGCCCTGGTATGGCTGCGGAACAATAATCGTCACTGGAGCGAATGGAACAAATTTAAACACGACTTTTTACGCTTCTTCTTGAGCGCATCATACTTCGAAAGGCTGGAAGACGAGATACGTCAGCGAACACAACGACCACGAGAGTCGTTCAAGGATTACGTTTTGGAACTACAGAACCTTATGAGACACGCTAGCCTCACCGAGGAACAAAGACTGCAAAGAATATATCGAAACTGCCGCAGTGAGTATCAATTATATATAAAACGAACTGAATTTCAGACGCTCGAAGGCTTGGTGAGTCTGGCAGAGGACTTCGAAAATATCACGAATGGCAGAGATGCGCAAAGAGTAGTGGCAAGAGCACTTCCAGCAAGGCGTCCAGATGACCGGCAATTTTCCATACAAGAACTACCAGAGGTAGAGCCTAGTAGCAGGATTGGCAATGGCCATACACAACGAAGTAACCCACCAACAAGACAAACGTATACGAATCCCAGGACCGCGTGCAGGCGATGTGGTGAAAACGGACATCGGGCCTATGCGTGCCGCAATGAGCGTCGAGACTTTTGTTGGGAATGTGGTCGGCACAACATTCTCACAAAAAATTGTTGCCGCGTAGCATCGGGAAACGACCGGAGACTCGACCAGACCCGAGGGGTGGGGTCTCCAACAATACAAATTCGGGAGGTCTAACTATTTTGAAGCAAACTGGAGGGCGCATTTTGGCCGACGTAACGATAAATGGCTGCAAAGTAACAGCAACAGTAGATACAGGAGCGACAAGGAGTTTTATGAGTGACACATGTTCGAGGAGATTAGGTAAGGCGATTTTGAAACAGGTACGAAGCCGAGTCGTAGTGGGCGATGGTAGAGTCAGCACGATAAAGGAAGCAATGGTGGCAGACGTAGAGATCGAGAAAGAGAAGTACAACAGCGAAATACTCGTTCTTCCAGGACTAATAGAAGAAGTTGTCATCGGCATGGACATACTTTCCAGGGCAAACACATCACTAAGTTTCGGCGGTCACACGGTAACGCTACAAGCAGAAGAGGCAAGCAAAGACACGGTATGTGCAGGACAATAACTGAGGCAGGCGAGCCTGAGGCAAACGACATGGAAGAACTAACTATGGACCAACAAAGCCCTTCTGAAAACAGTACAAGAGTTAAGGATTTCCTAGACGAACAGATTCTTAGCTTCGAAAATATGACTGGTACCTCAAATATCGCGGCGCATAAAATAGTCATGCGTGACGATCGGCCGATAAAACAAAGATACTTTCCACGGAATCCGAAGATGCAAGAAACCATTAATATGGAGATAAACGAGTTACTGGAGAAGGGGTACATCGAGCCATCGCGAAGCCCGCATAGTGCACCGATCGTACTCGTAAAGAAGAAGAATGGTAAGTGGAGGTTATGTATAGACTATCGCCAGCTCAACGCACGCTCAGTCCCCGATGCATACCCACTACCGCGGATCCAACACATACTAGACCGGCTAAGAAATGCGAAGTACATAAGTAGTCTGGACCTGAAAAACGGCTACTGGCAGATCCCTATGGAGGAAGGAAGTAAGCAATATACGGCATTTACTGTACCTGGACGCGGGCTGTTTCAATGGCGCGTCATGCCATTTGGGCTTCATTCAGCACCCGCAACATTTCAACGTGCATTAGATCAAGTAATCGGCCCCGAATTAGAACCGAACGCATTCGCATACCTAGATGACATCATAATTACAAGTTCAACGCTAGAGGAGCATATTAAACATCTAACGGAAGTGTTTAAACGCCTACGAAAAGCGAATTTAAGAATCAACGCCGAAAAGTGCGAATTTTTCAAGAAGCGACTGAAGTATCTGGGACATGTCGTAAGCGAAAAGGGTATACACACGGACCCAGATAAAGTAGCAGCGATTAAGGAATTGCAAGCACCAACAAACGTAAGAGAATTAAGACGATTTTTAGGTATAGCATCTTGGTACCGGCGATTCGTACCAGAGTTTTCAAAAATAGCGCATCCGCTGACAACCATGTTAAAGAAGGGTAACAGATGGAAATGGACCGAAACACAAGAAACGGCATTTCAGACACTGAAGAACTCACTCACCGAAGCACCAGTACTGGCGTGCCCAGATTTTACACGAAGATTTACATTACAAACAGACGCGAGCGATTTTGGACTAGGAGCAGTTCTCACACAGGAGCTAGACGACGGAGAGCGTGTAATCGCGTACGCTAGCCGCCGCCTCAACAAAGCAGAAATTAATTATTCACCCACGGAGAAAGAGTGTCTAGCTATTGTATGGGCTATACGCAAAATGCGACCATATCTGGAAGGCTACGAATTCACGGTAATCACGGACCACTTATCATTGAAATGGTTGAACGCCATCGAAAGTCCTTCGGGACGTATTGCGAGATGGGCGTTGGAGTTGCAACAATACTCGTTCGATGTACGGTACAGGAAAGGTAAGCTAAACGTAGTAGCAGATGCACTGTCACGACAGCCGCAAGACGCACAACTCAACAGACTGGAACACGAAAACGAAATATCGTGTAAATGGCTTGAAAAAGGAAGGAGGAAGTTAAACGAAACCCGGAGAAGTTTCCAGACTACATAATTGAAAACGGTGAGTTATATCGGCACATAGCTGTTCAGATCGACGATCAAGACGCGATCCCGTGGAAGCTATGTGTAGCGAAACCACAACGCGGAAAAGTATTACAGGAAGTGCACGACAGTCCAAGCGCCGGACACATGGGTATCCGGAAGACAATAGCTCGAGCAGCCACAAGGTACTACTGGCCAGGAATGTTTCGCGACATAAAACGGTATGTACAACAATGTCCAACCTGTCAAATTTACAAGCCTAATCAACAGCAAGCAGCGGGGAAAATGTTAACCCAAATTCCAGAAGAACCGTGGGCAACGGTGAGCGCAGATTTCGTTGGACCATTACCACGTTCAAAGCACGGCAATACCATGGTTCTAGTATTTCTAGATCGTTTCACCAAGTGGGTAGAGATCGTACCATTACGTAAGGCAACAGCGGACAGCCTCATCAAAGCATTTAGAGAGCGTATATTATCACGATTTGGAGTTCCGAAGGTCATTATTACAGACAACGGTGCCCAGTTCACGAGCAGACAATTCAAGAGACTCCTTCAGGACTATGGAGTAAAGCACCAATTAACAGCACCCTATACACCACAAGAGAACCCAACCGAGAGGGCAAACCGAAACATCAAACGGATGTTGGCACAATTCACGGGAAAAGAACAACGCAACTGGGACGAGTTATTACCAGAGATAATGTTAGCACTAAATTCGAGTGTGTGCGAGGCAACAGGGTACAGCCCGGCATTCTTGGTACAAGGACGAGAGCCACGGATCCCTAACGCCTTATACGACGAACGAACATTTGGCACAGGTGAAGCCACAACAACGGCAAATGAAAAGGTAGCGAAAATGAAGGAGATATTTCAAATGGTACGAAGAAACCAGCAACGTGCGTCGGCAGAACAGGCACGACATTATAATTTGCGGAGAAGGAAGTGGAATCCGGCGATAGGAGACAGAGTTTTAGTAAAGGAACACCATCTGTCTAAGGCAACCGACAACTTTGCGGCCAAACTAGCACCAAAATTCAGCGGGCCCCATAGAATCACGAATTTTATTTCGCCAGTCATCGTCGAACTGGACAAAACGTTTCAAGGCAAGAAGAGAACAGCGCATCTAAGCGAGCTTAAACCATTTTATGAAAACAAGTTTATCGACGGAGGAAGCGAAAGCGCAACAAAACCCTCCACAGATGCCCATCTACATCCTTGCAAACACAACCGAAGAGTAAAATCACCGAAAACTACAAAGGAAGGGGTAGCACGACGGTAAATCACAATATAAACAAGTTTCATAAATTTCAATCATTGCCCTAATAATTATTACAATTACCTCAACTTATTTTCTATAATATTAGTATTTATTATTTTAATAATAATGCTCTAATACTCATAATAGCCCTATTTATGATGATAGTAATAATCACAATAATAGTAACCGTCACATTTATATTACCGGTAACAAAATTTTTCGGCAACCCTAAGTTGGTACAAGCCAAAACAACGCTTATCTACTCCATAAACGGCATCCCCAAACAAATCACAGCCGACTAACAATAACAAGGGACAAAGAAATGCAATGGTACAACAACAAACAACACGTGCAAACACGAAATATAAACTCAGTGGTACAACAATAACAAACACAAGCAATACAAGAAAGAACAAATGCAAGCGCATAACAATAGTAACTAACATACGTAATAGAAAATATCACAGCTACATGGTACAACAACAAACAACGCATGCAAGCACGAAATGAAAAGATACGGTGGTACAACAGCAACAAACACAAGCAATACAAGAAAGGGCAAAGACACGAGAATACCGACAGCAACTAATATAAGAATTGCGAGGTATTAAAGCTACAGTATAACAACAATAGAGGTCAACGTAACTTAAAGAGGAAT